>NC_088369.1:16876789-16964289 GCF_034508935.2 Berghia stephanieae
GGATGGCTACGCTGACATAGACCGTAGCCATCGTAAACTTATAGATAGTGTGCGCTTGGCTATGAAGCTCATAACATTGCCATCCGGAAGTATAACGGAGCAACACATAAAACATTGTGTAATCATGAACTTTTATAGTCGGGGTAATACAATTTAGTGAGAATCGCTCACAAACGCGGATGGCAAAATACAATAACAAAGGCTTGAGTGACGTCATCTTCGAACTATCTATAACGGACACACAAATATGTGTAACCTTAATCTGATGATGATGATGATGATGATGATGATGATGATGATGATAATAATAAAACTAATATTAATAATAATAACAACAACAACAATAATAATAATAATAATAATAATAATAATAATAATAAAATAATAATAATAATAATAATAATAATAATAATAATAATAATAATAATAATAATAATAATAATAATAATAATAATAATAATAATAATAATAATAATAATAATAATAACGATAACTTATCTTACCTTGCTTAAAGCTTGATATATGAATTATCCTTTAACTGTCTTAAACAATAGTTTATAATTACAAAATCTCATATAGCTTGCATTATATCATTCACAGACAGTTTTACACAACTATGAATGTAAGGAAAAGTATATCAATACGGCAATGTAAAATCGATTAATACTGTCATAGAATACTGGTAATTGAAAATTGGTCATGATCGAATGAATCTTAAATGTGCAAAGTTCGTATTATAATTAAATATAATGACAACCATAATCATCAAAGCAACTACGATAATAATCATACATAAGTCTCTGATAAATTATCATGATTTTACATTGTTTCAGATGTCTTGCATTTTACTTGTCAACATTTACAAACCAGTCTACAAAATCATGAAAGTAATGGAAACTATTATGTCCACATGAAATTTTAAAGTTTAAAAGATAAATAAATAAATGGATAAATAACTAAATCAAACAAACAAATGAATTAACAGATAAATTAAAAATGAATATAAATTAACAAAACCAAATTGAATTCAGAAATTAATCAATTAATATTTTTTTTTAGTTAAATAGAATAATGCATATTAGTCATACTTAAATCTCATAGACTTTAACCTTCGACACCATTATGTTATAGCCTGACACTGAAATCCAAAAGGACTGGCAGTTTGACGTCGTTATTTGGTTTTTGCACCGCCTAGTGAGTGGTCGTTAGTAGAGCTCATGGAAACAAGTTATTTCATTGGTTGAACTATTGAATAAAACTCACGATTTGTCTTCTTTTGTGGCAAAAGACTAGCATTTTGACGTCATTTTTTGGTCAGTGTCAGGCTATAAATTTACGAAGGCCACGCTTTAACTCCCTATCAACAAAGTTTATAAAATTATTCAAAGAGCATGTATTTTGTGTTAAAACAGACATTATTCCATGCTTTCACAATGCGTTTAACAAGTGAGTTCTGTCTTATTTTGGTCTGAAATCTTGGAATATATATTTTATAATTGTCGCCTCTGGTTTAAGTAATCTTGGAAAATGTAAACAAAACTGATGGATTTATATTATTTATATTATGTACTATCATGTAGAGCTGAATTAAGTCTCCCCTAATTCTTCTTAATAATAATAATAATGAAAATAATGATAATAATAATAATAATATTAAATAATAATAATAATAATAATAATAATAATAATAATAATAATAATAATAAATAATAATAATAATAATAATAATAATAATAATAATAATAATAATAATAATAAATAATAATAATAATAATAATAATAATAATAATAATAATAATAATAATAATAATAATAATATAATAATAATAATAATGATGATAATAATAATAATAATAATAATAATAATAATAATAATAATAATAATAATAATAATAATAATAATAATAATAATAATAATAATAATAATAATAATAATAATAATAACAATAATAATAACAATAATGTTTTAAACCAATCATGGCATGAATAGTAATGAAAACGATTTTTTTTCATTGTCTTTAAAAAGAAAACAAAAAACAAAAACAAACCAAAAAAAAACTGCTTCGTGTTGATTTGTTTTCTGTCGAATGTTACAAAAAAAAAAAAAAAAGAATATTTTGCTTAGCCTCAAGTCGACGTATACATATATGCAGGTCTGACATCCGAAACCGCTTATGGGCCTAGTTTAAAATTGTTGTAATGGACAATATTTTGCGTCATTTTTTTGTGGGAGATTTCCATTACAAGAATGAGCCCATAAGGAATTGAGTTATCAGACCTGCAAATAAGTACACGTCGCCTCAATAGGATTCAGTAGTCGTAACGTCACTTCCTTCCTAATGACGCAACACTGGCTCTAAACTATCGGAACAATGGCGGATGCCCGATGAAATATTTCTCCGGCGAGCATAAAAGCGTATCCAGAGGGATAAAACCATAAATTTGATCATGTTTTGACTTTTACACATTCTGGTCACAAGACATATGAAAAGTTCTAGCCAGCTTGAAGAATAATAAGTAATGATTTTCTTTGTTTAGAACCAAGATGGCCGCCGTTGCCGGGCTGCGTGACATCAGACTACTGAATCCAATTATAAATGTTATAGATCTAGATAAGATGAATGATGAGAGAAAAATATACTCACGGTAAGCAGAGAATTCGATTCACATTGGCAGCCTTTGATGTTGTAGGGACGATTTCATAGGTCTAAATTATACACTGTTGTGTTGCTGCTCCGTGTCTATGTGTGTGTGTGTATGTGTGTGTGCGTGTGTGTGTGTATGTGTGTGTGTTTGTATGTGTGTGTGTATGTGTGTTTGTGGTTGTGTGTGTGTGGTTGTGTGTGTATGATTGTGTGTATACGTGTGTGTGGTTGTGTGTGTATGTGTGGTTGTGTGTGTGTGTGTGTGGTTGTGTGTGTGTATGTGTGTGTGTGTGTGTGTGTGTGTGTGTGTGTGTGTGGATGTGTGATTGCCTTATCTATACAATACTTACTGTAAGATTTACAAACCGATATGAAATGCAACATTTACTTTTTCCCCCTTTATCTGCCAAAACACTTTTCTTCATTTTTGGCCACACAAAAAAAAGAAAAATAATCCAAATATAGATCGGCTGACCTCATTCCTAACTCGTCAAAAAGTCACAAAATTAAGCCCGAGACTTCTTTGATTCATCGTTTTGAGAGTTTGTTTTACTTTGAGACGATTTAGCAAGAGATTCATTAGCGTTATTTGATTTGGGTTTTTTTTTTTTTAAACCAGAATGAAAGTTTTCCGGCCAAATGTGTTTTCAAAACTGTTTTGTCGTATTTGGCTGAATTAACGACATGGCCGGATAACCATGAATGGTGTATTTTTTCCATTGACGGGGGACACGACAATATATTCGTGATTAGGGTTACACTGTACCTAGCTACCCTAAAGCTGTGTCTACATTGTTATGTTAAATCGTTTGATTTATGTAACATGATGGCAATTTGACACCGCATGTGATTATCTATTCTAAATGATTCATCCGGAACTGATCTAGACACAGAAATAAACTGATTCGAGAAATCATTGGAACAGATAGCGTATCGACTCTGCTCTTTGTTATTGTATTAAGCCAGCGATTTTTATGAGTAGTTCTCACTAAATTAAGGAGAGAGAGAGAGAGAGAGAGAGAGAGAGAGAGAGAGAGAGAGAGAGAGAGAGAGAAAGGAGAGATAGGGAGGGAGAGAGAGAGTGAGAGAGAGAGAGAGAGAGAGAGAGAGAGAGAGAGAGAGTGAGGAGGACCACAGGCTTTCCCTCTCATAGCTTGTTACAGGAATAATATAATATGGAGTATGATGAAGATGGTGAATGGTGTTATGGGGAATGGTGAAAGTGAAGGATTGTAACAAAAATATTAGGAAGGTTGCTGTGATGATGATGATGATGATGATGATGGATGATGATGAGGATGATGAAGAAGATGGTGATGATGATGATGATGATTATGATGGTGATGATGATGATGATGATAATGATGAGGATGATGATGATGATGATGATGTTGTTGTTGATGCCGGTTTGTTTGTTTGTTTGTTTGTTTGTTTGTTTTTGTTGGTTTTTTTTTCGATGACTACTATGTTACTAGTGTGCATCTGTGTGAGAGTGTCTATGTAAATATTGTATTGTTATAAATGTGTAACCAAATGACAAATTGCCACTTTTTTTTAGGACAATAAAGATATATTATTATTTATTATTATTATTATTATTATTATTATTATTATTATTATTATTATTATTATTATTATTATTATTATTATTATTATTATTATTATTATTATTATTATTATTATTATTATATTATTATTATTATTATTATTATTATTATTATTATTATTATTATTATTATTATTATTATTATTATTATTATATCAATCAGACTATAATAAATGTTTAAGGTTACACATAGCATTGTGTGTTGGTACGTTATATCCGGCAGGCGGATGTTGTGAGCACTTTACCCAAACGAACAGCACCAATACTGATGGAGAGCCCACAATAATAGGGGGGGGGGGGATAATAAAGGCATTCGTCTACTTTATTTATTATACAACTGTATTGTGAAATTTGTTTGGCGTATTCATATTATTGAGTTATTGCCCTTGGCGAATTTAGTAAACATCTTACTATATATCATGAAAAATGCACTGAATAACTTGTACATATCTACCTCTAAATAATGTGATAATTTTCTTTATTCTACCCCTCTCATTGGAAAACTCTATCATTTCTTCGTAAATACGTAGGCTTTGAATAAAGCTTTGAACGCGTTGAATAAAAATTATTTTATTCAGCTGATCGGTAATTAGAAATAATCTTTTGGTGCGCATGAATACAAATCCAACGTTTTTCTTTTTTTTAAGTCAGATTGTAATTCAAGCAGAAGGAGAAAGATAAGTTTTGGTGAATAGAAGTAGATACCATACAATTGGTTACAAACTATCTAATAATCTTACCTGAGGGGTGGAATAAACGTATATTCTTTCATTTCGTTGTATTTCTTAAACTCGTTATATTTTTATACTTCCGAATGGCATTGTTATGAGCCTCTTAGCCAAGCGCATACTATCTATAGAATTGACAAAGTATAATAAAAGAATCGTAACAAGAAATATTATATCTCATCTTATCCCATCTGTGCTTCTATTTTCGCAATAACGAAAATATTTAAAAGTAAAAGATGGGGGGAGGGGGTGGGGTGGGGTGGGGGGGGGGGGTATCATCCTACACTATCAATTTTTGAAGTAAAAAACCCCAGCCAAATATTTTTAAAGCGTTTTATAAAAGTTTATTATCTAGACTACATTAGGTATGAATTTTTGAAGGAGAAATATGTGTCCTTATCTTATATTATAATAAAACGTTTTATAAATGTAAGATATACCTTTTGTGTACATACATGCAGGTCTGATACCCGAATCCAATTCTGGGCCTAGTTTAACATTGTTGTAATGGACAATATTTTGCGTCATTTATTTCTAGATTTCCATTACAACAATGAGCCCATCATGAAATGAGTTGTCAGATCTACAAAAAGGTACACATCGTTTTATATGAATGGCTTTGAATGTGGAACGAATGAATCGTGCTGAATGGTGAGCTATAGATATAAAATAACAGTCTTCATTTCATTTCATTTGAATGAAGTTTGCAGAATGGATGTAAATTGTAGCACAGAGAAATTCTGAACGGTTGGCTGCACGTAGACAGAAACCATTCAGCTTAGGCCACACTGCGAGCGAAGCGGGCTGGGCGAAGCAAAGCGATTTATACTACTGTGGATTCACTGAGAGCGATGGAAAGCGAGCGATCAAAGCGATCCATGCTTAATGTGTAATCATTTCTTTCAGAGTGTGCTGTATAGGCGGGAGACAATCGAGCGATGCGAGCGAAGAAAAATGGTCAAATCGCGCTCTGCCTCGTTGCTGATATTATGCCAGTTGCCTCTATATTTGTTTTTTTTTATTTTTTTTTTTTTATGTTCTCGTTCCGCTCCGTCCCTCCCGCTTCGCTCGCAGTGTGGCCTCCGCTTTAGAGAGAAGCAACCTGCCATGAACTGTGACCAGAATTTGTCTCAACATGGCACGATTTATCGGCGAAGTGAACAGATTTCTTATAATTCCATTTCAGCTTAACTCAAATACATTGTGTTAAAATAATATGTCAGGCAGAATCAAAACTGAATATAACAGCATCAAAAAAGAACAAAAATCTCAAACACGGAACGGTTCGGGATCAAAACCCTTCTTCAGCCAACAACAAAAACAATAAATACATAAATACATTACTAAATTATTTTTTTTAAATTGAGCTTTATACAGCGCAATATCCACTAAATTAGCTCAAAGCGCTTTACAAGGGGTCCCTGGTCAACAGCAACAGTTAACATGTAGGACGGTACATGACGCCTGTTAGGTGATATTACAATTTTTCGGACAAAGACAACTCATTTTACACCTGTGTACGGTGAGAGAATGTGAGGAAAGAGCTTTCTCCAAGGACTCAACTATGCCCTAGCGAGCCTCGAACCCAAGACCTTCCCACTTGACCACATAGCCGCACAAGTATTTGGCAAGTCAATATATGTGACGAATCGTCTCTAATGGGTTATATATTGGGATGGACTCGATGATGGAAACTGAATGTATAGAAGGAACGAAATTGACGTCACTCTGTTCTTTGTTATTGTTTTTATCCAGTCATTTTTATGAGTAGTTCTCACTAAATTGTTTTAATCAGACAATGAGGTGAATGCGGTTATCACAGATAACCAACACAGTGAATACTTTAAAGAGGAAAGCACACATATAGATAGTATGCGCTTTGCTAAGAAGCTCATAACATTGCCATCCGGAAGTATAACGAACCAACACACAAAACTGTGTGTATCCATGAACGTTTATAGTCGGATTAATACAGTTCAGTGAGCATTACTCATAAACGCGGATGGCAAAAAACAAAAATAAAGACCTGAGTGACGTCATCTTCAAACTATCTATAGATAGAATGCGCTTGACCAAGGAGTTCACAACATTGCCATCCGGAAGTAAAACGGACCAACACACAAACTCTGTGTAAACATGAACTTTTATAGTCTGGTTAATACAGTTTAGTGAGAACAACTCACAAACGCGGATGGCAAAAACAATAACAAAGGCCTGAGTGACGTCATCTGCATACTCTCTATAGATAGAATACGCTTGGCCAAGGAGTTCACAACATTGCCATCCGGAAGTATAACGGACCAACACACAAACTCTGTGTTACCATAAACTTTTATAGTCTGGTTAATACAGTTTAGTGAGAACAACTCACAAACGCGGATGGCAAAAACAATAACAAAGGCCTGAGTGACGTCATCTGCATACTATCTATAAACACTTTTTTAAGGGCTCGATGATTTCTACGAGTGAACAAAGCTCACAAAATCACACATACATCATTTTCAAAACAAGCCTTAACACCCGAGATACCAGTCAGTCCCGTGTGGAGAGGTCATTGTCATTTGTCTTTGTCCACAAACAAAGGGACTGAATTTGGTAGATAACGCATTCACTCAATAAACGAATAAGCTTACACACAGTTTTGTGTGTTGGTACGTTATAGATAGAATGAAGTTGACGTCACTCGGGTCTTTGTTATGTTTTTTTGTTTGTTTTTTTGCCATCCGCGTTTATGAGTAATTCTCACTAAACTGTATTAACCAGACTACAAACGTTTAAGGTAATACTTAGTTTTGTGTGATAGTCCGTTATACTTCCGGATGGCAAAGTTATGAGCTTCTTAGCCAAGTGCAGACTATCTATATCCGGCTGGCGGATGATATGAGTTTTTTAACTAAACGCATAGTATCAATATGGGCGTCTCCGTTTTGACTGTGAAAAACTAGTCATTAAAAACGACAAGCTAACAACGATAACAAAGAGCTGAGTGACGTCAACTTTGTTCCTTCTTTAAGCGCCTAGTGTTGTGGTTTTTGGCATGCAGAATTCGTGATAATTTTTCTTAAATTTCGCACACGATCAAACCAGTGATTCTCGTGTATAGATAGTTCGAAGTTGACGTCACTCAGGTCTTTGTTGATGTTTTTTGCCATCCGCGTTTATGAGTAATGCTCACTGAACTCCATTAACCTGACTAAAAACGTTCATGGATACACACAGTTTTG
This sequence comes from Berghia stephanieae, assembly GCF_034508935.2. Classification (NCBI taxonomy): domain Eukaryota; kingdom Metazoa; phylum Mollusca; class Gastropoda; order Nudibranchia; family Aeolidiidae; genus Berghia; species Berghia stephanieae. The sequence goes on from NC_088369.1 coordinate 16,884,993, forward strand.
TGTGTTGTTCCGTTATACTTCCGGATGGCAATGTTATGAGCTTCTTCGCCAAGCGCATACTATCTATAGTTCACATTCTAATTATATTTTTAGAACGGAAGTGTGTCATCGCCGTGTGTTGTTAGGTGTGTAAATCAATTTTGGCAGTAAAGTGTTGTATAGATAGTATGCAGATGACGTCACTCAGGCCTTTGTTATTGTTTTTGCCATCCGCGTTTGTGAGTTGTTCTCACTAAACTGTATTAATCAGACTATAAAAGTTCATGGTTACACAGAGTTTGTGTGTTGGTCCATTATACTTCCGGATGGCAATGTTGTGAACTCCTTGGCCAAGCGCATTCTATCTATAGATAGAATGCGGTTGGCCAAGGAGTTCACAACATTGCCATCCGGAAGTATAACGGACCAACACACAAACTCTGTGTAACCATGAACGTTTATAGTCAGGTTAATACAATTTAGTGAGAACAACTCACAAACGCGGATGGCAAAAACAATAACAAAGGCCTGAGTGACGTCATCTGCATACTATCTATAGATAGAATGCGCTTGGCCAAGGAGTTCACAACATTGCCATCCGGAAGTATAACGGACCAACACACAAACTCTGTGTAACCATGAACTTTTATAGTCTGGTTAATACAGTTTAGTGAGAACAACTCACAAACGCGGATGGCAAAAACAATAACAAAGGCCTGAGTGACGTCATCTGCATACTATCTATAGATAGAATGCGCTTGGCCAAGGAGTTCACAACATTGCCATCCGGAAGTATAACGGACCAACACACAAACTCTGTGTAACCATGAACTTTTATAGTCTGGTTAATACAGTTTAGTGAGAACAACTCACAAACGCGGATGGCAAAAACAATAACAAAGGCCTGAGTGACGTCATCTGCATACTATCTATAGATAGAATGCGCTTGGCCAAGGAGTTCACAACATTGCCATCCGGAAGTATAACGGACCAACACACAAACTCTGTGTAACCATGAACTTTTATAGTCTGGTTAATACAGTTTAGTGAGAACAACTCACAAACGCGGATGGCAAAAACAATAACAAAGGCCTGAGTGACGTCATCTGCATACTATCTATAGATAGAATGCGCTTGGCCAAGGAGTTCACAACATTGCCATCCGGAAGTATAACGGACCAACACACAAACTCTGTGTAACCATGAACTTTTATAGTCTGGTTAATACAGTTTAGTGAGAACAACTCACAAACGCGGATGGCAAAAACAATAACAAAGGCCTGAGTGACGTCATCTGCATACTATCTATAGATAGAATGCGCTTGGCCAAGGAGTTCACAACATTGCCATCCGGAAGTATAACGGACCAACACACAAACTCTGTGTAACCATGAACTTTTATAGTCTGGTTAATACAGTTTAGTGAGAACAACTCACAAACGCGGATGGCAAAAACAATAACAAAGGCCTTAGTGACGTCATCTGCATACTATCTATAGATAGAATGCGCTTGGCCAAGGAGTTCACAACATTGCCATCCGGAAGTATAACGGACCAACACACAAACTCTGTGTAACCATGAACTTTTATAGTCTGGTTAATACAGTTTAGTGAGAACAACTCACAAACGCGGATGGCAAAAACAATAACAAAGGCCTGCGTGACGTCATATGCATACTATCTATATATAGTTCGAAGATGACGTCACTCTGGTCTTTGTTATTGTTCTTTTGCCATCCGCGTTTGTGAGTAATGCTCACTGAACTGTTTTATCCCGACTATAGATAGCATGCGCTTGGCTAAGAAGCTCATAACATTGTCATCCGGAAGTATAACGGACCAACACACAAAACTGTGTGTATCCATTAACGTTTAAGGCCTGGTTAATACAGTTTCGTGAGAACAACTCACAAACGCGGATGGCAAAAACAATAACAAAGGCCTGTGTGACGTCATCTTCGAACTATCTGTAAACGTTCATGGATACACACAGTTTTGTGTGTTGGTCCGTTATACTTCCGGATGGCAATGTTATGAGCTTCTTAGCCAAGCGCATACTATCTATATATTATTATCTAATCCCCAAATCTTGTGTTTTCTATCATGCAGAAAAGAGATATTCTTCAAGGTACCCCACCCACCCTTGCCATTCAAAGTCAAAGGACGTGTTGTCTTTTCATGCCCAATTTTATGACCTGTGTCAACACACTTGGATCTCGACACGTCAGGCCTTATAGCTTTAGGTAGGTTTATAACATTCAAACTTAGCCTCAATGGAATAAAGTCGGGAGTGATATTTATCCCCCTGTGCATGTAATGTAAATGTTGCTGCTCGAAGCTCGAAGAAATAGATAATAATGTGAAATTGATTGTAAGCTTAAATTAAATCTGTACTATAGATAGTATGCAGATGGCGTCACTCAGGTCTTTGTTATTGTTTTTTGCCATCCGCGTTTATGAGTAATGCTCACTGAACTGTATTAACCCTACTATAAACGTTCATGGATACACACAGTTTTGTGTGTTGGTCCGTTATACTTCCGGATGGCAATGTTATGAGTTTCTTAGCCAAGCGCACACTATCTAATCCCCAAATCTTGTGTTTTCTATCATGCAGAAAAGAGATATTCTTCAAGGTACACCACCCACTCTTGCCATTCAAAGAACGTGTTGCCTTTTCATGCCGAATTTTATGACCTGTGTCAACGAACACACTTGGATCTCGACACGGCAGGCCTTATAGCTTTAGGAAGGTTTATAACATTCAAACTTAGCCTCAATGGAAAAGAGTCGAGAGTGATATTTATCCCCCTGTGTATGTAATGTAAATGTTGCTGCTCGAAGCTCGAAGAAATAGATAATAAGGTGACATTGATTGTAAGCTTAAATTAAATCTATACTATAACGTACCAACACACAAAACTGTGTGTAACCTTAATCTGTTTTTGTAATTGAATTGGATTCAGTAGTCTGATATCACGCCACCTGACAACGGCGGCCATCTTGGTTCTAAACAAAGAATATCATTACTTTTTATTCTTCATGCTGGCTAGAACTTTTCATATGCCTTGTGATCAGAATGTGTAAAAGTCAAAACATGATCAAATTTATGGGGTTTTTTCCCTCTGGATACGCTTTTATGCTCGCCGGAGAAATATTTCATACGGCGCCCGCCATTGCTCCGATAGTTTAGAGCCAGTGTTACTAAGTTACCATTCGTCATTAGGAAGGAAGTGACGTTTAGACTGTTGACGAGTATTGAAGCTCACAGTCAATTTCACATTATTATTTATCCCTGTGCATGTAAATAAACGCTTTTGTTTTTGTTTTTCTTTTTCGGAGTTATTTATTTCATGGGGAGAAATTCTGTACGTATCCACAACTTACAAACAATTAATAGACGTGAGTTTTTAATATATTGTTCAATACCCACTAAACGTGCTTAAAGCGTTTTACAACGCTTTATTAACCTGGGACTTCGTCCTCCGGAAGAATGGTATTACACTTCAAATGAAATAAGAACCAGTTTTTTGACATCACGCTTGTCTTCCCTATTGTAAACCTAGATTTTTTTTTTTGATTTTTTTTAAACTAACAAATCCTTCCTGTGTGGGGTTCCTACCTCCCATAGTGGGCAGGGAGGTACTTATTGTGTCTTCTATCCCCCTATATCTGTTTTCCAACTTGCATTCTGTCTTTGTCTTGGAATGAGATTGCTTGGTTTTGTCCTGGCCCTGGTCGGGGTCCTGCCTGGGAGGGAAACAGTCAAATGCATAGTTATTGTTTTGGGAGATGATATTTTTTTCCTTGTAAATCATCTCTCTGTTATGTATTATTATATTTGTTCTAATTTATAATGTAAGCATTTGAGTGTGTTCCTCTTAGTGGGGACCGTGCTTGTCTCCAGATGATACTTATTGGTGATCTCAAACTAAGAACATTGATGGTATGCTCTTGGAATCTACATCTGATCCCTATTTGTTCCCAGTTCCTCTGTGTCTTACTTTTTCTTGGGTGCTTTAATTGTAATTCTTGGACTCTTTTACTATCCCATTGTATTCCTTTTTACTGGCACTGATATAACATAAATGTGTTGCAAGCGCCGTAAAACCCTTAAAAACAAACAAAACAATATCGCCGGACTCTAAAACAAAAACACATAAGAATTTTGGACAGAAATCTCTTCCTTCAAATTAAGATAATGATGCCAATCTTGTCCAAAAAAAAAAACTCTCAATCCTGGGACTTCTTCTTTCAGAAGAGTGGTATTACACTTCCAATGAAATAGGAACCAGTTTTTCGACATCACACTTTTCTTCTCTATTGTAAACCTAGATTTTTGTTTGTTTGGTTTCTTTTAAACTAACAAATCATCTTCCGTTTAGCTGTCGCTGACACGACAGTAAAAGTGTCGCAGGCTCGCAGTGGCGGTTCTAGCCTATTTACAGTGGTGGGGCAAAGAGGATTCGGTCATATATATATATATATATATATATATATATATATATATATATATATATATATATATATATATATATATATATATATATATATATGATATATATTTTTTTTTTTTATTTTTTTTTTGTTTTTTTTTTAATAAAAAATTTTTTTGATTTTTTTTTCGCCTTTAAACAAAAAATATTTCAACCACCAATAATCACATTCACAATGAAATGACAATACCAGTAGATTTTAATTCTTCCAAACGTAATCAAAAATGAATCACGAAAGAGAATACAACTAAAAAATAAAGCAACGAGACATAATGCGACAACACCTTGACAATACAAGTCCATTTCCTTCACTCGAAAAATTAAAGAGATGCTTTAATCCCTCAACGGCGATATTAATATTGCTTTTACATATTTCTGGTTTTCAGTAGTACGTAGTGACCTTAAAGTTTTCATGGAGAAGCAACAACAGCGATATGACTCGAGTTTCATTCAGAGCTCAAATTGCATAATTTTTACTGCTGTCTTGGTGGTCAGAATGATTGTGCCGGTGGTGGTAGTGGTTGGAATAGTGGTAGCGGTGATGGTGGTGGTGGAGGAGGAGGAGGAAGACGAGGCGGTGAGGGGTAATTATGGTAGTGGTTTTGGTGGTGCTGTTGGTTAGAATGATAGTTGTGGAGACGATGACGGAAATTGTATGATGATGTTGATATTGTTTTTATTGCTATTGTTGTACTTGTTGTTAATATTGTTGTTGTTGTTGTTGTTGTTAATGATGATGATGATGATGATGATGATGATGATGATGATGATGATGATGATGATGATGATGATGATGATGATGGTTATGATGACAACGACGATGTCGTCGACAATGATGGTTACCATACGATATTACAAAATTTATTCAATCTTAGGCTTTCGCCAATTAATCATACAATTTGATGACCACATACATGAAAGTGGAAAATAATGGCAAATGGGACCAAACAATAAACTGATACCATTAATAACCACCAAAAAAAAATACAACAATAGTAATACCACCAATACGTACAATAATAATAACAATGATAATAATAATAATAATAATAATAATAATAATAATAATAATAATAATAATAATAATAATAATAATAATAATAATAATAATAATAATAATAATAATAATAATAATAATAATAATAATAATAATAATAATAATAATAATAATTAATAATAATAATAATAATAATAATAATAATAATAATAATAAAATAAATAATAATAATAATAATAATAATAATAATAATAATAATAATAATAATAATAATAATAATAATAATAATAATAATAATAATAATAATATTACCATCATCATTACTACTACCACCACCGCTACCACTATACCACCATCACCATCATTATTACGTTTCCAATTATTTTTTCTCGTTTTTTAAAATTTGATATCTATCAAAACAGACGAAAATTCCGGTGATTTTTTTAAAGGGTAGTTAAAATATCTACGATTTTATTAGCCCTGAAAACTACGATTTTTATTTTCCTATCTAAAGTAGGCAGGTCTGCTATGACAAGTATCAGTATCAGTTCCATAGTCAAAATAAGACAAACAAAAACAACGTTTATTTAATATTAGGCTTTCGCCAATACTTCATACAATATAATTAAGACAAAATAATGTTACCAATCTCTCCTCATGTATTCGTTTGACTATCGTCACAATAATTACCGTGTTATCTTTGCTCCTTACCCAACCAATCCCTTGCTTCCCGCCTCTTCATCGCGAACCATCTTATGTGTGTATTAGCTTCAGGACGGGCAAGTACGGAATCTGCCCACCCTTCCTTTAAAGGTATTTATTTCCTCTATAACTTAGAATTCAACTATCTCCTTACTCAGAAGAGTATTTCTCGTATACTAATTCAATTGTTGAGAAAACCAAAATGGTGGTTGTATTTTATATATTTATTTAGTCGTGACTTTTGAATAAAAGTGTTTTGTTTTATTAGAGGGAATACAATAGAAAATACATTGTTTTGCAAAATTATTTAGTCTGGCAATAAAAATACTGCGGTAATTACTTTAAGAATTTATAAAAAAAAAGAATTAACAAATTAATTTGTTAAAAAACAAAACAAAAAACAACAACAAAAAACAACAACAACAACAACAAACAAATAAGAAAACAATTTAAATAAATGAGTTTTGAGAAGTACTTAAAGAAAACGAGGGAAAAAAAAGAAATAATTTAAATGGATAAACAAATATATTAAAACAACACAAACTAATACTAAATTGATATAATATTAGTAAATTAATAAATTTAATTCAATACTGGAACCTTCCCAGCACAAGTAAGGCAATAAATAAGAAAAAGTTCGTTTGCCAAAATCTCTATTTAGTGTACACTGGTTAATAAGGTGGGCTCATTTGAATTAGCCCGACCTAGTACTAGAGAGGCCAGACAGCAAAATCACCGTCAGGCGACGTGACGATGAGATGACGATGTGGGCGGAGTGGAGTGGAGTGGTTTGGGGGGGGGGGTGATAAAAAGAACAGGAGCGCATCCTGGTTTATGCATTACGGGGTGCATGGTGATTCGCAATCTATCAAAGATACACACAAATTGATTTCAGTATGAAGTATTAAGTTTAAGTAGTAACTTTTGAAATTATCTAATTTAAATTTGATTATTTCGGACCTGGTAATACAGCATATAACTTGAAAAAACAGGCTGGTATTTGCCCACCCTGCCCATTATTACCAGCCGTCCCTGCAGGCTCGTAAACCCATTAAAAAAAAAACAATAGATTTATACCTGATATTATGGTAATTAATTATGTCGATATATTTAAATAACCGCTACCGTGTCAATAATCATAGGCCATTAAACAATGTGAAAAGCACAATTGAACTTGTATTAATAATAATGAAGGTGTCTGTAACAGTTTGGTTGATGGTGATAACAATAAAAATGCTACTGATGGAGGTGTCTGTAACAGTTTGGTTGATGGTGATAACAATAAAAATGCTACTGATGGAGGTGTCTGTAACAGTTTGGTTGATGGTGATAACAATAAAAATGCTACTGATGGAGGTGTCTGTAACAGTTTGGTTGATGGTGATGATGGTGATAACAATAAAAATGCTACTGATGGAGGTGTCTGTAACAGTTTGGTTGATGGTGATAACAATAAAAATGCTACTGATGGAGGTGTCTGTAACAGTTTCGTTGATGGTGATAACAATAAAAATGCTACTGATGGAGGTGTCTGTAACAGTTTGGTTGATGGTGATAACAATAAAAATGCTACTGATGGAGGTGTCTGTAACAGTTTGGTTGATGGTGATGATGGTGATAACAATAAAAATGCTACTGATGGAGGTGTCTGTAACAGTTTGGTTGATGGTGATGATGGTGATAACAATAAAAATGCTACTGATGGAGGTGTCTGTAACAGTTTGGTTGATGGTGATGATGGTGATAACAATAAAAATGCTACTGATATAGTATACTGATAACTCATTGTCATAGTTATTCTAGTAAATTTTAATATCCATATTATGAATTGTCCTGTAACCCAGACCTTTTATAGTCTAATTGTTGTGATAGATTCAATCTAAAACTAACGTGTACTTGAATCAGTCCGTAGACATCTGTCACAGTAAGGGTTGTTCACAATTATCTTATTAAATTTTATTGTATTAATAACTGAATTCATCTCACTCCAGTTATATTTCGGTAGGCTTAGATAAACTTTACCTTCTAATATTAGATCGTCTTTTCCTTTTTATAGCCTTCCATCGAATAAATTTCTAATTAGTGAATACTTTTCGTTCTACATTCTGTCACGTAGCCACTTATTATAAAAGCTGATAGGTCTAACATTCTACACTCACTTCTCTCCACAATCTATGCCGGACGGCCAGTCGCTCCATTCCTTATATATACTGGAAGATTTTTATCTTTTGGGACTTTGTGGATATTATATCTCCACCATCAAGACGCCGGGGCTTTTACCTTTGATTGTATAATCTTCAAGGATCAAACCTGAGCCCGCTGTCAAAGAACTATACAATAACCCCTTACCAATTGCCTGGAAGTGGAACTTTACGAGCCGGAGCCTGTTATCAGAGGAATATATTATCCAAGCCTGTCAACTGCCTGGAAACGTAAACTTACGAACCTGACATATTATCATAAGTTACGTAATATATTCACATTTCTATTTGTAACTACCACAATCACTATTTATCTCTTTTAATTAAATTTCATCTTTCTTTTTATTTCATTTTAAACAAATCGTTAGGTAATTGTTTTTCATTTATAGTAACTAGTAAATTCTGGGGCCTCATTCTACATATATCTTTATGCATAGTCGAGTAGCTCTTTACTCACTTGAGACCATGACAACTTCCTCTCGCTCATTAGGTTTATTATGTAATAATATACAATTTAAATTTGGCACGGATTTTCCCAGATTTAATTGGATTCAATAGTCTGCTGTCACGTCGCCCAGCAACGGCGGCCATCGTGGTTCTAAACAAAGAAAATCGGCACTTTTTATTCCTCATGCTGGCTAGAACTTTTCATATGTCTTGTGATCAGAATGTGTAAAAGTCAAAACATGATCAGATTTATAATGGTTTTTTTTTTCCTCTGGATACGCTTTTATGCTCGTCGGAGAAATATTTCATAAGGGCGTCCGCCATTGTTCCGATAGTTTAGAGCCAGTTACTAAGTTACCATGCGTCATTACGAGGGAAGTGACGTGACGACTGTTGAAGCGTATTAGAACGAAAATGACGTCACTAAGCACTTTGTTATTGTTTTTAATCGGACATTTCTATGAGTGACGAAGTGGCCGAGTGGTTAAGGCATTGCACTGCGACTCGGAATGTCTCGGGTTCGAGCCCCGCTTCAGGTACTTTCAGGTTTTCCCTTGGGCAAGATATTATTAACCCGAAATTTGCTCACTTGGACAACATGGGTGATTCGTGTTGACATCAGACATCTTGTTTGATGAATATTCAAAAGGGGGGGGGGGGAGGCAGCGTGCCTCAGCGGTACGGCCTTTGCTTCGTACCCGAAAGGTATTGAGTTCGATCACCCGCCGCTGTGCTGTGTGGCCTTGAGCAAGTCACATCGCTCTTGCTCAATTTGCGACGCGCGCTGCACTGCGGCTTACGCCTGGGTTATTCCAGTCTTCTCTTGGAGCGGGTAGTTGGATGGGAGCATCACCCTTGAATCGTATACCTATGATGTTCGCATGGGTTTACGATCCGATAGTGATGTCGTTTCTTCTTCTCTTTACTAGCCTATCCTGCTTCTTTGGTTTGTGATTGTATTTTTGACAGGGGATATTTTATTTTCTGTATATCTTCTGCCTGTTTAATCTTGGTTATTTATAATTTAGCTTATGATATCTTTAGGTTATGATTTTGATTTACATTTGTACTATTTTTGTTAGTGTTAGATTGCTTGTTTTTTTTTTTTTTTTGTTTCAGCGGTCTCTCATATAACCTCAATTGTGTTGGAAGAGATCTAAAGCAACAAACAAAAATAGGAATAGACCCTAGAGACAAATTTCCCCTATGTGATGAATAAAGGGAATTTTACTTTATTTTTATTTATTTTATTCGTGTATATTTTATTCCTTCGTGGAATGCCTAGGCGACGACGTCTTATGATGTCGTGGCGGAAGAGCATAACTTTATTTCACTTAATTCTATTCACTCACTCAACCCTAACACCGACTATATCCGTTGTTGACTCGGGTTATTTTTACCCCACGCCTATTTATTACATTTTGTCTGAGACAAATTATAGGCGTAGTATCAAAGCTATTGTTTTTAGTTTTTTTACATGTTAATGGTAGTCAAATAAAACCATCTATGTACATGCTCATTTTTATTACATTTTTTTCCAATTTTGAATAGTAGCAAAAATAAAATAAATAAATAAATTCCCTTTATTCATCCCTAAGGGGAAATTTGTCTTTAGGGTCTATTCCAAGGGAAGACTGGAATAACCCAGGCGTCAGCCGCAGTGCAGCGCCGCAAAGTGAGCTAAGGGTAGGTGACTTGCTCAAGGCCACACAACGCGGCGGGCGATCGAACTCGGTACCTTTCGGGTACGAAGCAAAGACCATACCGCTGAGCCACGCTGTCCAATCTCTAGGATTGAGTGAGTTCATCAGACTATAAACGTTTAAAGTTACACATAGTTTTGTGTGTCGGTTCGTTCTATCCGGCTGGCAGATGTTTTGAGCTTTTTGGAGAAACGCAATGCATCATCATCATCATCATTGCCTTTTTCACCCTGGGTCAGACAAACAGTTTCCATCCTTCTCTATCCTGAGCCAACTTTTTTATCTCATTCCAGGTCTTACCACTTCTCTGTATATCAGCTTCTTTAATTCTTCTCCATGTTCCTCGTGGCCTTCCCCTTGATCTTCTGCCCTGAGGGTTCCAGTCCAATACTTTCTTTGTTATTCCTACTCCCTGTGTATGAATCCCGTCCCCTCTCCCTGAATATAAAATCTTCTCCCCAGACTTGAGGTGTTTCTGCCCGGATTGTATCCAGTGGGTTTCGCTTACTCCAAGTATGTCAATAGGTAATTTTGTTCAGCCTGACCCATGGGTATGTTTACAACTTTCATAAACAAAACAGCGTGTTTACATTTATTAAGAAACATCCAATCGTTGTCCAGTAACTTACTTACTTACTTACTGATCCGAACCAGCGACCACCTGAGCTCTAGCACTTCGGTCTTGTGCCATGACGTAGAAGTTAGACATCTTTTGTAGTTGTTCCAGGTGACTATAAAGTGTGTTACTGATGCTTGGATTTGGTGGGAGGAATGTGCATCTCAGGTCTTCAAGAGGTTGACATTCAAGCAAGCGGTGTGTTACTGTTTCATTGGGGTGTTGACATAGGGGGCAGGAAGGGGATGTGTCTTTTGTAATTTTGCTTAAATGGTTGTTGAGCGGTATGTGTTGTGTGTCCAGTAACAAATCACGTGATCGATGACAAGGTTGAACGAAAGCCTGAATATCGATGGATCCCATTATCTTATTCCATTTAAGTTTGCCGTTTTCTGGTCTTAAATTTCCTTTAGATTTCAAATGGAAATCAGATTTCGTGACGTAACACCTCCCATTCTTCCGGTTTCAAACTCTTTAGAAGTGTGTAACTAGTCCAATGAATATTATTTTGTTTGTTTTTAAGGGTTTTATGGCGCTTGCAACACATTAGGGTCATATCAGCGCCATGTCCAATGAATAGGTTACATACTGAATCAAAATGTGACATAACTATTTCAGTAACAGGATGTATAGGCAGATTCTAAGGATTACGAGACGTAAAAGAGCGAGGATGGATGATCTTTATTGACGACCAGTTTTTTATTTAGGCTTGAAAATAAGATGCCATCACTCTGAAACGAGAAGATGAATTAGTTGCACATTGTACGTGTCCAGTCTTCTTGGGGGACTAGTTTTACACTTCCAACGAGATTGGAACCAGTATTTTAACATCACACGACTTTTCCCTTTTACTAAGGTGTTATAATACGATTTGTAACCGAAATCGGGAACATATTGACTTCCAGGAAATTTCTCTAAACTTAATCTTTCAGCTCCCAGAGCGTGGCAACGTAGCTCAGCCGTAAGATTTTAGCTTCGTACCGGAAAGGTCCGAAGTCACCTCACCCTGGTTCACTTTAGGGCGCTGCACTGCGGCTATCGCCTGGATTATTCCAGTTTTCTCTTGGAATAGACCTTTAAGACAACTTTCCCTTTGGGATGAATGTAAAGTAAATTGTTTTTTTCTAAAAAGAAAATTATATTTTGTTCCAGATCGTCAACACTTTCTGCCATGATGAATTCACACCCTGGAAGAACCATGTACTTCCATTTGATGTTTGTTTGTGGAATTTTCCTGTTGACTCTCAACACCGCACGAGCTGAGGTAATAATAATAATGATAATAATAATAATAATAATAATAATATAATATAATAATAATAATAATAATAATAATAATAATAATAATAATAATGATAATGATAATGATAATGATAATAATAATAATGATATAATGATAATGATAATGATGATAATAATATAATAAAATAATAATAATAATAATAATAATAATAATAATAATAATGATAATAATAATAATAATAATAATAATAAAAATAATAATAATAATAATAATAATAATAATAATAATAATAATAATAATAATAATGATAATGATAATGATAATAATAATAATAATAATAATAATAATAATAATAATAATAATAATAATAATAATGATAATAATGATAATGATAATGATAATGATAATAATAATGATAATAATAATGATGATAATGATAATGGTAATGATAATGATAATGATAATAATAATAATAATAATAATAATAATAATAATAATAATAATAATAATAATAATAATAATAATAATATAACAATAATAATAATGATCATAATAATGATGATGATAATGATAATGATAATAATAATAATAAAAATAATAATAATAATAATAATAATAATAATAATAATAATAATAATAATAATAATAATAAAAATAATAATAATACTATAATAATTATAATAATAATAATAATAATAATAATAATAATAATAATAATAATAATAATAATATAATAATAACAATAATAATAATGATCATAATAATGATGATGATAATGATAATGATAATAATAATAATAAAAATAATAATAATACTATAATAATAATAATAATAATAATAATAATAATAATAATAATAATAATAATAATAATAATAATAATAATAATAATAATAATAATAATTTATTTTATCCATTGCAATTTTTTTTGTATATGACATGTTTGAGAGTTGACCAAGTTCCAGCCCAGGGGGAAATGATATCTCTCTATTGTGACACAATATGCTACAATGTTGATAAGAGGGAAGAATATGGAGATCATCCTTCATTAGTTTTTGTGAAAATTTTGCCACAAGATTTTTAAATGTTTTTCAAATGACAAACCCCCCAAATTATGTCTCAAAACGGTTATCAACACAGATAATTTATATTTTTCACCAAAATTGTTGTTTTTAAACCTATAATGACGATACAGAATGATTAAAACATCCCAATTAGGGAATTGTTTTTTTTCTTAGAAAAAGACCCACACCGCCCGTTAAGCCAATCTGGCTGAAAGCACACTCCATTCCCCAGGCGTTACAAACCCGGACAAAATAAAGGTCCCAATGGTGGACGGCAAAATTATCTGGTATACCAATGTTCTACACTGCAAAGGTCAATTCTTTTTCTCCTCCTCTTCTTGTTGTTGTTGTTGTTGTTGTTGTTCATTTTCTTCTTCTTCTTTTTCTTCTTCTTCTTCTTCTTCTTCTTCTTCTTCTTCTTCTTCTTCTTCTTCTTCTTCTTCTTCTTCTTCTTCTTCTTCAAATACCAAGTGCTAGACATCGGTGATCATGGTACGCCATTCATCTATCTGATCAGATAACCTCAGAAAACTAATAATATTACTCTTCTATTTCTTTGTCACCCAGCTTTTCAAACTATTCAAAAATGTTTTTCTTGGTCTACCTACCTTTACTCTTTTTACCTTCTATCTTTTCCTCACAGGAAAGTTCAATTAGAGGTCAAATTTGGGAGAAATTCCAATCGTGTCGACCACTAATAGTACCAAAAAAAAAATGATTATACACAGTTGCATGCCTTGAATTACGTACAGTTATATTTGTGACACTTCGCCTCAAAACGGTATGAAGTCGGATTGGTCAAGATGTTGACAACTGCATTTATAGCCAGAAATATCAGACTTGTGTTGAGTTTATATCATTTATTGAGGAGAATGGCAACCATATTTTAGGGTGCTGATGCCAACAATTTATATTTTTGACCAGTTTTAACATTAATTTCGGCTTTTAAGTATATGGTTCGTTCGGACATAATACCGTTTTGAGACGATGGGTCACATTTATCCAAAGAGAAAAAGAACTTGACACCCTTTGGCAATCGCCGCCAGATACATTTGGCATCCATCATTTTTTTTGCCGGATTTTGAAAACATAAACAACACGGCTATGTCGTCCAGTGATATGACACTCACTTTTGGATCGGAAGGTTGTCCTCAGTTCAAGCCTCGCTCGGCGCATAGTTGATTCCTTAGAAAAGATACTTTACTCTACTCACGTCCTCTTACCGTACTCAGGTGTTAAATGAGTACCTGGTCGTTAACAGCGCCGTAAAAAACATGTAATATCGCCTAAAAGGCGTCCTCTCGTTCTATAGATAGAATGCGCTTGGCCAAGGAGTTCACAACATTGCCATCCGGAAGTATAACGGACCAACACACAAACTCTGTGTAACCATGAACTTTTATAGTCTGGTTAATACAGTTTAGTGAGAACAACTCACAAACGCGGATGGCAAAAACAATAACAAAGGCATAAGTGACGTCATCTGCATACTATCTATACTTGTTGGTCAGGAACCCCTTGTAAAGCACTTTGAGCACGTTTAGGGGATATTGGGCAATATAAATGCTGAATTTTTTACTTTTTCTTGTTTTTTTCGGGGGCGGGTTCTAAATCTGTTCAGAATACTCGTCCTTCAAATATCGATTGCTTTAAATGGCCCTCATCTTAGCAAAAACTCTCAAACCCGGGACTTCACTTTTTTCTACAGTAGTACTTTGCGAGGTCCCGGGTTTAAAGGTTTTTGCTAAGACGAGGGTCATTTAAATCGATCGATATTTCAAGGACGAGTTTTCTGGCCAAATTTCTAAATATGTGTTTTTCCAGAGCACGGTAGTGCCGCTCTATAGATAGTATGCAGATGACGTCACTCAGGCCTTTGTTATTGTTTTTGCCATCCGCGTTTGTGAGTTGTTCTCACTAAACTGTATTAACCAGACTATAAAAGTTCATGGTTACACAGAGATAGATAGAATGCGGTTGGCCACGGAGTTCACAACATTGCCATCCGGAAGTATAACGGACCAACACACAAACTCTGTGTTACCATGAACGTTTATAGTCAGGTTAATACAGTTTAGTGAGAACAACTCACAAACGCGGATGGCAAAAACAATAACAAAGGCCTGAGTGACGTCATCTGCATACTATCTATAAACCTGACTATAAACGTTCATGGATACACACAGTTTTGTGTGTTGGTCCATTATACTTCCGGATGGCAATGTTATGAGCTTCTTAGCGCATACTATCTATAGATAGAATGCGCTTGGCCAAGGAGTTCACAACATTGCCATCCGGAAGTATAACGGACCAACAGACAAACTCTGTGTAACCATGAACTTTTATAGTCTGGTTAATACAGTTTAGTGAGAACAACTCACAAACGCGGATGGCAAAAACCATAACAAAGGCCTGAGTGACGTCATCTGCATACTATCTATAAAGATAAAATGAATATAAGGTCAGGCATGTCTTTGTTATTGGTTTTTTTTTTTCCACGTTTATGAGTAATTCTCACTAAACTGTATTATCCAGACTATAAACGATCAAGGTTACACATAGTTTTGTGTGTTGGTCCGTTATATTTCCGGATGGCAATGTGAGCTTCTTAGCCAAGCGCATACTATCTATATAAATACTCTTGTTATTTTTTTTTTCTAGTTTCCACACCCAACCAACGAGACAAGTAAACCTTTGAGAATCTTGACTGTGTTGGTGAGTATCGCCATATCCTCTTCTTTTCTCTTACCGCTTATCACTTCACACCCCCCCCCCCCCCTCAAACCCCAGCACCCACCCTAAACTTCATTCACTTGCCCTATGCCTAATACATTACGCTATCGTTTCATTTTCTCTCTCTCTCTCTCTCTATCTCTCTCTCTCTCTCTCTCTCTCTCTCTCTCTCTCTCTCTCTCTCTCACTCTCTCTCTCCCTTTCTCTCTCTCTCTCTCTCACTCTCCCTTTCTTTCTCTCTCTCTCACTCTTTCTCTTTCTCCCTCTCTCCCTCTCTCTCTCACTCTCTTTCTCCCTCTCTCCCTCTCTCTCTCTCTCCCTTTCTCTCTCTCACTTTCTCTCTCTCTCACTGTCTCTCTCTCTCACTTTCTCTCTCTCACTGTCTCTCTCTCTCACACACACTATCTCTCTCTCTCACACACACACACTTTCTCTCTCTCTCTCACTTTCTCTCTCTCTCACGTTCTCTCTCTCTCTCACACACACACACACACTCACATGAGACGATGGGTCATATATACGTTAACGATGGCTACCATTCTACCCACCCAGGGGGCTCCATTTGTGATGAAGGATAGACAGACTGGGAAGTTCACAGGCTTGCTGATCGATATCCTTGACCATGCGGGAATTTCCATTGACCATGTTGACACGGCTGTGCGAGGGGAATATGGCTGGGAAGAAAGTCCTGGGGCTTTCGGCGGAGCTATAGGAGATCTAGTGGCCGGGGTAAGTTGGCACGGTTTGGTAGTTGATTCATATTTAGTGTATTAGAAAAATTAATTACGTTCATCCGTGTGGCATCTTAAATCACTCAACCCTAACACCGACTATAGATAGTATGCGCTTGGCTAAGAAGCTCATAACATTGCCATCCGGAAGTATAACGGACCAACACACAAAACGGTGGGTATCCATGAACGTTTATAGTCTGGTTAATACAATTCAGTGAGCATTACTCATAAACGCGGATGGCAAAAAACAATAACAAAGACCCGAGTGACGTCATATTCGAACTATCTATATCTTAAGTTTACCGGGGTTACTTTTACCCCATGCCTATTTATTACATTTTTCTGAGGCAAATTATAGGCGTAATATCAAAGCTAATGTTTATAGTTTTTGCATGT
Organism: Berghia stephanieae; assembly: GCF_034508935.2. Classification (NCBI taxonomy): domain Eukaryota; kingdom Metazoa; phylum Mollusca; class Gastropoda; order Nudibranchia; family Aeolidiidae; genus Berghia; species Berghia stephanieae. The sequence goes on from NC_088369.1 coordinate 16,902,302, forward strand.
TAATGATAGTTGGATAAAACTATCTTTGTATCTGCTCGTTTATAATACATTTTTTTCCAATTTTAAAAAGTAGAAAAAAATCTTTAGGATTGAGTGAGTTAAGATGTTTAGGCTATTGATAAAGGCGTGTATATGTACATAGTAAAAGTACAGTACTATGTTTATATATATATATATATATAATATATATATATATATATATATATATATATATATATATATATATATACGGAACTCATTAATGTGGTTCTAATTTAAGGAATTTATTGTAATTTTTTTAAAAATACATTCCGATTAAATAATGCTGCTCTACCACCAAGGAAATTGCAATAGCTTGTTACCCTTTTGATAGGACGCTTGACTATCACCAAGTACTTTCCACCATATTTAATAGACCAAGCTCCGAATTCACTGCTAGGTGGACAGGAGGGTTAGGAAAAAAATGTCGGCTTCACCCAGGATCGAACTCGGGTTAGTTTGCGTGTGAAGCGAGTGCTCTACCATCTGAGCCTTACCCCCTCCCCACCCCACACACACACGCACACACACATCCAAACACACACACCCACAAACACATATTTCCTTTTAATGGAAAGCAGACGCCGTGACGTCACACCTGTCTCTGATCCGATTCAAAACTCATTGGAAGTGTGTAACTAGTCCTTTTGAGGACTAAAAACGAAAAAGCTATAGATATATTGAATCACCAATTGATAGAATGAAGTTGACGTCACTCAGGTCTCTGTTATTGCTTTTTGCCATCCGCGTTTTTTTTTTTAGTAATTCTTACTAAACTGTATTAATTAACCAGACTACAAAAGTTCAAGGTTACACATAGTTTTGTGTGTTGGTCCGTTATACTTCCGGATGGCAATGTTGTGAGTTTCTTAGCCAAGTGCATACTATCTATAAATGGCATGACTATTTTATTCTTCTTCTTCCTCGTCTTGTGGAAACCTCCAATATTGTCGAGGATCACTCCACAGTTTGTAGGGTTTTACATTTTGAACTTGCTCAAACTCTGCACATAACACTAATTTTTGTTAAAAACGCACATAGATTAAAAAGTCACGTTGTGAACTCTAGCAATCGCGTGAAGGCATGTTGGCAACCGTTTTCAGCCACTTCAACTGGGAGGCTATTCCATAGCAGGGTTGCCAGATTAATTTCAGGCATTCTGCCAACTGGATTTAAAAAATCTGCCAAATACCACAAAAACCTGCCAAACCGTACTATTTATAGTACCCCCTTTGAAAACTCATCAGTTTTGTTAAACAAAACATTCGAAAGGCCGATGTCATATTTTTTTTTCATTTCCCAAGTTTTAAAAAATCACTAATACATAAAAATTGCCATGAAAAACGTGGAGTAGACCTATACATTCATCCCTAGGCCTCGGAAAATAAAATCTGCCAAATATCTGCCAAACTGCCAAACCGATTTTTCTCTGTAGACGACTTCAAATTCTGCCAAAAAAAAAGGAAATTTGGCAGAAAATCTGCAAAATTGGCAACACTGTTCCATAGTCGGGCAGTGGAAGGCATCATTAGCATAATGAACAGGTAGATTCGTATTATCACAGGACGTGAAAGAGCGAGGAGGGATGATCTTTCTGGGCGACTAGCATTTATCTAGGCTAAGAAAGAAAACAAACTATATGCCGCTAATATATTTTATATAGCACAATATCCACTAAATGTGCTCAAAGCGCTTTACAAGGAGTCCCTGACCAACAGCAACATGTACCATGTAAAACGAAACATGGCGCCTGTTTGGCGATATTACAATTTTTTTTGTGACAGAGACAACGCTACCAACGGCCAGGTACTCATTTTACACCTGAGTACGACGAGAGAGTAAAGAGCCTTTTCCAAGGACTCAACTATGCGCCGAGCGAGGCTCAAACTTAGGACCTTCCGATCCAAAAGCGAGTGTCATACCACTAGACCACATAGCTAAGAAATAAGATATATCAGTATCCAGTCCTCTGGATGGCTAATTTCACACTTCCACGGAGATTGGAACCGGTATTCTTATTTTGTTGTTTTTTTGTTTGTTTCCAGAAATACGACCTGGCCGTGGGTCCGTTCTCGATCCGGTCCCAGAGAGCTAAAGTGGTCAGTTTCACCCTGCCCGTCTTTCACAACACCTACATGGTGCTGTACAAACTGCCCAAAGACACGGAGTGGAAGGTCGTCGATGACAGAATGGGTTTGTGTCTACCATGTGTTTATATCCGTAGCCATCGTTAACATAATATAGATAGTTCGAAGATGACGTCACTCAGGCCTTTGTTATTGTTTTTGCCATCCGCGTTTGTGAGTTGTTCTCACTAAACTGTATTAACCAGACTATAAAAGTTCATGGTTACACAGAGTATGTGTGTTGGTCTGTTATACTTCCGGATGGCAATGTTGTGAACTCCTTGGCCAAGCGCATTCTATCTATAGCCTGACACAAGAACCCTCTAGGACTGGCAGTTTGACGTCATTTTTTTAGGTTTGTGTAGCGTCTAGTGAGTTGTCGTTAGTAGAGCTCAAGGAAACAAGTTATGTCATTGGTTGAACTATTGAATACAACCCACGATTTGTTTTCTTTTGTGGCTAAAGACTGGCATTTTGACGTCATTTTTTGGCCAGTGTCAGGCTATAATAAGTTAACGATGGCTACGATATATCAGACTTCTCCCATAGTGTCTTCTATCCCCCATATATCTGTTTTCCAATATGTTTTCCTGGATGGGTTCATGACCTCCCACAGTGGGCAGGGAGGTACTTGCTATGTCTTATATCCCCCATATCTGTTTTCCAATATGATTCCTGGATGGGGCTCCTGACCTCTCATAGTGGGCAGGGAGATACTTGCTGTCTCTTCGATCCCCCTATATTATGTGTTTGCCAACTTGCTTTCCGCCTTTGTCTTGGAATGAGATTACTTGGTTTTGTCCTGGCCCTGGCCAGATACCCTGGCTGAGAGGGAAACTGTCAAATGTATAGTTTGACTTTTGAGATATGATAGTTTATTCCTTGTAAATCATCTTCCTGTTATGCCCTGTATTATGTTTTGTTTATGCATTATATATGATTTGAGTGTATTCCTCTTAGTGGGGACATGTGCTTGTGTCTGGATGAGACGTTTAGGTGCTTTCAAACTAATTACACTGAGAGTGTGCTCTTGGAATCTACAAGTTCCTATTTGAACCAATTCCCCTTTGTCTTACCTTTTCTTGGGTACTTTAATTATAATTCCATAACTTTTTACTATCCCATTATATTTCTTTTTACTGGCGCTGATATGACCTTAATGTGTTGCAAGCACTGTCAAACTCTTTTTAAAAAACATATCAGACTCACCGCTTCAAAACTTTGACAAATCGGGATGAATAAAACCCCTTAAAACCAATTTAGATTGTATCTATTCTCTACCAAATCAAAAAAAATAAAAACAAACAAAAAATAATGTTTTAAAATATCTTGATCTCTTTTTATAGCGCAATATCCACTAAACGTGCTCAAAGCGCTTTAAAAGGTCTGGATTATAAATGATGTATTATTGGTTTTAATTGTTATTATGTTTGGCTGAAGAAGAGTTTTAATCCCGAAACGTTCCATGTTTGGTATTTTGTTCTCTTTCAAAGCTGTTATATTTATTTATTTACTCATTACTTTGCATATCCAAATGTAATAAAAGATTTAGTGTCATGAACTGTTTAACTGTTAGAAGTTAAAGATTTTGTCATTCTGGTGGTTTTTGACTTTACACCCACTCCATTTCGAGCATAGATTTAATACCGTTCAAAGGCGGTGGGTAACATTTTTAAAACTGACCTGATATCAGAGTGAACCCTTTGATAATTCAGATTGTTAGGCTCAAGCGGTGGTTCCCGATAGCTCAGTAGGTAGGGCACTCGCTTCACACGCAAAGAAGTCGAGATCGATCCAGGGTGCAGTCAAAAAAAAATTATGACTCCACCCCCCCCCCTCCCCGCCCTCCTATCGTAAGGATAGCAAGCAATTTCTGTTGTCTGATTCACACTATAGAAATAGGAATAAAGTCCGGCTCCATGGGCCTAAAAGCTCTGAAGGGCTACTTTGATGTCATCATGTTACAATACAACACAATACAATACAATACAATGCAATACCTAATAAGAGCTAAATTAGGCCTATAGTGCGACCTTTGGTGCCCTATCACAGTGATAAAAAATCTGATATGCATTAGTATTATATAAAGTACAAGATATCAAATATAAAACAAACATCAATTAATAATTGAATTCAAACCTAAGGTGATCTAATTCCTTATCAAGACAGTTCTTAAAAACGTTGGCGTTACTCGCAGTTCTTGGAGAGGCGTGTTGGAGAGAGTTACAAATATCCACGGTCCTGATAATTAAAGAGTGGGCACGTATTGAGGTCGAACACCGGTCTTTGAAGATTTTGAAGACCCTCAGCTCTTGTTGACGTCAAAACCGCATAGTTGAAGAACTCCTTGGAATCCAAGTTGTCAATCTTGTGTACGATCTTGTAAATTTGAATTAGATCACCTCTAAGTCTTCTGTACTTTAACCCTCTCCTTACCACCCATAGGAAAATCGTCACATTCGTTACGTTGCAGCCAAAATTTTTCTCATTCTAACTTCTTTTGTGCATCATAATATTTGAACAAAAATGTTTGCTATAGTTAAAGTATATTAACACTGTGTTGAAGAGCTCGTTTAGCATTTTTTTAAATATGTATAGCAAGAACTAACAGCTTTTGTGTTTGAGTGAAATGAATCTATTTTTGTATAGGTTGGGTGTGAAGTTTTGGGGAAAATCCGGAAAATGGCCTGTAGAAGAGAGTTAAAGATGGAAGTGAAAGGCGTTCCAATCTTTGTTTATATGACAGATAAGACATATGTTGATATAATCTATATTGTTTTATATTATATTGTTTTATATTATATTGTTTTATATTATATTGTTTTCCTCAGCGACATTGTTGAAGCCTTTCAGCACAGGTCTGTGGTTCATCATCATTCTCATGGCCCTCATCTCCAGCATAGTCCTCTACATCATCAGGCGGTATAGTCCTTACGAGCATGACGTCATCACGACTACGTCAGAACAAAGGGATGATAACTCGTTTTCGAAAACTTCTTGGGGAAGTGATCTGATGTATCTGCTGGGATCTCTGACTGGACGAAGTAAGTTTGAATCCCTCACATAGTGAGCAAAGGGTGTACATACTGTGTCTTCTATCCCCTTATTTCTGTTTTCCAACATGCTTTCTGTCTTTGTCTTGGTTTTGTCCTGGCCCTGGCCGAGTCCTATCTGGGAGGGAAACAGTCAAATGCATAGTTATTGTTTTAGGAGAGGATATTTTTTCCTTGTAAATCATCTCTCCGTTATATATTATTATATTTGTTATTTTTGTATTATGTATAATGTAAGCATTTTAGTGTATTTCTTTGTTGAATTTTCTGCTTGTGTCCGGATGAGACTTATAGGTGATCTCAAACTAAGTACATTGATGGTTTGCTCTTGGAATCTACATCTGATCCCTATTTGTTCCCAGTTACCCTATGACTTACTTTTTCTTGGGTGCTTTAATTGTAATTCTAGAACTTTTTTACTATCCCATTTTATTCCTTTTTACTGACGCTGATATGACCTAACTGTGTTGCAAGCGCCGTAAAACCCTTTAAAAAAGTTTGAATCCTAGAACTATTTCATGACGTGTAAATGTGAATACTTATCTGCTAGACGTCGTGAATAATTTCTGGTGGTTTTGAGCGCATACAGCCTGGTAGCTGCTTCTAATGGTGTCACAGTATTATGTTTTGATGATCTATCCAGGACGCAAACTCGTCGCCGCAATTATTGTGGGCGGTCACGAATCCGCCCGGAAGCTTCGTCACAACGCAACGTTCAACTAGATGCTCTGTGGTTTCGGGCTGTTGGATGGCATTGGATGTCCTCACCAGGAAGAAGGAGAAGAAGGAGGAGGAAGAGGAGAAGAAGAAAAGAAAAAGAAGGAGGAGGAGGAGGAGGAGGAGGAGGAGGAGGAGGAGGAAGAGAAGAAGAAAAGAAGGAGGAGAAGAAGAAGGAGAAGGAGGAGAAGATCAGCTATGTTCTATTCCACCAGACACCAGCGTATTGCCAATTCTATAAATGTATTCATCAATGTTCTACTACATCAGACACCAACGTAATGTCAATTCTATAAATGTATTCATCAATGTTCTATTCCATCAGAGACCAACGTATTGCCAATTCTATAAATGCATTCATCAATGTTCTATTCCATCAGAGACCAACGTATTGCCAATTCTATAAATGTATTCATCAATGTTCTATTCCATCAGAGACCAACGTATTGCCAATTTTATAAATGTATTCATCAATGTTCTATTCCATCAGAGACCAACGTATTGCCAATTCTATAAATAATTCATCAATGTTCTATTCCATCAGAGACCAACGTAATGTCAATTCTATAAATGTATTCATCAATGTTCTATCCCATCAGAAACCAGTGTATTGCCAATTCTATAAATGCATTCATCAATGTTCTATTCCATCAGACACCAACGTATTGCCAATTCTATAAATGCATTCATCAATGTTCTATTCCATCAGAGACCAACGTATTGCCAATTCTATAAATGCATTCATCAATGTTCTATTCCATCAGAGACCAACGTATTGCCAATTCTATAAATGCATTCATCAATGTTCTATTCCATCAGAGACCAATGTATTGCCAATTCTATAAATGCATTCATCAATGTTCTATTCCATCAGACACCAGTGTATTGTCAATTCTATAAATGCATTCATCAATGTTCTATTCCATCAGACACCAGCGTATTGCCAATTCTATAAATGTATTCATCAATGTTCTATTCCATCAGACACCAGTGTATTGTCAATTCTATAAATGCATTCATCAATGTTCTACTACATCAGACACCAGCGTATTGCCAATTCTATAAATGTATTCATCAATGTTCTATTCCATCAGACACCAACGTATTGCCAATTCTATAAATGTATTCATCAATGTTCTATTCCATCAGATGCCATCGACGTGCCCAAGTCTCTCTCAGGCCGTGTACTGACGGCATTCTGGTGGCTGTTCTCCCTGATGACCGTTGGTGCTTACGTGGCTGGGCTGGCTGCCATTTTGTTCAGGTAATGTACAGTTCAACGCCAGAATCAGACAAATTTTATTTCCGGTCACAGCAGCACAACTGCCGTACTCTATAGAAACACATTTCAATTTTTTGGGACTGGGTGGGGGGGTGTTCTTGATCTCCCATAGTGGACTGGACATACTGTGTCTTCTTTACCTTTATATCTGTTGTCCAACATACTTTCTGTATTTGTCTTGGAATGAGATTACTTGGTTATGTCCTTTCCCTGGGCGGGGTCCTTGGCTGAGAGGGAAACAGTCAAATTCATAGTTATTGTTTTTGGAGATTATATTTTTTAAAACTTGTAAATCATCTCTCTGTTATGTATTGTTGATGTTTTAATTGTATAATGTAAGAATTTGAATGTATTCATCTTAGTGGGATCCTGTTCTCGTGTCTGGATGAGACGTTTAGGTGATCTCAAACAAAGTAAATTTTGATGGTATGCTCTTGGAATCTACATTTGTTTCCTATTTGTACCATTCCCTTTTGGCTTACTTTCTTGGGTGCTTTTAGTTGTATTCTAGAATTTTATTATCATCCTATTCATTTCCATTTTACTGGCGCCAAAATGACCGTAATGTGACGCACGCGCCATAAAACCCTTTTAAAAAACTAAACAAAAAAACCCAAAAGAATTGGAGAAAAGAAATTCCCCTCGTCCTTCAAATATCGTTCAATTAGAGCGACCCTGACCTTGCCATCAGTCCTAGGTATGAGAGTTTGTGACAAGTTAAGGGTCATTTTAATCGACGGTTATTTGAAGGACAAGTTTCCTGGCCAAATTGGGTAAAAGCGCGGTTTTTTCCAGAATACGACAGCACATTTAAATGCCAAACTCATGTGTTGTTCATCAATCTGCCGTATTCTGGAAGACCCCTCTCTCTCTAGTCAGCTGATCCTGCGTAGGACGTTGCTTCCCGAACTTTCTTGCGAAACAGATTACGGTTTTCCGCCAGTCTACTTGCTTGAGTTGTTGTCATTCCCAGCCATTCACATATATCTTGTTCCCAGTTTCTTGTTGGTCTACCTCTTCCTCTCTTGCCGTCTACCGTTGTCTGCAGAATGTGCTTTTCTAATGATTCGTGGCGAGTCGTCGAAGACCCCATATTTAAAAATTTGGCCAGAAAACTCGTCTTTCAAATATCGATCGATTTGTACAGACGATACAAGTTATGTTGCATTTTATTGTATTTTATTTGTTTTCCCCGTTAATTTGTGCATTGAAGTGCTGACAAAGGGTTTGTAACCGATTCGTTCATTGTCTGTATCGTCCATATAGATAGTTCGAAGATGACGTCACTCAGGTATTTGTTATTGTATTTTTTGCCATCCGCGTTTATGAGTAATGCTAACTGAACTGTATTAACCTGACTATAAACGTTCATGGATACACACAGTTTTGTGTGTTGGTCCGTTATACTTCCGGATGGCAATGTTATGAGCTTCTAAGCCAAGCGCATACTATCTATACCAAGCCTCTCCATTTTCACTCTTTCGTTAGTATTTTCACAATCACAGGCTTCAGGCAGCCCCTACCGTTTTCTGAGTTTTTAAATGTACAATTGAAATGAATGAAGGACTTATCTAGGTCTCCATGGCGCTGACTTTATTTCTGGACTGAAGTCGCCATCACATCAAGAAGCTCTGAAGCGCATAGTTGAGTCCTTGGAAAAGGCTCTTTACTCACATGCTCTCGCCGTACTCAGGTGTAAAATGAGTACCTGGCCGTTAACAGCGTTGTCCCTGTCGGAAAAATGATAATATCGCCTAACAGGCGTCATGTCCCGTCCTACATGTTAAGTGTTGCTATTGGCCAGGAACCCCTTGTAAAGCGCTTTGAGCACATTTAGTGGATTTTGCGCTATATAAAAGCTCAATTTAATTTAATTTTAAATGTACAATTGAAATGAATGAAGGACTTATCTAGGTCATAATGGCGCTGACTTTATTTCTGGACTGAAGTTGCCATCACATCAGCTTGATCGAAATTCGTCAAGGGCTTTGGTAACCACGGGATGGGATCTCGATAGCTAGAGATGATGATGACGATGGTGATGATGATGATGTTGTTGTTGATGCCGGTTTTTTTTTTGTTTTTTTTTGGGGGGGGGGGGGGGGGTTTAACGATAACTGCTATGACACTAGTGTGCATCTTGTGTGAGTGTGTCTATGTCAATATTGTATTGTTATAAATGTGTAACCAAATGACAAATTGCCACTTTTTTGGGGACAATAAAGATATATTATTATTATTATTATTATTATTATTATTATTATTATTATTATTATTATTATTATTATTAGAGCACTCGCTTAACACGCAAAGGGTGCAGTTGAGATGGGCTTTTTTCTGATCGATCCCCCTGTCCACCCAGCAGTGATTGGGTAGCTGGATATGTTAGATTTGTCGGGACGTACGTTGCGATAGACTAGCATCCTATCCAAAGGGTAGCAAATGACTGCCATTGTTCGTTTCACACTATAGAAAACGGAATAAACTCCGGCTGCATCGTCCGAGTGGCTTGGAAGGACTACAAAAATTTCCATTGAAATCATAAACGATCATAATTGGGTTCAATAGTCGTGACGTCAATTCCCTTGTAATGACGCATAGCAACTGATTCTAAACTATAGGAACAATGGCGGACGCCTTTATCTCCATCACCGTCCTTATGAAATACTTCTTCTACGAGCATAAACGTGTACCCAGAGGAGAAAAAAAATTATAAATCTGAACATATTTGGACTTTTATACATTTTGATCACATGACATGTGAACAAGTTCTAGCCAGCATGAAGAATAAAGAGTACCGATTTTCTTTGTTTAGAACCAAGCTGCCTGTTGCTGGGCGAACGTGACATCAGACTATTGAATCCTATTATTTTTTTTCTTCTAATGTTCACAGGTTCAATCCCCATACACAAACTCTTCCATTTGGCTCAATAGAGGAGATGATAGCCAGCCCGGAGGTGAAAATTCTGGAAGTCAAAAACAGCACGTCCTACAGATACATCGCAGACCACGACGGCGGGGTTGAGAGGGCGCTTCACAAATACTGGTTGGATAACTGGGATGACGTCATGGTGAATTCCGTTATGGAGGCTCTGAAAATGGTCGGTAGGCTGGTCATATTGGAGAAATTAATTCACTCCTGTTGCTCCTCTTCTTCTTCTTCCTCTTCCTCCTCCTCCTTCCTTCGCCCTCCTCTTCCTCCTCCTTGCGAATATGTGGTCTTGTGGTATGACACTCGCTTTCGGATGGATCGGAAGGTCCTGGATTCGAGCCTCGCTCGGCGCATAGTTGAGTCTTTGGGAAAGATTCTTTACTCACCGTACTCAGGTGTAAAATGAGTCCCTGGCCGTTGCAGTGTTGTCTTTGTCGGAAAAAAGTTGTAATATCGCCTAAAGCGTCATGTCTGGTTCTACATGTTAAATGTTGCTGTTGGTCATGGAACCCTTGTAAAGCGCTTTGAGCATGTTTAGTGGATATTGCGCTATATAAAAATCTCAAGCTCAAGCTCACGTTTTTCTTCCGACCCTTCTTCCCCTCCTCACCTTCCTTCTCCTTCCCCCTCGTCCTCCTCCTCCTCCTCCTCCTCCTCCTCTTCCAATTTCCATCTTCCTCTCCTCCTCCTCCTCCTCCTCCTCCTCCTCCTCCTCCTCCTCTTCCAATTTCCATCTTCCTCTCCTCCACCTCCTCCTCCACCTCCTCCTCCTCCTCCTCCTCCTCCTCCTTGTCCTCCTCCTTGTCCTCCTCCTCAATCCTCTTAATCATTTCCTCCTCCTCCTCCTCCTCCTCCTCCACCTCTTCCTCCTCCTCCTCTTCCTCCTCCTCCTCTTCATCCTCCTCCTACTCCTCCTCCTCCTCCTCCTCCTCCTCCAACTCCTCCTCCTCCTCCACCTCTTCCTCCTCCTCCTCTTCCTCCTCCTCCTCTTCATCCTCCTCCTACTCCTCCTCCTCCTCCTCCTCCTCCTGCTCTTATGCGTGCTACTCCTCCACCTCCACCTCATCCTCCTTCCCCTTTTCCTTCCCCTTTTCCCCATCTTTCACCTTCTTCTTCTTCTTCTACACTCACACCGTCTTCATGTTTGAATGTCTAGTTGGTGAAGGAGTGGTATTGTCTTCATCAAAAAATAAAAATAATTAGATAAATTAGGGGGCATCTTTGCTTCGTCGTACCCGAAATGTACCGTGTTCGATCACCCGCCGCTGCGCTGTGTCGCCTTGAACAAGTCACCTCGCTCTAACTTGATTTGCGGCGCTGCACTAATAATAATAATAATGAATGAATTTATATAGCGCCTAGATCCACAATGTGCTCAGAGGCGCTTTACAATGCAAATAAAACACAACAATAAATCGATAATTTAAGCATAGAATCTATCATATTGGAATAGCATTAATCAATTTGTAATTTAATTACCACGCACTGTGCCACAAGATGAAAATTTAGGATATCTATAACATGCAGGCCTACTAGAAATGTTAAACATCAAATGATTTCCTAAAGAGATATGTTTTAAGTTTCTTTTTAAAGTTTTCAAATGTTGGACATTTTTTGAGGGATAAAGGCAGTTGGTTCCATAAGACGGGTGCTAACACTGCGGCTAACGCCTGAGTTATTCAAGTCTTCCCTTGTAATAGACCCTCGAGACAAATTTCCCCGATGAGATGAAAAAAGGAAGAGAATTTATAAATGTTTTTAAAATTATCTTCTTTCGTTCTTCATTTATTTATTTTCGAGAATAAGACAGTAGTCAGATGGGTAGAATTTTTCTTTATGTTTTCTCAGATGGAGGACGGGGATGGACAGTATGGCGTTTTTATGAATGAAGCGACTGCCAACTTCCTGGCAGGTAACGTTCGTCCGTGTGACAAAGTTGTCATCGAAGGACAAATAGGTGATGATCCCATCGGGTTTGCCTGTCAGAAAGGATCGTCTGTGTGTGAAGAGTTGAATGTCGCCATTTTGAATTTACATGAGACTGGAGAAATGACAAGGTAAGGGAATGTTTTAGTAACTGTGTGCGGCTATGTGGTCTAGTGGTATGACACTCGCTTTTGGATCGGAAGGTCCTGGGTTAGAGCCTTGCTCAGCGCATAGTTGAGTCCTTGGAAAAGGCTCTTTACTCAAATTTTCTCACCTTATTCGGGTGTAAAATGAGTACCTGGCCGTTAACAGCGTTGTCTCTGTCCGAAAAAAATTATAATATATCGCCTTACAGACGTCGTGTCTCGTTCTACATGTTAAGTGTTGCTGTCTGGGTGGGGTTCCTGACCTCCCATAGTGGGCAGGGAGGTACTTCCTGTGTCTTCTATCCCCCTATATCTGTTTTTCAACTAGCTTTTTATCTTTGTCTTGGAATGAGTTGGTTTTGTCCTGGCACTGGCCGGGTACCCTGGCTGGGAGGGAAACAGTCAAATGTATAGTTTTGGGAGATGACATTTTTTCCTTGTAAATCATCTCTCTGTTATGCACTGTATTATGTTTTCTTTGTATTATATATGATTTGTAAAACATTTGAGTGTATTCCTCTTAGTGGGGACTTCTGCTTGTGTCTGGATGAGACTTTTAGGTGATTCCAAACTAGGTACTTTGATGGTATGCTCTTGGAATTTACATCTATTTCCTATTTGAACTAATTCCCCTTTGTCTTGCCTTTTCTTGGGTGCTCTAATTGTATTTCTAGAACTTTTTACTAACCCATTTTCTTTCTTTTTACTGGCGCTGATATGACCTTAATGTGTTGCAAGCGCCGAGAAACCCTTAAAAACAAAAACAAAACAAACAAGTGTTGCTGTTGACCTGGGACCCCTTGTAAAGCGCTATGAACACGTTGGTGGATATCGCGCTATTTAAAAGCTTAATTTTAATTATTTTTTTACCTTGCCGCCAGTCGCTTTAACTTGGGCTTTTTTTTTTTAGCTTTTACATAGCGCATTAGCCACTAAACGTGCTCAAAGCGCTTTACAAAGGGTCCCTGACCAACAGCAACACGTAACATGTAGAACCAGACATGAATTACGCATATTACACGGTATTACAATTTTTCCGACGGAGACAACGCTGTTAAGGGACCGGTACTTATTTTACACCTGAGTACGGTGAGAGAATGTGAGTAAAGAGCCTTTTCCAAGGACTCAACTATGCGCCGAGCGAGGCTCGAACTCAGGACCTTCCTATCCGAAAGCGAGTGTCATACCACTAGACCACATAGCCGAACACGCTATAACATATAGACTATTATACTAAATTAAGAAATCAAGGGGCAGGCACCGGTGTAAGATAAAGATCTGAACAAGTGTGTATGAAAGGTGCCAGACAAAGCAAGAAAGAAATAATATACAGGAAAAAAAATCCCAAAAAAATCAGTCGACCTCGTTTCAACCAGTCAGTCTCGAATGATTTTTTTGGTAATTATTTTTTTTTTCGTGTATTTTTCTTTCTTGCTTTGTCTGGCACACACTTGATCAGATGGGAAATAACGGTGTAATTGTTAAAGTATGCGTAGTAATGACAGAGTTATATCCCATGTATCTTTGGCACCTTTCAGATCATTATCTTTGATTATTATTCACCACTCCTGTGGCATTTTTGACCGGTATCCTAAAAAAAGATAGACACCTATTTAAATATATGGCCACAAAACGTGTCCTTCTAATATCGATCGTATTTAAATGACTCTCATCTTGGCAAAAACTCTCAAACCCGGGACTTCGCGAAGGGTCCGAGATCAAACCCGGATGCGGCTGAGATTTTTTTCCGAGCGCCCCCCCCCCTCTATTCTATAGTCTGATTCACGCGATAGAAACCGGGATAAACTCCGGCTGCACGGCCTAATGGCTGAGTGACTACCATATATAAACATATTTTTCTTTTCCCTCTGTCGTTTCAGTTTGGAGAAGAAATGGTTTTGGAACGAATGTCGGGAGGAGGCTGAGTTAATTTTTCAGGGCGAAACGTTCTTCGACACATTTGACGGCAAAGAGCCGTTTCATCTGTCTCCATACAGTCTGAACATACACAGGTTCTCAGCAGCCTTTCTGGTCCTGATTGTTGGAGGTGTCCTGGCTCTCGTGCTCCTGGTAGCTGAGATTCTCTACTCCAGAAGACAAGGGGTGTGTATTGTCGTCGTCGACGGCGTCCTCCTCTTCTTCTTCTTCTTCTTCTTCTTCTTCTTCTTCTTCTTCTTCTTCTTCTTCTTCTTCTTCTTCTCCTCCTCCTCCTCCTCCTCCTCCTCCTCCTCCTCCTCCTCCTCCTCCTCCTCCTTCTCCCCCTCCTCCTTGTCCTCCTTCTTCTCCTCCTTTCTTCTTCTTCTTCTCCTTCTTCGTCTTCTCCTCCTCTTTCTCCTTATCATCATCATCATCATCATCATCATCATCATCATCATCATCATTACCATCATCATTACCATCATCATCATCATCATTATTAGATCGACAACACTTCCGGAATTCAAAAAGAAATCAGCAGAAGAAGTCTTTAGTGCGGTTCTGTGGTCCAGTGGTATGACATTCCCTTTCCGATCGGAAGATCCTGGGTTCGAGCCTCGCTCGGGGCATAATTGAATCATTAGAAAAGGCTCTTTACTCCGTACTCAGGTGTTAAATGAGTAACTGACCTCTGTCGGAAAAATAATATTGTAATATCGCCTAACAGGCGTCATGTCACGTCCTACATGCTACGTGCTGCTGTTCGTCAGGGACCCCTTGTAAAGCGCTTTGAGCACCTCTAGTGGATACTGCTCTATATTAAAAACATCAATGTTTTATTTATTTATATTTTTGTTGTTGTTTATAATGTACATAATAAATTATACTATTTGTGACCCATCGTCTCAAAACGGTATTATGTCGGAACGAACCAGATGCTTAAAAGCCGAATTAAATGTTAAACTGGTCAAAAATATAAATTGTTGGCATTAGCACCCCAAAATATGGTTGCCATTCTCCTCAATAAATGATATAAACTCAACACAAGTCTGATATTTCTGGCTATAAATTCAATTTTCAACATATTAACCAACCCGACTTAATACCGTTTTGAGACGAAGGGTCACATTTCTGGAATTTACATCATAATTTTTATTTTGTAAATTCCATTTTCGAGGGTCGATGCATGACCGTCACTGACGATATGATACCGTGTTGAGACAATGGGTCACACATTCATTCTTTCTCCAGTTTAGCCCGCTCGTCCCTCCACCCCCCCCCCTCTCTCTCTCTCTCTCTCTCTCCCTCTCTCCCTATCTCTCTCTCCCTCTCTCTCTCTCTCTCTCTCTCCTCTCTCCCTCTCTCTCTCTCTCCTCTCTCTCCTCTCTCTCTCTCTCTCTCTCTCTCTCTCTCCTCTTCTCTCTCTCTCCTCCTCTCTCTCTCTCCTCTCCCTCCTCCTCTCTCTCTCTCCCTCCCCTCCTCTCTCTCCCTCTCTCTCTCTCTCTCTCTCTCTCTCTCTCTCTCTCTCTGCTAAGCTAAGCTAAGCATGATATAAAATTAACAATATTGTATCTATTTTTAAAATATTCAATTCCAGAACATTCACCGTCGGCTAAAGACCGTGGTCAGAGGAGAGGATGGACAAGGAATTCGTGACCACGAGTTTACACCTGGGCATGACGACTGATATCAGGGTTGCCAATTTGGTATTATTTCTGCCAAATGTCTTTTTTTGGCAGAATTTGAAGTCGTCTGGCAGAGAAAAATCGTTTTGGCAATTTGGCAGATATTTGGCAGATTTTATTTTCTGATAGTATTTATATATCATGTATAAGTCTACTCCACGTTTTCCATGGCAATTTTTATGTATTAGTGATTTTTTAAAACTTGGAAATGAAAAAAAAAAAATGACATACGCCTTGCGAATTTTTTTTTTAACAAAACTGATGACTTTTCAAATGGGTACTATTAATAGTACGGTTTGACAGATTTTTGTGGTATTTGGCAGATTTTTTTAATCCAGTTGGCAGAATGCCTGAAAATAATCTGGCAACCCTGACTGATATATGGACGCGAGTTTGTTGAAATTATGATGTAACCGGAGACCTGGGTGGGGTTCCTGACCTCCCATGGTGGGCGGAGGGGCCCTAACTGTGTCTTCTATCCCTCTATAGCTGTTTTCCAATTTGCCTTCTGTCTTTGTCTTGGAATGAGATTACTTGGTTTCATCCTGGCCCTGGTCGGAGACCTTGGCTGAGAGGAAAACAGTCAAATGCATAGATATTGTTTTGGGAGATGATATTTCTTTCCTTGTAAATCATCTCTCTGTTATGTATTATTATGTTTGTTATTTTTAATGTATAATGTAAGCATTTGAGTGTATTCCTCTTTGTTGGAATTTGTGGATTTTGTGCTTGTGTCCCAATGAGACTTATAGGTGATCTCAAACTAAGTACATTGATGGTTTGCTCTTGGAATCTGCATCTGATCCCTATTTGTTCCCAGTTCCCCTTTGTCTTTCTTTCTCTTGGGTGCTTTAATTGTAATTCTAGAACTTTTTACTATCCCATTTTCTTCCTTTTTACTGGCGCTGATCTAACCTAAATGTGTTGCAAGCGCCGTTAAACCCTTAAAAACAACATATCTATCTATCTATCTATCTATCTATCTATCTATCTATCTATCTATCTATCTATCTATCTATCTATCTATCAGCGGGTGGTTGGATGGGAGCAACACCCTTGAATCATATACCTATGATGTTCGCATGGGTGTACGATCCGATAGTGATGTCGTTTCTTCTTCTCTTTACTAGCCTATCCTGCTTCTTTTGTTTGTGATTGTATTTTTGACAGGGAATATTTTTTTTTCTGTAAATCTTCTGCCTGTTTGTTCTTGGTTATTTATAATTTAGCTTATGATATCTTTAGGTTATGATTTTGATTTACATTTGTACTATTTTTGTTAGATCGCTTGTTTTTTTTTTTGTGTCAGCGGTCTCTCATATAACTTCAATTGTGTTGGAAGAGACCTAAAGCAACAAACAAACAAAAAAACAAACATATCTATCTATCTATCTATCTATCTATCTATCTATCTATCTATCTATCTACTAACGCTGAAATCATTGAAATGTGTTGCAAGCGTCGCAAAACATCTAAAAACAAAATCAATTTGTTTATCAATTTATTTATAAATCGTTGTGTATTACTGTGTATGAATATGAATGATATTATCACCATGATTATTAATGATGAGAGCCGGCTGTCTCTCAACATGGACTCAAAACTATTTTATTGTTTGGTTTTGTTCGACTAACTTTGTCATTTGGGGTGGGGGGGGGGGGTTGTTGTTTTGTTGTGGGTTTGTTTTTTTTAGTGTGTGCGGGCGGGGCGGGGGGGGGGGGAGATTGTATTTTGCTTCCCTCTGCCTACATTTGCTCTTTTTTTATAATTCATCTATTTTTTTTTCATTTGATAGAGAGAAATCTGTTGTTTTAAATTCAAATCACATTCATTGAGGAGAAGAAGAAAAAAAAACAAGAGTTCGGTAATTATACCTGAATCCATGATTTTGTTGTGTGACTGCAGCTCGCTGTTGTATAGATAGAATGAAGATGACGTCAATCGGATCTTTGTTATTGTCTTCATCCATTTTTATGAGTAATTTTCACTTAACTGTATTAACCAGACTATAAACGACCAAGGTTACACATAGTTTTGTGTGTTTGTCCATTAGATTTCCCGGTGGTACTGTTGTGAGTTTCTTAGCCCAGCGCATAGCATCTATAACCAAATTAAGAAGGTATTATCGGTTAACGTGATATAAAATATAAATTATGTCACTCACTTAAATATGGCCAAGACGTACGTTTCTGTGGCTTTCGTCCACGTCTTCAGTCGGTGTAATGTCCGAAGAAAAAATGTAATCCGTTTGAGATGTTGACACTCCTTATGTCCTTGCTTCCTTGTGTAGTGGTGATATATATATATATATATATATATATATATATATATATATATATATATATATATAATTTAACTATTATTCTTAAGTTTATTATTATCATCATCACCATCATCATCACCATGATCATCATCATCATCATCATCATCATCATCATCATCATCATCATCATCATCATCACCATCATTTTTATCATTATCGTTATCGTCAGTCACAACAAATTTCAAATTCTTCACGTGCTTGACGCATTGGTCAAAATGAGATGAGCGGAAGAGTAGCGTCCCTTGATCGGACGTCACCCATACTGTGACGGTGATAAAAAATTGAGCTTTATATAGCACAATATCCACTAAATGTGCTCAAAGCGCTTTACAACATGTCGTTCTCTCTCTAATAACTCTTCCGCCGGTGACGTCACAGTATGGGTGACGTCCAATCAAGGGACGCTACTCTTCAGCTAATCTCATTCCCTGTACCGTGCAATGCTATACTTTTTTTTTATAAAACACGTATTTAAAATGTTGGCCAGAAAACTCGTCCTTCAGATAATGATCAATAAAAATGACCTTCACCTTGGCAAAAACTCTCAAACCTGGGATTTCGCAAATCTCGAGTTTTGAGAGTTTTTGGCAAGATGGCAGCAGCCTCTTATGGTTCTCACACTACTATGTTATGACGATTGACCCAATCAGCAAAGTCCGGTCCGCATTCGTGCACCGTCGCCATCCCGCCCGGTAGGATCGTCACAACACACCGTTCAACTAGATGCTCTGCCGTTTCGGGTTCTTGCCCACATTGCCCAAGATGGCAGTCTTGTTAATCTATCGAAGTTTGAAGGACAATCGATGTTTGAAGGCTGGGTGGGGTTCCTACCTCCCATAGCGGGCAGGGAGGTACATACTGTGTCTTCTATCCCCTTATATCTGTTTTCCAACATGCTTTCTGTCTTTGTCTTGGAATGAGATTACTTGGTTTTGTCCTGGCGCTGGCGGGAGTCCTAGCTGGGAGGGAAACAGTCAAATGCATAGTTTTTGTTTTGGGAGATGATATTTTTTTCCTTGTAAATCATCTCTCTGTGAGTTATGTATTATTATTTTTATTTTGAATGTATAATGTAAGCATTTGAGTGTGTTCCTCTTTGTTGGATTTTGTACTTGTGTCCAGATGAGACTTATAGGTGATCTCAAACTAAGTACACTGGTGGTATGCTCTTGGAATCTACATCTGATCCCTAATGGTTCCCATTACCCCTATGTCTTACTTTCTCTTGGGTGCTTTAATTGTAATTCTAGAACTTTTTACTATCCCATGTTCTTCCTTTTTACTGGCGCTGATATGTGTTGCAAGCGCCGTAAAATCTTTTTTTTTTTAAATAAATCTATCGATATTTGAAGGACAATCGATGTTTGAAGGACGAGTTCTCTGGCCAAAATCGCAAATACATTTTCCGGAGTACGGCAGGGTCGATGGTCTTGTGTCATGCATGGTCTTTTATAATAAACTTGCTTGAAAACGATGGATCCGCGTGGACTTGTTGTGTTTCTGGGTGGGGTCTTTGACCTCCCATGGTGGCCAGGAGGTCACGCTGGGTCTTCTATCCACTTAATCTGTTTTCCGAGTTGCTCGCTGTCTTTGCTTGGAATGAGAATTACTTAGTTTCGTCCAAGGCCAGGCTGGAGTCCTTGACCAGGGAGGGAACCAGTCAAATGTATAGTTATAGTTTGGGGAGATGATATATTTTTTCCTTAATGAGCTTTTTTTATATAGCGCAATATCCACTAAATATGGTCAAAGCGCTTTACAAGGGGTCCCTGACCAACAGCAACACGTAACATGTAGAACGAAACACGACGCCTGTTAGGCGATATTACTATTTTTTCTGACAGAGACAACGCTGTCAACGGCCAGTTACTCATTTTACACCTGAGTACGATGAGAGAATGTGAGTAAAGAGCCTTTTCCAAGGACTCAACTATGCGCCGAGCGAGAGGCTCGAACCCAGGACCTTCCGATCCGAAAGCGAGTGTCATACCACAAGACCACATAGCCGCACGCTATCCTTATAAATCATCTCTTTGTTATGTATTCTTAGTTATGTAATCTGTAAACATTTTGAGTGTATTTCTCTTTGCGGAATTCGGTGCTGGTGTCTGGGTGAGACTTTAAGGTGATCTCAAACTAAATACACTGGTAGTGTGTTCTAGGAATCTACATCTGTTTCCTATTTGACCAATTCTCCCTGGATGGGTGGGGTTCCTGGCCTCCCATTAAGTGGGCAGGGAGGTACATACTGTGTCTTCTATCCCCCTATTTCTGTTTTCCAACTTGCCTTCTGTCTTTGTCTTGGAATGAGATTACTTGGTTTTGTCCTGACCCTGGCCGGAGTCATGGCTGACAGTCAAATGCATAGTTATTGTTTTTGGAGATGATATCTTTTTTCTTGTAAACCATCTCTCTCTCTCTCTCTCTCTCTCTCTCTCTCTCTCTCTCTCTCTCTCTCTCTCTTATGTTTTATTATATTTGTTATTTTGAATGTATAATGTAAACATTTGAGTGTATTCCTCTTTGTTGGATTTTGTGCTTGTGTCCAGATTATGAGACTTATAGGTGATCTCAAAGTAAGTACACTGGTGGTATGCTCTTGGAATCTACATCTGATCCCTATTTGTTCCCAGTTCCCATATGTCTTACTTTTTCTTGGGTGCTTTAATTGTAATTATAGAACTTTTAACTATCCCATTTTCTTCCTTTTTACTTCGCTGATATGACCTAAGTGTGTTGCAAGCGCCGTAAAATCCTTAAAAACAAACAAAAATCATGATTCTTTTGACCTCCCCTGGAGGGCAGGACGTCACTGATTGTGTCTTCAATCCCCCTATAGGGAATGAGATTAGCGGAAGAGTAGCGTCCCTTGATTGGACGTCACCTTACAGAGAGAACGTCAATTTGATTTTGAAGTGTCTCAAGCCGCTTTCACCGGAAGCTAGAACGAGAGACGCATGCGCACAACCAACATTAAAAAAAATTGAGCTTTATATAGCGCAATATCCACTAAATGTGCTCAAAGCGCTTTACAACATGACGTTCTCTCTCTCTATAAACTTTTCCGCCGGTGACGTCACAGACTATGGATGACGTTCGATCAAGGGACGCTACTCTTCCGCTAATCTCATTCTCTATATCGTGTTTATGAGCTCCTTTATGTCTTTGACTTGGAATAAAATTACTTGGTTTGTCCTGGCCCTGGCCGGGCTCCTTGGCTGAGAGTGAAAATTTGTTCCGTTGCGGATGTGAGACTCCGCGTGTGTGTATGTGTGTGTGTGTGTGTGTGTGTGCGTGTGTGTGTGTGTGTGTTGAGTGTATCTCTCTGTCTTTTTTTTTTTTGGTTTGTTTTTGTCTTTATTTTGATGCCCCTCTTTCCTTCCTCCTTTTTTTTAAAAAACACGGTAACGGGGTATCTAGCCTCAGGATCTACGTACGCATTGACTGGTTGACCGTTTGAAAACAAGCTGTCGTGAGCGCGTGCGCTCGTGTGTGTGTGTGTGTGTGTTTGTGTGTGTGTGTGTGTGTTTGTATTATTTTTAAAAATCAAAACAATTTTACCCATTAAATCTTGCACTACCTAAACTCCAGATCTTGGTTTTAATGTTATCATTAAAAGACAAGCTTTGCGAATAAAGTTTAATTGTAACTCTCTTGGTGAAAACAATTATATATATATATATATATATATATATATATATATATATATATATATATATATATATATATATATATAAAACTTATCTATTTTATTCATCTATTTACATATTTTCTTTGTTATGATCAATGATTGATTTTACCTGTGTTGATTGCCAACTATGATTATGTCCGTCTTGTTTCGGCAATTGCCTAAAATAAACCTTTGAATTGAATCAAAATCTTTCCATAATCTTCAAAAGCTTGGATGTAATGACTGTGATTATTTGGACTTAAACCTTTATCTTTTCTTGTTTATCTACGGAGTTCATCTGGACAAAACACCAAATCGTTGTGGTGAGTCACCATTTCGTTGTGGTGACGTATTTGTAAACAAGTAAACACGTGAGTCGTGCTGAACAAAATAATCAATATTCAACAGTCGTGACGTCACTTCCCTCGCAATGACGCTTAATATCTTAGTAACTAGTTCTAAACTATCAGACCAATGGCGGACACCATTATAAAATACTTTTCCGACGAGCATAAAAGTGTATCCAGAGGAGAAAAACATTATAAATCAGATCATGTTTTGACTTTTGTGCATTTTGATCACATGACATGTGAAAAAGTTCGAGCCAGCATGAAGAATGGAAAGTACTGATCTTCTTTGTTTAGAACCAAGCTGCTGGTCGCTGGGCGGACGTGACATCAGACTATTGAATCTTATTATCATTAAAATCCATCAGAAGGTTCTCCCATAGTGGGCAGGGAGGTACATCCTGTGTCTTCTATCCCTGTATATCTGTTTTCCAACTTGCTTTCTCTTTTTGTCTTGGAATGTGATTACTTGGCTTTATCCGGGCCCTTGTCGGATACCCTAGCTGGGAGGGTAACAATCAAATGTTAGTTAGTTTTGGGAGATGATATTTTTTTCCTTGTAAATCATCTCTCTGTTATGCACTGTATTATGTTTTGTTTACGTGTTATATATGATTTGTGAACATTTGAGTGTATTCCTCTTAGTTGGGACCTTTGTTTGTGTCTGGATGACACTTTTAGGTGATCTCAAACTAAGTACTTTGATAGAGTGCTCTTGGAATCTACATCTGTTCCTTATTTGAACCAATTCCCCTTTGTCTTACCTTTTCTTGGGTGCTTTAATTATAATTCTAAATCTTTTTACTATCACATTTTCTTCCTTTTTACTGGCGCTGATATGACCTTAATGTGTTGCAAGTGCCGTGAAACCCTTAAAAACAAAACAAAACAAACATCAGAAGGTTGTGAAGACATACATCCACGTCACGAGTGTCCAAGGGTTGTGGACCGGACTATACTCCTATACTCTGGAAAAACCCATATTTTAAAATTTGGCCAGAAAACTCGTCCTTCAAATATCGATCGATTTAGATGAACTTCATTTATCAGATGGGGGCGCTAATATATATATATGTGCGGCTATGTGGTCTTGTGGTATGACACTCGCTTTCGGATCGGAAGGTCCTGGGTTCGAGCCTCGCGCTCGGCGCATAGTTGAGTCCTTGGAAAAGGCTCTTTACTCACATTCTCTGACCGTACTCAGGTGTAAAATGAGTACCTGGCCGTTAACAGCGTTGTCTTTGTCCGAAAAATTGTAATATCGCCTAACAGGCGGCATGTCCCGTCCTACATGTTAAATGTTGCTGTTGACCAGAGACCCCTTGTAAAGCGCTTTGAGCACATTTAGTGGATATTGCGCTATATAAAACTCAATTTTAATTTATATATATATATATATATATATATATATATATATATATATATATATATATATATATATATAAACAATGCATGTCAAAAACGGTGTTATACCATCTCAGTTGTACAGTTTTCCTATAGGTTTCATTGTTAAAATCCATAGATTATGCGCCCATTATAACTTTGTTGTGGTAGAGAATATCGTGCGTTGGGTTGAGAGTATTTCCATGACAAAAAAATAGAGTCTCCATGACTGCATAACTGCCGTTTTATTAAAGAACACAGTATGTGCTATTTGGTTAACATTGCAAATGTGCTGTGTTTTTAAAAACAACGGCAGTATACTGAGACCATAACAATTTGAATTACCAGTCCTACATATAACCACACGTCGGTTTATTCCTATAGGGAATGAGATTAGCGGAAGAGTAGCGTCCCTTGATTTGACGCCACCTTACAGAGAGAACGTCAATTTGGTTTTGAAGTGTCTCAAGCCGCTTTCACCGGAAGCGAGGACGAGAGACGCAAGCGCACAACCAACATGACGTTCTCTCTCTAATAACTATTCCGCCGGTGACGTCACAGACTATGGGTGACGTCCAATCAAGGGACGCTACTCTTCCGCTAATCTCATTCCCTATTAGAGACCACAGAAAGGTGTGCTTTAATATTAGATACGCATTTTAAAAATGACTGTTTATTTTTTACACATTAAAGACTACTTAAGGTGTATTAAGAAAAAAACTTCAGTGCCCTCCGTACTAAAGTCACAATAAGATCTTGACAGCATCAGAACTCTGGCCCAGGACCGTGACCAATGGAAACAACAAAATGGATGGAGAGAGCAGCTATACTCATCGACTATGACTGAATATTCAGCAAGCGTCATTCGGACTGCGAGGCTTACTACTACTACTACTACTACTACTACTACTACTACTACTACTACTACTACTACTACTACTACGAAGGGGTATTAGCCTTTACAAATTGTTTATCTTGCTGTTTTGTGCATTTATCTTGTTACAACAAAGTGTTCAATCTTATCAAGCATTATTAAGCCAATCAATAGTTCTTTTGTTGTTGCGCACCATGTGCTGAATTACCCGATTTTATGAGATGTTGATTGAAAACACCTCATCAATATAATTTATTACAAGACGTAGTTTTATCAGGATTGCTATCAAAATAAACCTGATGCGGCCACTTCTTCATCGCCGACAAAACGTGTTACTCGCAAATCGATGGCAAGACAGCACAATTTCACAGAATAAATTAAATCTCCTTTGCTTTCAACTATTTGTAAAGCTCTTTGGGTGCAAATAGTAGATAATCGCGCTTTAAAGAATCTGGTTTCTTTTTTATTTTTTATTTGAAGGCACCTGTTCTGTTCCTATCGCCCTCGTATGGATATTGGCCGCTCTGTATTGCAAGTATTTATAGCAATCTATTTGTGTGGATAGTTTTTTTTTCCGAGTTTTCATATCAGAACGTTTGTATTTTGTCATTTATTGTTAATTTTCGTAAGAGGATCTTGTGGGTTAAATCAATGTCAAAGAAGTGCTATACCCACGTGATCTTTACAGTGTTTTTTGTTGTCCATTGCTTAATGCAGCGCCACTGATATGGGGGGGGGGGGGGCTTTTCAATATATTTGTTGTTCATTACTTACTGCAGCGCCACTGATATGGAGATGATTTACAGTGTTTTTGTTGTCCATTGCTTACTGCAGCGCTACTGATATGGGGGTGCTTTAAAGTGGTTTTGTTGTCCATTGCTTACTGCAGCGCTACTGATATGGGGGTGCTTTAAAGTTGTTTTGTTGTCCATTGCTTACTGCAGCGCTACTGATATGGGGGTGCTTTAAAGTGGTTTTCTTGTCCATTGCTTACTGCAGCCCACTTATATGGAGACGATTTACAGTGTTTGTGTTGTCCATTGCGCAGTTCCACTGATAGAGGTTCTTTATAGTGGGGTTTATTTTTGTTGTTTATTGCTTACTGCAGCGCTACTGATATGGAGGTGCTTTACGGTGTTTTTGTTGTTCATTGCTTACTGCAACATCACTGAAATGGAGGTGTTTACAGTATTTATGCTGTCCAATGCTTACTGCAGCCCATTGATATGGAGGTGCTTACAGTGTTTATGCTGTCCAATGCTTACTGCAGCCCACTGATATGGAGGTGCTTACAGTGTTTATGCTGTCCAATGCTTACTGCAGCCCACTGATATGGAGGTGCTTACAGTGTTTATGCTGTCCAATGCTTACTGCAGCGCTACTGATATGGAGGTGCTTACAGTGTTTATGCTGTCCAATGCTTACTGTAGCCCACTGATATGGAGGTGCTTACAGTGTTTATGCTGTCCAATGCTTAATAGAGCAAGTTTAGCTGCTCGAAGCTTGAAAAAGTAAATAGAAATTGGACAGTAACTTTAATTTATTTCACGAAAAGTCAAATGCACCCTACCGTATCAAAACGGTGTTAAATCAAGTTTAACAAGTTATCAATGAGATATTTTAAAACCAAAAAAATACCCCCCCCCCCCCATAAAATATGACTCTTTTCTGCATCATTGCCACAATGTTGTCTAGTGCTCGCCTTGGGATCGGAAGGTCCTGGGTGTGAGTCCCGCTCTGAGTGGCGCATAGAGGAGTCCGTCCTTGAAAAAGGCTCTTTACTCATATTCTCTCACCATACTCATGTATGGAATGAGTACCTAGCCGTTAACAGGGCTGTCTGTGTCGGGGGGAAAATGAATTATCGCATAACAGGCCTCATGTCTCGTCGTACATGTTAAGTGTTGCGGTTGGCTAGCGACCCCTTGTAAAGCGATTTCCAGCACGTAATTGCTCCATATAAATGCTATTTACCAAATGCTCTATAGGGACTGAGATTAGCGGAAGAGTAGCGTCCCTTGATTGGACGTCACCCATAGTCTGTGACGTCACCGGCGGAAAAGTTATTAGAGAGAGAGCGTCATGTTGGTTGTGCGCATGCGTCTCTCGTCCTCGCTTCCGGTGAAAGCGGCTTGAGACACTTCAAAACCAAATTGAAGTTCTCTCTGTAAGGTGACGTCCAATCAAGGGACGCTACTCTTCCGCTAATCTCATTCACTATTATCCTTACTAACTCACATTGAACACAAAATGACTATGCCTAGGACATCAGAGTACCCACAACTTGCCTCTTTGGTATTTTCAACTTAAAACTGGAGCTACTCTGGCTTATAGCAGAGATGGACATTGTAAGAATGTTAGTACAAACAGGTCGCCTGACTGGTAACTGGTACTGTTTGAAATGGAAATGAGGTTCCATGTGGTCTGATGGGGGAAAGATAGTAAAACGCAATGATCATGATAATCTTACGAAGTTTTCTGCCTTTTATGTATTTTTTCAGTTATACATTTTTCTCCTTCACTCTAGTCATCCATCTCTTATTCATTCATTCATTCATTCATTCATTCATTCATTCATTCATTCATTCATTTAATTATCCATCTATAAGTTCATTCGTTCATCATTTATTCTTTCATTCACCAACCCATTCAAAAATTCATTCATTCATCCATCCATTCATTCATTTATTCATCTAATCATTCATTCATCCATTATTCATTCATCCTTCCATTCATTCATTCATTCATCCATCCATTCATTCATTTAATCATTCGTCCATCCATTCATTTATTCATCCATTTATTCATTCATTCATTCATCAATTTAATTATTTATCCATACATTCATTCATCCATACTTCATCCATTCATTTATTCATTCATTTAAGCATCCATTCATCAATTCATTCATTCATTTAATCATTCGTCCATCCATTCATTCATTCATTCATTTATTGATTCATTCATTCATCTATTTATATATTCATTCATTCACCCATTCATATATTAATACATCCATCCGTTCATTCATATATCATTCATTAATTCCTTGATTTAATTCTTTAATTCATCGATTCATTCATTCATTCATTCACCATTCATTAATCAATTCATTCATCCATTCATTCATTCATTCATTCATTCAATCAATCAATCAAAATTAATTGATTCATTTATTCATTCATTCATTCATCCATTCAGTCGTTCATTCATTCGTGCAATCAATAAATTATGAATGAATTCTTCATTTATTCCTTCATTCATCCATTCTTTCATTCTTCATTCATTCATTTCTTCATCTATCTATTAACTCATTCATCCATTCATTCATTTTTCATTTTTCCGTCTATTCATTCATTCATTTTTCATTCATTTAGTTATTCATTAAATCAGTCGATCATTCATTCATTTGTTCATTCATTCATTCACTCAATTATCCATATTTTCAGTCATTTCTTCCCTCATTCAATCATCCATTCATTCATTAATTCATTCATCTATTCATTCATTCTTCCATTCTTCCATCCATTTTATTTATTCATTCTTCATCCATCCATTCCTTTATTAATTCAATCATTTATCCCTTCATTTATTCATCCATTCATGCATTCATTCATGCATTCATTCATTCATTCATTCATTCATTCATCAAGTATCCATATTCATCCTTTCATTCATTCATCCATTCATTCAGTCATTCATTCATCAAGTATCCATATTAATCCATTCATTCATGCATCCATTCAGTCATTCATTCATCAAGTATCCATATTCATCCATTCATTCATGCATCCATTCATTCATTCATTCATCAAGTATCCATATTAATCCATTCATCAAGTATCCCTATTCATTCATTTATCCATTCATTTATCCATTCATTCATTCATTCATGCATCCATTCATTAATTCATTCATCTAGTATCCATATTCATCCATTCATTCAGTCATTCATTCATCCATCTAACTATTCTAACAGATACGCCAGAATCATGAGAGAAAAGAAAGGGTACTTCATCACAATTATGGTGGCTTCCCTCCTTCTATACTTTTTGTTATACGCAGCTGAGATCCAATCGACAAGGCATGTACGCCAAACGACAGCAGGTCGAGTCTGCAAGGATATTCAAGGCAAGAACCTTATTGTTTTTATCTATCCATCCTTTTATTTTCATTTTTTTATTTTTTGGTTCTGTTTCTCATTTGTGTTATGGGGAATGAGATTAGCGGAAGAGTAGCGTCCCTTGATTGGACGTCACCCATAGTCTGTGAAGTCACCGGCGGAAAAGTTATTAGAGAGAGAACGTCATGTTGGTTGTGCGCATGCGTCTCTCGTCTTCGCTTCCGGTGAAAGCGGCTTGGGACCCTTCAAAACCAAATTTACGTTCTCTCTGTAAGGTGACGTCCAATCAAGGGACGCTACTCTTCCGCTAATCTCATTTGATAGAGCATTTGCTTTACACGCAAATGGAGGAAGGAAGGAAAGAAGGAAGGAAGGACGGAATCAAGGACGGACGGAATCAAGGACGGACGGAATCAAGGACGGACGCGGAGAATGAGGAGGATGAGGAGGAGGATGTTGAGTAAGAGACGGGGATTTCGTATTTCGGATCTTTTAAACGTGTGAATTATATTTTAGAATCTGCTTTATATCGACATATTATGATGACCAGTTACTAACGACGGGGCACACATATCCTTACTAGACGTGATGATAACGCATGGATCATGGATATCTCATACGGTTGAGTCACGATCTCCCCGGCCCGACGCAGTTGTCGTACCAGTAAGGTCGCGGGTTCGAGCCCCCATCGCCGCCGCGAAGTTTTTATTCTCTGTTGTCTTCGGGCACTTTCCTACTCACTTCATTTCAGTGCCGTATATTAGCGTTTAAACTTTTTTTAAACACTTGGCTGATGACTGGTTTTGAGCCCAAAACGTTGATTGTACTTCTTGACGAGACGTGCCCAAAACTTTTCTGCCATCCATCTGGGATTTTTTATTGGCTGAAAAGGGATTTGATCCCGAAACGTTGTTTGGTTTTACTTCCCAACAAAACGTGCTTAAACGTTTATAGTCAGATTGGTGAGAACTAATCATAGATATGGCTGGCTAAAAATGATAACAAAACGCTGAATGACGTCAAAATCGTTACTTCTATATCAAAGGCGATGTATTGACGTCTTTTTATTTTTATTTTTTTTTAATTATGCTTATTTATTTGCTGAAGAAGGCATAGGGGCCCAAAACCATTCCGTGTTTAGTATTTTGTTCTTGTTGTGTATCGTGTTTGTTAATCTTCATTTTCTTTTTTTTTATATATCATTGTTACCATTGTCTAGCCGTGAAAAAATGGCTTTCTCCATTCATTAATTCATTCACCAAGTATCCATATTCATTCATTCATTCATTCATCCATTCATTAATTCATTCACCAAGTATCCATATTCATCCATTCATTCATTCATCCATTCATGAAAAAATGGCTTCCTCCTTCTTTCCCTTCCCTCTGACCAGGTTAGAGGTTAGGCTCCTTGCATTGGCCGTATCTTCCACTCCGAGGGAACTTATCAACGCGTTCCCTCGGTCTATATTTTACATAGATTTTATTGATTGCTTCAATGTGCGGCTATGTGGTCTAGTGGTATGATACTCGCTTTCGGATCGGAAGGTCCTGGGTTCGAGCCCCGCGTTCGGCGCATAGTTGAGTCCTTGGAAAAGGCTCTTTACTCACATCCTCTCACCGTACTCAGGTGTAAAATGAGTACCTGGCCGTTAACAGGCGGCATGTCCCGTCCTACATGTTAAATGTTGCTGTTGACCTGGGACCCCTTGTAAAGCGCTTTGAGCACGTTTAGTGGATATTGCGCTATATAAAGCTCAATTATTATTTTCAATTATTTATACCATTGTCTAGCCGTGAAAAACTGGCTTCCTCCTTCTTTCTCTTCCCTCTGACCAGGTTAGAGGTTAGGCTCATTGCATTGGCCGTATCTTCCACTCCGAGGGAACGTATCAACGCGTTCCCTCGGTCTATATTTCTCCTAGTCTTTTCTTTATGTTTACGTTTCGGACTATCTGGCTCTACCGACTCTCCGGGAACAGCTCGAATCGTCACAGTTCTTCTCTTAAGCTGTCAGTTATTACTGGTCCTATTCAGTGTTGTACATGAACAGGGTAGTTCTTTAATTTTTTCAGTCAAACCAGAAAACAGCTCCGTGGCCTTTTGTACAGACCGTTTAGCAAGAAGGGAAAATAGAGTGGAAGACATATTCTGTCAGGTAGGTAGCTATGGTACAGATCAATAGATAATATGATAGATAGAATGATGGATAGATAGATAGATAGATAAATAGAAAGATAGATAGATAGATAGATAGATAGATAGATAGATAGATAGATAGATAGATAGATAAATAGATAGATCGGTAGATAGATCGGTAGGTAGATAGGTAGATAGATAGATCGGTAGATAGGTAGATTGATAGATAGATAGATAGATAAATAGATAGATAGATCGGTATATAGATAAATAGATAGATAGATAGATAGATAGATAGATATATAGATAGATAGATCGGTAGATATGTAGATGGATAACTAGATGGATAGATAGATAGATAGATAGATAGATAGATAGATAGATAGATAGATAGAGAGATAGATCTGTAGATAGATCGATAAATAGATAGATATAGATAGATAGTTAGATAGATAGAAAGAAAGAAAGAAAGATGGATAGATAGATAGATAAATAGATAGATAGATAGATAGATAGACGGATAAGTAGATAGATTGGTAGATAGATAGATAGATAGATAGATAGATAGATAGATAGATAGATAGATAGATAGATAGATAGATATAGATATATAGAAAGATAGATAGATAGGTAGATTGGTCGATAGATATAAGTAGATAAATAAGTAGATAAGTAGATTGAAAGATAGAGAGATAGGTAGATATGTAGGTAGATAGATAGATAGATAAATAGGTAAATACATAGGTAAATAGATCGATAGATAGATAGATAGATAGATAGATATATAGATAGATAGATAGATATATAAATAGATAGATAGATAGATAGATAGATAGATAGATAGATAGTTAGATAAATAGATAGATCGGTAGATAGATCGGTAGGTAGATAGGTAGATAGATAGATCGGTAGATAGGTAGATTGATAGATAGATAGATAGATAGATAGATAGATAGATAGATAGATAGATAGATAGATAGATAGATAGATAAATAGATAGATAGATACATCGGTATATAGATTGATAGATAGATAGATAGATAAATCCGTAGGCAGATAGTTAGATAGATAGATAGATAGATAGATAGATAGATAGATAGATAGATAGATCGGTAGATAGATCGATAAATAGATAGATATAGATAGATAGTTAGATAGATAGAAAGAAAGAAAGAAAGATAGATAGATAGATCGGTAGATAGATCGATAAATAGATAGATATAGATAGATAGTTAGATAGATAGAAAGAAAGAAAGAAAGATAGATAGATAGATAGATAGATAGATAGATAGATAGATAGATAGATAGATAGATAGATAGATAGATGTATAGATAGATAGATAAATAGATAGATAGATTGATAGATAGACGGATAAGTAGATAGATTGGTAGATAGATAGATAGATAGATAGATAGATAGATATATAGATATATAGAAAGATAGATAGATAGGTAGATTGGTCGATAGATATAAGTAGATAAATAGGTAGATAAGTAGATAGAAAGAGAGAGATAGGTAGATATATAGGTAGATAGATAGATAGATAAATAGATAGATAGATAGGTAAATACATAGGTAAATAGATCGATAGATAGATAGATAGATAGATAGATAGATAGATATATAGATAGATAGATAGATAGATATATATAGATAGATATAGATAGATAGATATATATAGATGGATAGATATATATACATATGGATAGATAAATAAATAAATATTTAGAAAAATAGGAATATAGATAGTTACAAAATAAACAAGTAGAATGAATGAATAAATGGAATAAATTAGTGAAATAAATAGATACAGTGATCTTGTTTCCCGTGGAATTGAGCCGTTTATATATTTCTTAATCACGAACACTCTGTCATACAAATGTAGGCTATAACGATTTGAATTTCCTTTACCTGATTATTTCCAAACAGAAAATTCCAGAATTCGAGAAGGAGTTGAAGAACCCGTGCTTCTACGACTATGGCAAGGATTTGGTTCCGACCTTGAAGTGTCTTCCATATTTCTATATTATCGGAATGGACAAGTGTGGCACCACAGACTTGCATAGCAGAATGATGTCTCATCCACACATAAGAGGCAACAAAGGAAGTCTGAACAAAGAAACGCAATTTTGGACATGGTCTAGATACGGTAAAAGATGATATGTTTCTTGATTTCAGCTCTAAAAAGGTGTGGATCTATCTATCTATCCATCTGTCTATCTATGTATCCATCTATATCTATCTATCTATCCATCTATATCTATCTATATATCTATCTATCTATCTATCTATCTATATATATATATATATATATATATATATATATATATATATATATATATATATCCATCTGTCTATCTATGTATCCATCTATATCTATCTATCTATCCATCTATATCAATCTATCTATCTATCTATCTATCTATCTATCTATATATCTATCTATCTATCTATCTATCTATCTATCTATCTATCTATCTATATCTATCTATCTATCCATCTATCGATCGATCTATTTACCTATGTATTTACCTATCAATTTATCTACCTATCTATCTACCTATCTCTTTATCTTTCTATCTACTTATCTACCTATTTATCTACATGGTCTAGATACGGTAAAAGATGATATGTTTCTTCGGTGATTTCAGCTTATAAAAGGTGTAGATGAAACATGAGATGGTCTAGATATGGTAAAAGATTATATGTTTCTTGATTTCAGCCCTGAAAAGGTGTGGATGAAACATGGTCTAGATACGGTAAAAGATTATATATTTCTTAGTTGATTTCAGC
Organism: Berghia stephanieae; assembly: GCF_034508935.2. NCBI lineage: Eukaryota > Metazoa > Mollusca > Gastropoda > Nudibranchia > Aeolidiidae > Berghia > Berghia stephanieae. The sequence continues at coordinate 16,935,757 of NC_088369.1, forward strand.
TCTGAAAAGGTGTGGATGAAACATGGTCTAAATACGGTAAAAGTTGATATATTTCTTAGTTGATTTCAGCTCTGAAAAGGTGTGGATGAAACATGGTCTAGATACGGTAAAAGATTATATGTTTCTTAGTTGATTTCAGCTCTGCAAAGGTGTGGATGAAACATTGGCTGACATGTCAAAGAGAAAAGTAGAAGAATCAAAAGGTACATCCCAAATATTTATCCTGCTTCAAGTGGTGATCGAAATTCGACCTCCTGATTACCGGTCAGACGTGCTACCACTACACCACAGAGGTTATGAGGCAGGCAGATCAAATTTATCCTGTATTTGTCCTTCTGCTTTTTTCTGGAACTATATATATATAACGCAATATCCACTAAAAGTGCTCAAAGCGCTCTACAAAGGGTCCTGGCCATCAGCAACGCGTAACATGTAGTAAGAGACATACCGCCTGTTAGGCGATACATTACAATTTTTCGGACAATGACAATTGTTTTAACGGCCACGTACTCATTTTACAACCCGAGTACGGTGAGAGAATGTGAGTAATGAGCCTTTACCAAGATCTCTACTATATGCCGAGCGAAGTTCAATCCCAAGACTTCCAATCGGAAAGCGAGTGTCATACCACAAGACCACATAGTCCCCTGTTTCATACAAATTCAGACTTTCATTATATAACAGTGCCTGCTCCCTAATAATTAGTCACGTATTTTGGATGTCTTGGGTAAAATACCCTGCGTTGTGCTATCCAAAGGGTAACAAGCCATTGCTATTGTCCGATTCACGCGATACAAACCGGAATAAACTCCAGCTCCACGGGCCCAATACCTCAGAATGGCTAGTTTTTTCACACTTATCATTTGTTTGAATTCAAAGTAGCTTGCATCACCTACAAATTCTTACATGGACAAACTCCTGACTATATCAAATCTCTCTTAAGCGTCAATAATATACCATCAAGAAATCTTCGATCCTCTATCTCCATTCAACTCGAAACTAGAAGTTTTACATCAAGAACAAATTTTACCAACAGATCTTTCTCTAATGCAGACCCGAAAATCTGGAATTCCCTGTCTCTCCCCCCCCCCCCACAACCACAAACTATCCAACTTTTAACTCTTTGAAGTCCAGTTTGAAGACTGAACTGTTTAAGTTGACCTTTGCTTAATTGGGTTTATTTTTCTTTAAACTGGGCTTTCAGTGCTGTAGTCTGTATTTTATTTTCCCTTTGTGAGTTCGTGTTTTATTGTAAAGCGCCTTAGAGCATTAATTCGTGGAATTTGCGCGCTATACAAATGATTTATTATTATTATTATTATTATTATTATTATTATTATTATTATTATTATTATTATTATTATTATTATTATTATTCTATATTATTATTATTATTATTATTATTATTATTATTATTATTATTATTATTATTATTATTATTATATTATTATTATTTATTGAATCTGTCATGCTGGCATTGGTTGCAAAGAATAAGACGTAACACGAACGAGTCCGGAGTTGACCAAACCCTCCTCGGGCTGCTAAGTTATCTGAACTCCTCGACCATCCAATCAGGGGGCTCGAACCATCGCTATATAAAGCGTTAGACACAAGGAGTGAGAGAGATTTTTCTTGCGTTTTCTTGTCTGGACACGATACCGCTTACAGCGGTTGTGTTTTATTATAATATTGTATTATTTATAGGGTTTGAACGTTTTTCCATCACACCATTGAGCTCATAGCAATCTGCCTTATCAGATCTGCAAATAAGTTTTAAAAATTGAAAAGTAAAATTGAGCTTTATATAGCGCAATATCCACTAAATTAATGTGCTCAAAGCGCTTTACAGGGGGTCTCTGTTAGGCGATATTACAATTTTTCGGACACAGACAACGCTGTTAACGGCCAGGTACTCATTTTACACCTGAGTACGGTGAGAGAATGTGAGTAAAGAGGCTTCTCCAAGGACTCAACTATGCGCCGAGCGCGAGGCTCAAACCCTAGACCTTCCGATCCGAAAGCGAGTGTCATACCACAAGACCACATAGCCGCACAATGTTAGTTACACAATCATTGATCTCTCTATTATCTCTTCATTTATTTTCCCATATCTATTTATTCAGCATGCTTGATTACTTATCTAGTTAAGTACTCCATCGGAGGTATTAGGCCTGAGTTTACCCCGTGATCTATAGCGTGAAACGGAAAATAGCAGTTACTTGCCATCATTTGGATAGGACGGGCAGAAAAATAGGGGGGGGGGGTGGGGAGGTGTGAAAAAAAATTGACTTCAACCAGGATCTATCTCGGTCTCTTTGCGAGTGTTTTACCAACTGAGCTACCTGGACCCCTACGTATCTATTAATTTAGCAATTATCCATTTATTGTTATTTATCAAGTAGCTATTTTTACATAATATATGAAATCAGTTTTCCATATATTTACTTCTATTATTTTAAACAATAGAAATGTGTGTGCGTGTGTGTAAATATTGCAGGCGTCGGCCATAAACATCAAATCAACCATAACTGGACCTTGGATGAATATTTTGACATGTTTCGAGAAACTGCCAAGGAGATACAAGAGAATTCAACGCGAAACATCATAACTGGTAAGAATGAAAAAAAGATGCGCTTTTTTCATGTGGTCAATTGTCTCGAGTATTTGAACGCTTATGAGCATCTATATAGCGCAATGTCAACTAAACGTGCTCAAAGCGCTTTGCAGACATGTCGACATCAGAAGTCTGATCTGCCCAAAATTAAATAAAACATGGCGCCCAAAGCTCGTATGTAGACTTCAAAGTTTTGATCCGCCGATCGTGAAAATCGGGACTTCAGAGGTTTAATCCGCCGACCATCGGGACTTCAGAGGTTTGATCCGCCGACCATCGGGACTTCAGAGGTTTGATCCGCCGACCATCGGGACTTCAGAGGTTTGATCCGCCGACCATCGGGACTTCAGAGGTTTGATCCGCCGACAATCGGGACTTCAGAGGTTTGATCTGCCGACAATCGGAACTTCAGAGGTTTGATCAGCCGACCATAGGGACTTCAGAGGTTTGATCCGCCGACCATCGGGACTTCAGAGGTTTGATCCGCCGACCATCGGGACTTCAGAGGTTTGATCCGCCAACCATCGATGTATTTTTTGACAGGGAAAACGCATTTATCTGTCAGATAACCTTTTAACAAATGAGTATGGTGAAATTATCTGAGATCTTTTTTTTTTTACCTGAGCTTTTATATAGCGCAATATCCACTTAATGTGCTCAAGGCGCTTTGCAAAGGGTCCTTGACCAACATCAAAACGAAACAAGTAAAACGAGACATGACGCCTATTAGGCAATATTACATTTCTTTGGACAGACAACGCTATTAACGGATCGAAGGTCCTGAGTTCGAGCGTCGCTCAGCGCATAGTTGAGTCCTTGGAGAAGGCGCAATATCCACTAAACGTGCTCAAAGTGCTTTACCATGGGTCCTTCTGCAACAGCAACATTTAACATTTAGGACGGCACATGACGCCTATATTACATCTTTTTTCGGACAAAGACAATGCTGTTAACGCCCAGGTAATCCTTTTACATCTGAGTACGGTGAGAGAATGTGAGTAAAGAGCCTTCTCCAAGGACTCAACTATGCGATGAGCGAGGCTCGAACCCAGGACCTTCCTATCCGAAAGCGAGTGTCATACCACAATACCACTTAGCCGCACAAACACAGAAATTTATTTTTTTTACACTCAAACTGAAAAGCAATAAGTTCCTGCTATACATGATCTGTTCAGCTATACAAGCTCGTCAACATAACAGCATTCAATTCTTATTGATAAGATGCATATGGTTAAAATACTCACAACATACGTCAGTCAGATATAACGCACCAACGCACAAAACTATGTGTATAAACTACGTTTTATATATATAGTGTGCGCTTGGCTAAGAAGCTCACAACATTGCCACACGGAAGTATAACGGACCAACACATAAAACTATGTGTAACCATGAACGGTTATTGTCTGGTTAATACAGTTAAGTGAGACTTACCGTCGCCATCGTTATGTTCTCGCCTGATACTGAAATACAAAAGGACTGGCAGTTTGACGTCATTATTTGGTTTTTGCACCGCCTTGCGCGTGAGTTGTTAGTAGTGCTCATGGAAACAAGCTATTTCATTGGTTGAACTATTGAATACAACTCACGAATTGTTTTCTTTTGTGACAAAAGACTGGCATTTTGACGTCATTTTTTGGGGTCAGTATCAGGCCATAACTTTACGAAGGCCACGGACTTACTCACATACGTGGACGGCAAAAAACAATAACAAAGACCCGAGTGACGTCAACTTCATTCTATGTAAGTATAGATAGTATGCAGATGACGTCACTCAGGCCTTTGTTATTGTTTTTGCCATCCGCGTTTGTGAGTTGTTCTCACTAAACTGTATTAACAAGACTATAAAAGTTCATGGTTACACAGAGTTTGTGTGTTGGTCCGTTATACTTCCGGATGGCAATGTTGTGAATTCCTTGGCCAAGCGCATTCTATCTATAGTCTGATTGATACATGATTTAGTGAGTACTGGTCATGAAAATGGCTGTCTGAAAACATCAAGAAAGAGCTGAGTGACGTCAATTTCGTTCCTTGTATTGATATTAAACCGAGTTTTCTTAAATATTTTTGATCTATGAATGAATGAATGAATACATTATTTATTGTCGGTAAAAGTACATATAATGCATACATCGTTTATATACAACAACAACAACAACAACAACAACAACAACAACAACAACGTAACAATGACAACAAATAAGTAATAAGTAATCCTTTCTTTAAAAAATATAGCATTGTGGAGAACATTGTGCTTATTTGAGTCAATAAAAAAATTGATACGGTGCACAACTCTACTGAAAGATTTGAAAATTAGAAATGTATTTTTTACAGATAGATAAACAGATAACTTGATTTCCTTTTATAATTTAAAGTCATTTTGAATGTTCGTTGAGTCACACAGATATCATAAAATACGTACCGACGACACTAAACAGTCCCAAAATCAACCAATTTCGTCACTGTAAAAAGTTGTCAGTTTGCGTCATCTATTTATGACATCAAGTATTATTATTACTTCCGTTGTGTTGTTGATTTAGCGGTGATCAGTTTTGTTCTAATTTGATTCAGTAGTCGTAACGTCACTTCCTTCCTTATGACGCATGGTAACTTAGTAACACTGGCTCTAAACTATCGGAACAATGGCGGACGCATGTATGAAATATTTCTCCGACGAGCATAAAAGCGTTTTCAGAGGAAAACAAACCCATAAATTTGATCATGTTTTGACTTTTACACATTCTGATCACAAGGCATACGAAAAGGGAACGAAAAGTTCTAGCTAGCATGAAGACTAAAAAGTAATGATTTTCTTTGTTTAGAACCAAGATGGCCGCCGTTGCCGGGCGCGTGACATCAGACTACTGAATCGTATTGCGTGTATGTTTGTGTGTGTGTATGTGTGTATGTTTGTGTGTGTGTTGTGTGTGGTGTATACATATGTGTGTGTGTGTGTGTTGGCATTTTTCAGCAAATCGTGGCATTCATAGTGATATTATTCACTTGATCACATGAAGGTATTTCAGTCGCCATTTTAATTCTTTTTTTACTATTAGGGTTAGCTCGAGAGGTTAGTCATAAGTGTTATTAAAGGTGCTAGGGTGTTTGTTTTTCCATAAGTTAAGTAAAGGGGAGACATTCCGAAAGCTCCTACAGTATTCTTTAAATTTGTATTTTCACCGTTGATATTTTGTCAGGAATTTTAAAAAGTCTAGAACAAACCTTGATAGATTTGTGAAAGTTTAAAATTTCCTAATTTGACCATTGTTTTGATTTTCGGCCGCCATTGTGATTTGTTAAGTATTGAAAGGTAGTGCAAAGCAGTCCGAGAGTTGTTTTTTTCTATTAGGGTTAGCTCGAGAGGTTAGTCATACGTGTTATTAAAGGTGCTAGGTGTTTGTTTTTCCATAAGTTAAGTAAAGGGGAGACATTCCGAAAGCTCCTACATCCCCAGTATTCTTTAAATTTGTATTTTCACCGTTGATATTTTGTAAGGCATTTATTTATTCAGTTTGTCATATAGAAGTATTTTAAAAACTCTAGAACAAACCTTGATAGATTTGTGAAAGTTTAAAATTTCCTAATTTGACCATTGTTTTGATTTTCGGCCGCCATTGTGATTTGTTAAGTATTGAAAGGTAGTGCAAAGCAGTCCGAGAGTTGTTTTTTTTCTATTAGGGTTAGCTCGAGAGGTTAGTCATAAGTGTTATTAAAGGTGCTAGGGTGTTTGTTTTTCCATAAGTTAAGTAAAGGGGCGACATTCCAAAAGCTCCTACATCCCCAGTATTCTTTAAATTTGTATTTTCACCTTTGATGTCACGGGTCAGAGGCTATAGTGGCTTACACTTTATGTTGGGCCACACAGAAAAATCAAACGAAGATATACCAAATTACACAAACGTTGTTTACCAATCTGCCCTCATTAAATGATGAGTACAGTATCGAATGAAAATAGTTCTTTCCCCGCGAAATTGCGGGCTTTTTACTAGTAATTTGAAAAAAACATAATGATGTATATTTTCTTAATAAAATCTGGTTTAAAATCAGTAAGCCCTTTAAGACTTTTCACTGACATAAGAATTTTTTTTAGGATAAAATAATAATTTGCACATATATTAAATACTATATATTATACATAAAAATTGACATGTCTCACTGTTTCATTAAATATGAATATCAAATTTACTTCATCATCATCATCATCATCATCATCATCATCATCATCATCATCATCATCATCATCATCATTGCCTTTTTCACTGTGGGCCACAGACAAACAGTTTCCATCCTTCTCTATCCTGAGCTAACTTTTTAATCTCATTCCAGGTCTTACCACTTCTCTGTATATAAGCTTCTTTAATTCTTCTCCATGTTCCTCGTGGCCTTCCCCTTGATCTTCTGCCCTGAGGGTTCCAGTCCAATACTTTCTTTGTTAAGGGAACAGAAAAGAGATCTGAACCAGTCTGAGAAGCTGCCACCTTTGTCATAAGAGACTATCAATCCTAGTCAAATCAATACAAATCAATACAAAGCAAATTATCTTAAAAAGAAAAAGCTACATTGCACAACATAACAAATGTGAGGCTTTTTCCGTACTTGGTGAGGAGGGGGTTAACCCTTTCCTTACCAGCCATTTTCAGAATTTTCCCCAAAATTTCACACCCACCCAACATAAAAATATTTTTTTCTTACTCAAATATTATAGAAAAGCAATAAATACATTCCACGCATAATACTGATCAGAAAAATGAACTCTACAACACAGTGTCACGTTTTTTAGCTATAATAAAACACTGTTCTTTAAATTGTGTGATTTACAAAAGAAATCTGAATGATAAAAGTGTTGGTTCGATCGTAACGAATGTGACGATTTTCCTAAGGTTGGTAAGGAGAGGGTTAAAAGGTGATCAATTCTATCTCCGTAAACAGGGGATGCAAGTCCTATGGACCTATGGGACTTGCGGTTTTGGAAAAGGATTCCACAAAACTTTGGCAAGTCCACACCGGAAGTACTGACACCTCACGTGGTCAAATATATCCACAAAGACAGGACTCCCAAATTCATGATACAACTACGGGAGCCGGTAGAAAGGTATAAATAAGATGGTCCTTCATGCACGTTTGACTGTATATATATTATATATTTATATATATATTATATATATATATATGATATATTATATATATATATATATATTATAAATTATTATTTAGTGTTATTATGTTATTATATATATATTATTATTATTATTATTATTATTATTATATTATTATTATTATTATTATTATTATTATTATTATTATATTATTATTATTTTATTATTATATATATTATATATATATTATTATTATATTATTCATCTCATATTATTATTCATCATCATCATCATCATCATCATATTATTATTATATATATTATATATTCATATATATATTATATCATTCATCTATCATATATTATTATTATTATCTATTATTATTATTATCATCATTATTATTTTCATCATTATCATATTATTCATCATTATTATTATTATTATATCATCATTATTATTATTATTATATATTATATATTATATTATATTATTATATTATATTATTATTATTATTATTATTATTATTATTATTATTATTATTATTATTATTATATTATTATTATTATTATTATTATTATTATTATTATTATTATTATTATTATTATTATTATTTATTATTATTATTATTATTTTATGTTTTTATTATTATTTTATTATATATTATTTATTTTATTTATTATTATTATTATTATTATTATTATTATTATTATTATTATTATTATTATTATTATTATTATTATATTATTATTATTATTATTATTATTATTATTATTATTATTATTATTATTATATTATTATTATTATTATTATTATTATTTATTATTATATTATTATTATTTTTTATTATTATTATTATTATTATTATTATTATTATTATTATTATTATTATTATTATTATTATTATTATTATTATTTTCATCATCATCTTCATCATTATCATTATTATTATTATTATTATTATTATTATTATTATTATTATTATTATTATTATTATTATTATTATTATTATTATTATTATTATTATTATCATTATTATTATTATTATTATTATCATTATTATTATTATTATTATTATTATTATTTATTATTATTATTATTATTATTATTATTATTGTTATTATTATTATTATTATTATTATTATTATTATTATTATTATTATTATTATTATTATTATTATTTTATTATTATTATTATTATTATTATTATTATTATTATTATTATTATTATATTTATTCTGTACCACATGATATATTATTCATTCAAATAAAAACATATGGATTTAAAGGGAATATCTATAACTGGATTAAAGACTTTCTTAATAATCGAATACAAAGAGTCATGGTCAATGGGGTGGGGTCGGATTTTAAGAATGTAATTAGCGGTGTACCCCAAGGAAGCGAATTGGGACCACTCTTATTTCTTTTATATATAAATTATTTACCATGTAGCATAAATTCAGCCTGCAAACTGTTTGCAGACGATACGAAGATCTACAGTACAACTGAACATCATAACATTCTACAAAATGATATATTTTCACTTTTCAAATGGTCTACAACATGGCATTTGGATGTTAATGTTTCGAAATGTAAAGTATTACATATAGGAAAAATGAATCCATGTCATAATTATTTTACCGATACTTCTATGTCAAATCTACTTTCCGTTGTGCCTTATGAAAGGATGTGGGAGTTACTTTTGATTCACTTTTGAATTTTGATGTAGATACATATTGATAATTGTGTAAGCCGTGCAAACAGAATGATGGGAATAATGTATAGAACCTTTATAAGTCTTGATAAAACCATATTTTTATATTTGTATAAATCGCTCGTTCGACCAATTCTAGAATGCGGAAATTGCATCTGGAGCCCATTATATAAAAGACAATCTATTAGTATTGAAAGTGTACAGAGGAGAGCTACCAAAAAGATTTATGCAATACAGTATTTATCTTATAAGGAAAGGTTAGAATTTCTTGACTTACCAAGTTTGAAATATAGAAGAATTCGGGGGATTTAATTCAGGTTTATAGATTGGTACATGGTCTGGATAGGTTGGACTTTCTGATTTTTTTTTTCATGTTCTAATATTACTTTTACGAGAGGGGACACGTTTAAGATTTTTGTCTCTAGATGCAAAACAAACATAAGACAAAACTGGTTCGGTATTCGTATTGTCCAGAAATGGAACAGTTTGAAATTTGAAACAAAGAATGTAAAATCTATGGATTATTTCAAGGTGTTAGTAGACAGGGAATTATATGATGGGAGATTTATATATGACGAATAATACTTGTTTGCACTGCTGTTGACATGGCTTTCAATCTTGTATGCATATATTATGCATTATTATATTTTTATGGTTATCTTCTATATGCGTGTGTGTGTGTGTGTGTGTGTGTGTGTGTGTGTGTGTGTGTGCTTTGCATGTTACGGTTAAAGATATATGTTTGTACACCAGATATACATGAGTACATTTAAGTTGAAATACTATCTTTGCCACGTGTATCATTATTGTAATCTTTAATCAATAGATTTATGGCATTACTACTAATGTTAAGGGCATTCAAGGGATTGTATCCTATTTTGCCCTATACCATATTAGGTTATTATTATTATTATTATTATTATTATTATTATTATTATTATTATTATTATTATTATTATTATTATTATTATTATTATTATTATTATTATTATCATCATCCTCATTATTTTTATCATTATTATTATCATTATTATTATCATTATTATTACTATTATTGTCATCGTCATCATCCCCAATGTATTGACATATTTACCTATTCATTTATCTGTGTGGTATTATTTCAGATTGTATTCAGACTACTTTTTCCTCCAGCAAGGCACAAGCCCTGGGTCCTTCCATAATGCTGTGGTCCGTGCCATACAAATGTTCAAAGATTGTACGGGTACACAGAGCTTACGTCAGTGTGTCTATGACAACGATTTATATAACAAATTACCGGTGAGTATCAGTTCTTCCCCTTGTTTGTTTTAAGTGAAGTTAAATAGATGAGCAGGTATTGCATTCAATAGTCTGATGTCACGTCCGCCCAGCAACCAGCAGCTTGGTTCTAAACAAAGAAAATCGGTACTTTTTACTCTTCATGCTGGCTAGAACTTTTTCACATGTCATGTGCTCAGAATGTATAAAAGTCAAAACATGATCAGATTTATAATGTTTTTCTCCTCTGGATACGCGTTTATGCTCGTCGGAGAAGTATTTCATAAGGCGTCCGCCATTGTTCCGATAGTTTAGAACCAGTTACTAAGTTACTATGCGTCATTAGGAGGGAAGTGACGTCACGACTGTTGAGGCCCAATCTCGTTCTACGGCGGAGACGGGGAAGCCCAAGATACCTGATTTGTGAAACACATAATACGCATTAACTATATCTAAAAAAAGAAGTGAACTGAAACTCCCACGTTTTCAACTCATTATAGATCTATGAGTTTGGAATCTTGACGATGTAACAATAATGTCTTTGGCCTCTTTTCTTACCAATTTCTTATATCTTTAGTAATTTGACCATTCAATTTTGGTACCGGAAGTGGAGAAAGTAGTCATGCAATGGCGGCTTCCCTTGTTTCGTTACTTTTCTTTTATAATCTAGTGTTTTTATTCAAAGTGTGAAGAAACCAAACATTATTTTTTAAACATATTATAGCTACTGCTCCCAGCGTATTGTCGCCCCCAATCAACAAGACATTTGTGCGGCTATGTGGTCTAGTGCTATGACACTCTCTTTCGGATCGGAAGGTCCTGGGTTCGAGCTTCGCTCGGCGCATAATAATTGAGTCCTTGGAAAATGTTCTTTACTCACATTCTCTCACCCTACTCAGGTTTAAAATGAGTAGCTGTTCGTTAACAGCGTTGTCTCTGTCGGAAAAAAAATCGCAATATCGCCAAACAGGCGTCGTGTATCCTTCTACATGTTACGTTTTGCTGTCGGTCAGGGAACCTCTGTAAAGCGCTTTGAGCACGTTTAGCGGATATTGCGCTATATAAAATCGAAGGTTAACAATCCAAATTTGACTGTTCTATGTTTCTTAGTTTTTATATCTTTCGAGCTACAGTGTTTTGGGCTCAGGTCTATTATGATAAGATATTAACCTAGACCTGCCAACTGCTACAAAATTTCGTAGAAATACAAATTTTTGGGTCCTAATTGGATTCAATAGTCTGATGTCACGTCGCCCAGCAACGGCGGCCATCGTGGTTCTAAACAAAGAAAAGCTGTACTTATTATTCTTCATGCTGGCTAGAACTTTTCATATGTCTTGTGATCAGAATGTGGAAAAGTCAAAACATGATCAGATTTATTGGGGGTTTTTTCATCTGGATACGCTTTTATGCTCGTCGGAGAAATATTTCATAAGGGCGTCCGCCATTGTTGCGATAGTTTAGAGCCAGTTACTAAGTTACCATGCGTCATTACGAGGGAAGTGACGTCATGACTGTTGAAGTGTATTGACACTTATATAAAGATGTTTAATTCAATAACCTTGTTGAAAACGAAGTTTTGTTGCCCGAGATAGTAATATAAAGGATTTCTGATCAAACCGGGATTCTAGTTTGGGGAGGGTGTGTGTGTGTGTGTGTGTGTGAGAGTGTGTGTGTGTGTGTGTTCTTTTATTTAGGATTATTAATTTGACAATTTATAATCTTATTCAACTAACCTGCTACACCGTCGAGGTAAAGCTAATCACTGAAACCCCCAACTTAACCCTTTCAATCTCTCTCTCTCTCTCTCTCTCTCTCTCTCTCTCTCTCTCTCTTTCTCTCTCTCTCACTCTCTCTCTCTCAGTCTCTCTCTTTCTAAATAAAGAAAATGAATAAATAGACAGAAAGATAAATAGATAAATATATTACTAAATGAATAAATAGATCAATGAATGATTTAAAAAAAAAATTAAATTAAGGAATGAATAAATGAATAAGCAAATAAACTGATCGAAAAAAAAAACTGAAAAAAAACCCAAACAAACCGCGATCTCCTTTTAGTTTAGCTGTGAAAATTAGCAAATATTTTGTACGTGTATATTATAATATTGGTAAAATTAAGTGATTCAATTCCCTTTCCGTGACTCTCCATTCATGAGATGCTTAATGATGAGTGATACGTAATTCGTTCAACGTCCTTTGTAACTAAAAACTCTGTATCATTAACAAAATATTTACATTTTTCATGTCACCCGTCAAGAATCCATCTGGGTTGTTACTCTGTCTTCATTCTTCATTCATGGAAGGGGAAATAACTCATATACATAAGTAGTACTACTGCTAGTACTACTAGTACTACTGCTCTAGAGTTACGTCCCTTTCCATGACTCTCCATTCATGAGATGCTTACGTGATGAGTCGTTGTTACTGTCTTCATCCATGGAAGGGGAAGTAACTCAAATACATAAGTAGTACTACTTATGTATTAGAGTTACTTTCCTTTCCATGACTCTCCATTGATGAGATGCTTACGTTGCTCTGTATTCACCCAAGAATGGTTGAATGTGGGTCAACCTTCCACATGAAAGCTCTTGAAGATTATGAAAACAACATGAGAGCAACTCTTGCAGACATCTTCCATTTTCTAGATCTAGGTACCGTCAACTGGGGCAACTTTGCCTCCGTGACTTTGGAGCATTTTGAGTGATCTCAGCTTTGTCGTGGTTATTTTCCTGGTGAAAAGACTTGACTTTTTATCAAAGGAATAATTGCCATAGAATTAAATATACACTCCAGCTACGGTTTCCTGGAACTCCCTGGGACATGCAAAAAACGTTCGTGGAAATCGTGTTCTGGGGTGTCCTCTGACGGGTCCAAAAGTAAAGAGGCAAAGTTTCCCCTTTAGACAAACTTACCCCAGTTGACAGGAAGTGAAAAACTCTCTAATATTAACAAACCAATTCCATTTCTCATGTCACCAGACCAGAATCCATCTTGGCTGTTACTCTGTCTTCATTCAAGAATGGTTGAATGTATTTCCAAGGTCTGCCTTCCACATAACAAGGACTGAAGATTTTCACACCAATATGACTGAAACGTTGACAAGTGTCTTCAAATTTCTCAAAATAGGTTGGTAAAATAGAATAACAATGGAACGTAAAATAGATAGAATAAAGTTGACGTCACTCGGGTCTTTGCTATTGCTTTTTGCCATCTGCGTTTATGAGTAATTCTCACAAAACTGTATTAACCTGACTATAAACGTTCAAGGTGACACATAGTTTTGTGTGTTGGTCCGATATACTTCCGGATGGAAATGTTGGGAGCTTCTTGGCTAAGCGCATACTATCTATACGTAGTTTTTTTTGTTTTGTTTTGTTTTTTGTTTTTATTGTTTTTTGTTTTTTTAATATTTAAATTTGAAGAGCCCAATTCAATGCCTATTTTCAGTCAATCAGTAAAAACCTTTCTTTGTTTAATATTCTGTAATTCACATCAGATGAATTAGTATCCATGTGTGAAGATTTTGTGTTGTTTAAAGGGATTTGAGCCCCATGATTTAATAGACCGCATGATGTAGAGGAGTTCATTATTATTATTATTATTATTATTATTATTATTATTATTATTATTATTATTATTATTATTATTATTATTATTATTATTATTATTATTATTATTATTTATTATTATTATTATTATTATTATTATTATTATTATTATTATTATTATTATTATTGTTATTTTAATATTGTGTGCGGCTAAATCTTGTAGCCTGACATTCCCCTTCGGATAGGAAGGCCCAGGTTTTGAGATCCACTTTGATCGGCACATTGTTGATTCCTTGGAAAAAGCTCTTTACTCACATTCTCTCGCCATACTCATGTGTAAAATGAGTACCCGATCGTTAATATCGTTTTACCTGTCGGGAAAATATTGTAATATCGCCCAACAGATGTCATATCTTCTCCGAATAAATATTTAATGTTGCTGTTGGCTAAGGACCCCTTGTAAAGCGATTTAAGCACATTTAGCGGACATTGCGCTATACCAATGCTAAAAAACAAAAATGAATAAAACTGCTTCAAAAAATGAACAAAATACCAAACACGGAACGTTTCGGGCTCAAAACCCTTCTTCAGCCAACAACAACAAAAATCAATAAATACATTACTAAATTCCAGATAGACAACCTACAAATTATCTCTATCGTTGTTGTTTTATTTTTGTTTTTTTTTTTTTTTTTGTGTGTGTGTTTTTTGTGTGTTTTTTTTTGTGTTGTTGTGTTGTTGTTGTTGTTGTTGTTGTTGTTGTTGTTGTTGTTGTTGTTGTTGTTGTTGACTGAAAAAGGGTTTTGTGTCCGAAATGTCCCGTGTTTAGTATTTTGTTCTTTTTTGAAGCTTTTATATATATTCATTTTTGTTTATTGCTTTTTACAGTCCACAGCTTCTAGCAGCCTGCCTGGTATCACTTTATTCAAATGCTATATAGATTTTTCAAAATGCATAATTGTGTTTTATCGTCATCCATTTTCCAGAACAGTTACCGTCTGAGACAATGGACAAGGTGGCCATGATGAAACGGAAACACGTGACCAAAAACAAGACGGGCCAGATGCTTCCAGAAACCTACCGAGTTCTCAAGGAGTTTTACGCACCCTTTCTACGGGAAACAGCGACCCTGTTAAACGACCGTCGCTTTTTGTGGAATGATGTTTATATGAAACACAACAGACAACAAAATAAACTAAATTAATTGGGTAGTTTTTACATGTCTAATATGATTTCTTTTAAAATCTTCTATTATAATTTTGGAATTATTTTTATCATCATTATTATTATCATTGTTATTATTGCGAATATTATCCTTATTATCATCTTCATCATCATCATCATCATCATCATCATCATCATCATCATCAACATTATTATTATTATTATTATTATTATTATTATTATTATTATTATTATTATTATTATTATTATTATTATTATTATTATTATTATTATAATTATTATTATTATTATATTATTATTATTATTATATTATTATTATTATATTATTATTATTATTATTTATTATTATTATTATTATTATTATTATTATTATTATTATTATTATTATTATTATTATTTATTATTATTATTATTATTATTATTATTATTATTATTATTATTATTATTATTATTATTATTATTATTATTTATAATAATAGATAGTGGGGGCTTGGCTAAGAAGCTCACAACATTGCCATCCGGACGTATAATGGACCAACACACAAAACTCTGTGTAACCTGAAACGTTTATAGTCTGGTTAATACAGTTTAGAGAGAATTACTCATAAACGTGGATGGCAAAAAACAATAACAAAGACCCGTGTGACGCCAACTTCATTCTATCTATACAGTTGACTGTTTCCTTCTCAACAAAGGGTTCCAAGCAGGGTCAGGACAAAACCAACTACGTAATATAATAATAATAATAATAATAATAATAATAATAATAATAATAATAATAATAATAATAATAATAATAATAATAATAATAATAATAATAATAATAATAATAATAATAATAATAATAATAATAATAATAATAATAATAATAATAATAATAATAATAATAATAATAATAATAATAATAAAACAAGTAGTTGGAGGGATATAGTCTTTGATGTATATATGTACAATATTTCTGATAATAAAAACAAACAAAAAAAATAATAATAATAAATTAAAAATATATATAAGGGCGTTTACTAACAGTTTTGAAAATCACAATCTCAACTCAGCACGGCTAATCTCTTTGCCTCTTACTCTTACGAATGTTGAGAACAAAAGAGTGAAAATGAATCAAATCTGAAAAAGATGTCGACTTGCATCAAAGCTGCTTTTGCTTGACAAAATCCACACAGACTGCCAAGGGGTTTTTAATTCAATCATATCGCTCAGTCTGTGGTGGACTAAGAACAATGTTTACAACAACTTATTTGAGTTTTCCATATATTATGTGTAAACATGTTGCAATAATGGAAATTCAACTTCGGTTAATTGCAACTTCGGTTTATCGCAACATTTTCGCTGATCCCAAGGTGTTGCGATTATATGGAGTGGTCTGTATCATGATATACTTCGAACACCTAGTCATGTACCTATTCATAAATCTCTGGTGCTTCATTTAACTTACTGGATAGAATGATGCACAATAATGGCACAGCATTGACTAATTTTCACGCTTAAACTGGCATTAATGTATTTATTTCTTTAAAATACAAGGCGAAATATTCATGTCTGCTAGATAAGAATAGATAGACTCTAGATCTAAATGTGTTCTAAGAATTTTGCGTTTTAATTTAAAAAAGAACTATTTTAAATATTCTATCTTTAATGTTACACTTTGTGTATTAAAATTTTAGGAGAAAAATGTGATGTACGAAAAGCACTTAGCTTTTGTTCGGTTTTATTATTAGTCTATTTATTTTGTTTTTGTTTTTGTCTTTTTTTTTTTGTTTTGTTTTGTTTTGTTTTTTTTTTTTTTTTTTTTGTTTTTTGTTTTTTGTTTTTATTTTGTTTGTTTGTTGTTTTGTTGTTATTGTTGTTTTATTTCGTTTGTTTTTTGTTTTATTATTCTAGGTTTTACGAATTGTTTGAGTTTGGCACTTTGTAAGCAAAGTAATCTGGCATCCCTGCTCCATTTTTTTCCCCCACTCCATCGATGAAAACAAAAACAACTGTTAACTGTTTCATAAGACGAACGAACACCCAAAATGAGATTGACACTTAAGAAATAAAAGGCTGGTTTGTGAGAGATTTTTCTCGTTATTTAAAGTATTGCAAGCAATATGGTATGACTGATAATTAATGGTGAGTGTAAATTGAAATTATAATGTTTTATTATCAAAGCTGGTCATCAAAAGTAAGGAAGTTTATGGGATATGAATCATAATATTATGATGAATGTAGAAATCATTCCGGAACTGAAACTGAAATGTGTGAGTCGCGAGAGAGTGAATGGATGAAGATCTGAACTTCATATTACATTATACTGTACTGGAACATTTTGACTCTTTTTCTATTTCTTTATCCGCAGTGGCTGTTTTTACAGTCCCGTAAAGAATGTTCTCGGAGCTATTTTTACATTTGAACGGCATCGCTGGTCTATTATTATTATTATTATTATTATTATTATTATTATTATTATTATTATTACTATTATTATTTTTTTTTATTTTTTTTTAAAAAGTAAAAAAGATTCAATGGGAGAAGGATTGCTCAAGGCATGATTCAACTCAAAATATGCAGTAATTGTTTGTTATGACCCAAAAGAGGACAATAGTGAGGACGAGAAATAAAACTTTTACTTTATGATAAAATAAGCTAAAAATCAAAATCAAACAGTACAAGTACAAGTACAAGAGACTCCAAAGGGAGGCCTTCCGAAAGCTCCTACATCCCCAGTATTCTTGTTTTTTTGTAATGTTCTAGGGGGTTTGGGAGAGGGAAAACTGTTTTTTTATAATTTTTCTTCTATTTTTCAGCGTGTGGCTATGTGGCCGACCGCATCCGTCGCTGTTGTAAAGGCAGCAGTGACCAAGATCCCGTCAAGCCGATAGCTGAACGCTCATGTGGTCCCCATGGTAACATGGAAGGTGAGGGATTTTGGTCTTTAATTAACTCACTCAACCCTAACACCGACTATATCCGTAGTTTACCCGGGTTACTTTACCCCAATGACTATTTATTACATTTTTATGAGACAAATTATAGGTGTAGTATCAAAACTAAATTTTAAATATTTACACGTTAATGAGTTAATTGAATAAAACTATCTATGTTACTTGCTCATTTTTAATACATTTTTTTCCCATTTTGAAAAGTAGAAAAAAATCTATAGATAGGATTGAGTGAGTTAACTCCCCTCGACTTTTACAATGATCAGATACTGTGGACTCTGCATGAAGTCAACCCTTCTTGTTTGTTCCAAATTGTCTGGGTTTTTAAAAAAATCTAAGTGAGTTTCCATTGATAATAAGATTAAGCTTTTATATACCACAATATCCACTAAACATGCTCAAAGCGTTTTACAAAGGCTCCCTGACCAGCAGCAACACGTAACGTGACATGACGCCTGTTAGGCGATAATACAATTTCTTCTGACAGAAGCAACACTGTTAACGGCCAGGTACTCATTTTACACTTGAGGACGGTAAGAGACAGTGAGTAAAGTCTTTACAAGGACTCAACTATGTGCCCAGCGAGGCTCGAACCCAGGACCTTCCGATCCGAAAGCGAGTGTCATGCCAAAAGACCACATAGCCGCATAAAATTGATAAAATCAACCAATCTTTCTGGTCCGATGGTTTTCGCTTCGTCAGTATTCCACTGTAATTTGAACTGTCATTATTCAGTAAACAAAGGCACTGATTGCTAAACTCTGTGAACTACATAGCGGTATTTCTGTCAATGGTATGTGTTTGAGTAATGAATATCAATGTGAAATTGAATGTAAGCTTTCTGTCAATGGTATGTGTTTGAGTAATAAATATCAATGTGAAATTGAATGTAAGCTTTCTGTCAATGGTATGTGTTTGAGTAATAAATATCAATGTGAAATTGAATGTAAGCTTTCTGTCAATGGTATGTGTTTGAGTAATAAATATCAATGTGAAATTGAATGTAAGCTTTCTGTCAATGGTATGTGTTTGAGTAATAAATATCAATGTGAAATTGAATGTAAGCTTTCTGTCAATGGTATGTGTTTGAGTAATAAATATCAATGTGAAATTGAACGTAAGCTTTCTGTCAATGGTATGTGTTTGAGTAATAAATATCAATGTGAAATTGAATGTAAGCTTTCTGTCAATGGTATGTGTTTGAGTAATAAATATCAATGTGAAATTGAATGTAAGCATTCTGTCAATGGTATGTGTTTGAGTAATAAATATCAATGTGAAATTGAATGTAAGCTTTCTGTCAATGGTATGTGTTTGAGTAATAGATATCAATGTGAAATTGAATGTAAGCTTTCTGTCAATGGTATGTGTTTGAGTAATAGATATCAATGTGAAATTGAATGTAAGCTTTCTGTCAATGGTATGTGTTTGAGTAATAAATATCAATGTGAAATTGAATGTAAGCTTTCTGTCAATGGTATGTGTTTGAGTAATGAATATCAATGTGAAATTGAATGTAAGCTTTCTGTCAATGGTATGTGTTTGAGTAATAAATATCAATGTGAAATTGAATGTAAGCTGTCTGTCAATGGTATGTGTTAGAGTAATAAATATCAATGTGAAATTGAATGTAAGCTTTCTGTCAATGGTATGTGTTTGAGTAATAAATATCAATGTGAAATTGAATGTAAGCTTTCTGTCAATGGTATGTGTTTGAGTAATAAATATCAATGTGAAATTGAATGTAAGCTTTCTGTCAATGGTATGTGTTTGAGTAATAAATATCAATGTGAAATTGAATGTAAGCTTTCTGTCAATGGTATGTGTTTGAGTTATAAATATCAATGTGAAATTGAATGTAAGCTTTCTGTCAATGGTATGTATTTGAGTTATAAATATCAATGTGAAATTGAATGTAAGCTTCCATTTAATAAACGAAAACAGATAATACAGATGTTTCGGCTTTCCTCTTTATCATCAAACATGAATGAAACACTACAGACGAATGAGATTATATGATAGTGGCATTGTTAATTAAGGCGAATAAACAAAAACAGGTTTAATTTGTAATTTTATACATTTTATCATCTTCAATTTCAGGGAAACAAAACGGCCAAGTCAAGTCGAGTGGCCCGTACACGGCCATGACGAATGACAATGGCCATGTTAATGGCTATGGCAGTGGAGGGGAATTCATCTCCAAATCTAAAGTCAGCTAAAGCTACAAGATTGAGGTTTTATGTTTTGTTTTTTAATTTTCTAAATGTTTTTGTATTTTTATTTTTTAAATTTTTATAATTAATTACCTGTGATAACATGAATTAATGTTTCATGAATTACCACCTTCAACATAACACGGTTTAAAACTGCGTACGATTTTCAATTTATTCAGGTCTGTGATAAATTATAATTAATTCAAATTAAGCTCAACCTGCCTATATTTTATTTTCTTATCTCCCTTTACAGATGCCATGCCTTACTGACTTGACTTAATGCCTTACACTCTCACTCTCAATATTAATATTAAGGCACAAATAATATATGATGATAATATACGGTTCTTACACTATTGCTTTTTGGAATTCCGGACATGTTCCCAACTGTTGCATGAGCTTGTGAGTGTGTGGTGGAAACAAAGTTCGATTTCCAAAATGCAAAAGAGTGTAAAAAATCATTTAATCTACCCCTCAATTGAATCCTATTTCATCATCTTTGAATAAAAGACAACTTCAAAAACATTTAAATGATACTTCTTTTGAAACAATCTGATTTTTAGAGAAATTTAACGTTTGATAATCTGACGTCAAAAATTATTATTGTAAACTTGATATCATTACAAGTTGCTATTTAGGGAGAGGGGTGGAATCATATATCATTTTTTTTTTTTTTCATTTATTGAAAATTTTAAAAACTAATTTTAATATTCGATCCTTCAATAATATTCGAGACAATATTATAACGTAGGGAGGCCAGGTGTATTTTGTGAAGTCACATTTTCCGCCCTTTTCAATAGAAATTGTGAAACTTAAGGCAAAAGCATACCTGCCAACCCTTCCTCTTTTGACAGAATCATTCCTATTTTCTCTCTTCCTTTTTCACTATTCCGCCATTGTCTCTTAAATTCCGATTTTCAAAAATAATGATAATGGTAAGAAGAAAAAAAAATGGAGGCTGGGGCTTTTAAAATATGAATTTTTTAAGAATGATTGTGCCAAAAGGGAAGTTAATTAGGAAAATTTGTTGCACTCCTTTCCCCCTCCCTCTTTCCATTACCTAATACATTTGATATGTAGTTTTGCCAGCTCTGCCCGAATACTGTCTTTATGTGTTTGATGGCAAAGTTGGTGGTCATTTTGATACAGAATTATCCATTGTTAAAAGATTCCTATTTTTTGTCTCACATTCCTATTTTCTGACCTTCTGATTCCACCTTTGGAATATGAAGGGTTGGCAGGTCTGCAGAAGATGATGAATTCTGAAAGGAGACAGACCGTCTTTAAAAAGCTTTCACATTCTACACGTATTTCTTTCAGAATTCATTTGAATATGTTAGAACATAAGAAAATTGGAATAAGAGTGAAATGTTTCATCCTCCTTTTTCAGATTTTTTAGCTAATGGTCCTGATTTTTAATAATTGGTGAAAATATTGGTGATTGTGTAAAAAGAAAAAAAAAAATATATATGTGATATCAACTGCAGCAATTCTTACGCATTATGACATATTATATATAAATAATATATAATATATAATATCTATAATATATATATATATATATATATATATATATATTTTATATATATATATATTTATATATATATATAATATATATATATATATATCAATGGAATCATGCAATTTGTGTTGTGATTGTGATACAGATTTATTTTGTCTTGAATTTTGTATCTTTTGGAAAAAAATTTACCGACTCTTGTTTAATATCTTTGCAACGGAAATATGTTTTTGTTTGGCAGGTTTTGTTTTTTTTCACATCTGAATTTCATTGATCAACATAGATCTGTAATAAAATGCCCGATGCATCGTCTCTGTATTGCTCACACTGTAAAATCTAGTTATCCGTAACTCCCATGATCTGGACCACTGTGACCACCAGGCTGATAGACTGACTGTGGACTGTAAGAAAGAAGTATTGAACAAGAATTAATATAAACGATTTGGGCTCAAAACCCCTCTTCAGGCAAAAAAAAAAAAAATAACCCACAAACATTTAAACCAAAATAGTAATATTTCATGTTAAGTCCAAAACGATCCAGCCTGCGTTTGTCATTAACTCACTCAATCCTAGAGATTTTTGCTTCTTTTCAAAATAAGGAAAAAAAATGTATCAAAAATGAGCATGCGCATAGATAGTTTTATTCAACTGCCATTAATAACATGCACAAATTACAAACATTAGCTTTGATGATGCTATGCCTATAATTTGTCTCAGAAAACTGTAATTAATAGGCATGGGGCAAGGACAACTAAACCAGAGGTAAAAGAAACACGGGTAAAATACGGATATAATCGGTGTTAGGGTTGAGTGAGTTAACTCGGAAGTATCCGTGGCCGGTGGTTTAGGGGTGGGGGGTGGGGTATAATGAGGTTTTTACTTTACTCACAATGTGTTATGGATATTTTAAAAGTTTCTATATTTTTATATCATCATCTATATTTCTATTCATGTCCAAGTCTAAGACATGTTCAAGCATCTTTTCAGTCGATTGTTGTTATATTATTAGTTCTAGCCATAAACAACTTCAGTAGAACACGCCCCTCTTGAGGGGGGAAAAAAAAACAATCAGCCCTGCAGAGCCTGAGCATTTTCTACTCACAATTTGACACAGGCTGTCGAAGTATATTATACTCAGTGTTATCAAGTGTAAGGAAGTCCAGATAGCTCAGTTGGTAGAGCGCTCACTTCATACACAAAGGGAATGAGAACGATCCTGGGTGCAGTCAAGATTTTTAAATATTTTCTGACACCCATCCCCCTGTCCACCCACCAGTGATTGGGGAGATGGGTCTATTAGATCTGGTGACTTTACTATAGACTAGCGTCCTATCCAAAGGGTAGCAAGCAAATGCTATTTTCTGTTTTACGCTATAGATAGAGTGAAGTTGACATCACTTAGGTCTTTGTTATTGCTTTTTGCCATCCAGGTTTATGAGTAATTCTCACTAAACTGTATTAACCAGACTATAAATGTTCAAGGTTACACATCGTTTTGTGTATTGGTCCCTTATACTTCCGGATAGCAATGTTGTGCGCTTCTTAGCCAAGCGCATACTATCTATAGAAACCGGGATAAACTCCGGCTCCATTTGCCTAATGGCCCTGAAGGACCACTTTTCATCAAGAGTAGCAGTAGTCCAAAGTCCTCTCATTTTTGTATGAAAATATTGTGATGGTGACAGATGCTCACAAACCGTTGGGCTGAATGTTTCAACTGCTTGCTTAGCTTGTTCTATCGGATGTTATGGTTCTTGATTTTATAATGATTATATTGATTATTACATATGTGTTTGTGTATATGAAATTTATTTTTTTGTGTGAAGCTAATGACGAATTCAACTGAAATGTTTCTGGATGTAAACAATGCTGAATTCCGATGATCTCCTTTACGAGAAATATAATATCACTACACTTTGTTGGATGCTTGATCTTGTTTCTACTCTAGGACGTGTCTTAGAAAAGGAATATTTTTTAAAAAATCAATATCATGTATACTATACTCCATTTGTTTATGTACATTATTTAATTATGTCTTTCTTCCTGTCATTGAGATTGTTTTAAAGAATATAATATATATATATATATATATATATATATATATATATATATATATATATATATATATATATATATATATATATATATATATATATTAAACAAAAATCACAGGTTGTGTTTTTAACCTTCCTGTGAAATTGAATGTATGCTTCAATTTAATTTATACGAAAACAGATAAAATGGATTCGTTTCGGGTTTCCCCTTTATCAACAAAAACAGGATGAATGAAACACTACAGACGAATGAGATAATGTGGTAGTGTCGTTCTTAAGATGAATGAACAAAAACATTGATGGGCAGGAAATAGTATACTCCTTTGTTTTGTTGATAAGGGGAAAACCCGAAACATTCATTTTATCTGTTTTGATTTATTGAATTGAAGCTTACATTCAATTTCCCATTGTTATTTATTGCTTCGAGCTTCGAGCATTACATAAATGTATTGTGAAAAAGTATTTATCGGACATGATTCACCAGTGTACTACGTACCAAAGTCCTCATAGAAAATACAATAGATTAAAATGATATTTAATTGGAAGAGTTGGGGGGGGGGGGGGGGGCTTAATCAAGAAAACTGGATTTAAAATTGCAATACACGTTACAAATGAATAAAAAGTACATTTTAATTCAAACATCGTATACAGCGTTTTTATTGATTTTGTCCACACCTTTCTTTTTTTTTTTTCAAGCGAAGATTATCAAACTCTTTCCTCAGACTAAACACCAACACTGCCGTACTCAAGAAAAATCCATATTTTAAAATTTGGCCAGAAAACTTGTCCTTCAATAATCGATCGATTTAAATGACTCTCATCTTGGCAAAAACTCTCAACAAACCCGGGACTTCGGCGAAGTCCCGGATTTGTGAGATTTTGCCAAGATGAGAGTAATTTAAATCGATCGATATTTGAAGGACAAGTTTTCTGGCCAAATTTTTAAATACACGTATGGATTTTTTTAGAGTACAGCAGAACAGTGGTTGCCACATTGAACAACTCTCTACGCCCTGGAATACAATTAATACCTACTCAGAACTGAGTCGACTTCCTTGTACCATTCAGATATTTGTTTTCCATTACGACCTAGTTAACAATGGGTTACTGGGTGGGGTTCCTGACCTCCCATAGTGGACAGGGAGGTACTTACTATGTCTTCCCAATATCCCCCAATATCTGGGTGGGGTTCCTGACCTCCCACAGTGGCCAGGGAGGTACTTACTATGTCTTCTATCCCCCAATATCTGGGTGAGGTTCCTGACCTCTCATAGTGGCCAGGGAGGTACTTACAACTTACTGTGTCTTCTATCCCCCTGGGTGGGGTTCCTGACCTCCCATAGTGGGCAGGGAGGTACTTACTGTGTCTTCTATCCCCCTATAGCTGGGTGAGGTTCCTGACCTCTCATAGTGGCCAGGGAGGTACTTACAACTTACTGTGACTTCTATCTCCCTGGGTGGGGTTCCTGACCTCCCATAGTGGGCAGGGAGGTACTTACTGTGTCTTCTATCCCCCTATAGCTGGGTGGGGTTCCTGACCTCCCATAGTGGACAGGGAAGTACGAGTACTTACTGATTCTTCTATTCCCCTATATCTGTTTTCCAACTTGCTTTCTGTCTTTGTCTTGGACTGACATTACTTGGTTTTGTCCAGGCCCTGGCTGAGAGGGAAGCAATCAAAAGTATAGTTAGTTTTGGGAGATGATATTTTTTTGCCCTTGTAAATAATCTCTCTGTTATGTACTGTGTTATGTTTTGTTTACCTGTTATATAGGATTTGTAAACATTTGAGTGTATTCCTCTTAGTGGGGACCAGTGCTTGTGTCTGGATGAGACTTTTAGGTGATCTCAAACTAAGTATACTGACAGTGTGTTCTTTGAATCTACATCTGTTTCCTATTTGAACCAATTCCCTTTTTGTCTTACTTTTTCTAGAGTGCTAATTCTAGAACTTTTTACTATCCCATTTTCTTCCTTTTTACTGGCGCTGATATGACCTTAATGTGTTGCAAGCGCCGTAAAACCCTTTGAGCACGTTTAATAGATATGCCCTATATAAAATCTCAGGTTTTAAAAAAATATAATTGAATATTTTCTACCTTTGAGTCAAATCCTGATCACATACAGTATGTACTCACTTGGTTCTCGCACGCCAAATTCCAACACCTTCTGCTGGAGCTGATTGGCCGAATGTTATATTCACACGAGTTGAGTTCTTACATCCAATAAACATTGGAATACGACATGCTGACTGGATGGAGCTGATTGGCCGAATGTTATATTCACAATGAGTCGAGTTGTTACATCCATTGAGCATCGGAATTTCGGCGCATTTCGGTTTTTAGCACGCTTTTTGGCTTGTCCCGAAACCGTGCTAAAACCCAGCGAGTGCTGCAAACAAGATCAGAACCCCCGGAGGATTGAATGACGCCTCTGGTTTCCCATTTGTCAACAAAACCCGACGATGAAACACTCAAGGCGAATGAGAGAATGAATGTGTTTTAAATTAAAATTTATATGTATGCTTCATTGAATGGAATGTTCCTGATGCTAAAGAGAACAAGAATAGGTCGCTGAATTTTAAATAATATATTATCTCCCTTCTTTCCAACCATTTTCAGTATTTTTCCAAAATGGCAGGCTTACCCAGCAGAAAAATTGTTTTTTTTTTTTTTAAACTCAAACAAGCTCTTTACAAAACAACTTTATGTTCTTATTAATTAAACAAAGATCATTGGGATGTGCAAAATAAATCTGCATAAGAAAAAATGTATATTTTGTCTTAACAAATTTGACGATTTTGCCGTAGGTGGTAAGGAGGGGGTTAAACCCATGGCCTACTAAAAGAGTTACGTCATGGTTAAATCTTATTATAAGAAATAGATTTGTTTTAAAATGAAGACATCCCATGCTCGACATGGAAGGAGTAAGAAAGCGTAGTGAATACATATAGATAAGACTGGGGTTCAAGCACCGTTAGGGGTCCCGATAGCTCAGTTGATAGAGCATTGGCTTCACATGCATTGAGATCAATTTTTACTCTTGTAATTCTGAACACTTTGTTGTTATTTCATCTTGACGACCAGAAAAAATGTATATTTACTTTTTAAATTTTAATCCTCTCCTTACCAGCCATTTTCAAGGTTTTCCCCAAAAACTTCATACCCAACTAACACAAAATATATTTTTATCACTCAGACATAATAGCAGTAATATTCTTGGTATACATAATTTCTTCAGCAAAACATGCTCTACAACACACTGTTCATTTTCTTTAAATTTTGTACAAAAGAAACGTAGCAACTGGCTCTAAACTATCGGAACAATGGCGGACGCCCTGATGAAATATTTCTCCGACGAGCATAAAAGCGTATCCAGAGGAGAAAAACATTATAAATCTGATCATGTTTTGACTTTTACTTTTACACATTCTGATCACAAGGCCTATGAAAAGCTCTAGCCAGCATGAGGAATAAAAAGTACCAAATTTCTTTGTTTAGAACCACGATGGCCGCCGTTGCTGGGCGACGTGACATCAGACAATTGAATCCAATTGGTAAGGAGAGGGTTTAACTCTCTCCTTACCAACCCTTTTCATGATTTTTCCCGAAAATAATACAGTACTCGTCGGATTCTAGCACGCTCTCGTCGGAAGCCGAAAAGCGTGCTAGAATCCAAGCGTACCAAAATCCGAAACTCATGGGAGGTGACCGAGGCGATCATAGTGGCCCCTGCGATTCGTGATCATCGCCTCGGAGGTGACAATACATTCGGTCACCCAGCTCTAGTGTGTCTTGTTGTAGAGCGTGCTGATATTCGGCGTGATGGAATCCAGCTAGGACTTACCGTACCCATCCAATTCAAAGCTTTAAAAACAGTAGTCCTTCAGAGCCATTCGGCCCATGGAGTCGGAGTTTATCCCGGTTTCAATACCGTGAAACGGACAATAATAGCAGCTGCTAGCTATCCTTTGGATAGGGCGCTAGTCTATTGCAAAGTACTTTCCATCAAATTTAACAACTACCCATTCACTACAGGGTGGACGGGGGTGGTGGTGGTGGTGGTGGTGGGGGGGGGGGGGGGGGTCAGAAAAGAATCTCGACTGCACCTGGGATTTGGGATCGATCACGGTCCCTTTGCGAATGAAGCGACTGGTGAGTCAACTGAGCTATCGGGACCATCGGGACCCCCAATTCAAAGCTATGTACTACATTTTTTTTCTTCTTTTTGCTCAATATTTCAAAATGAAACGCTATATAAAATGTGGTCCTGAAAGAAAAATCTGTTACAATGCAAGGGTCTGACAGTATAAATAATAAAGATTTAATTTTCAAATATCAAATGATGTTTTTTTGTTGTTTTTTTTTTTTTTACTAGGGAAGGGAATGTATCCGTAA
>NC_088369.1:16969289-16971789 GCF_034508935.2 Berghia stephanieae
AAATTTATGACATTTTGCGATTGAAAACTGAGACAAAATACGAGGTTTCCAAAATTCTATTTTCAGAAAGTAAAAGTTTTTACGAAGAAAAGGCTTTGACTTGTATTCTTTTATCTCAATTTTGTCAAATAAAACCGCATTCTTGAATAAAATATTAGTTATCATTATTGTGAATTTGAGATGACAGTGAATTGAACAAATGTAGGAAGCTTTACTTTAACTAGTGATGTCCATATGGCAGGCTAACTTGATGCGTAAGAGATTCTCATTTTAGCAAAGATCAGTCATTTGAGAAGTTTTATTCCGTATTAAAATTACAAAATGTATGAAAACCATTGTTTACCCAGAATTATCCAAATGTTGACATTCTTATCCTAAGTCAGAGATCCCAATTCAAAATGTAAACTAATTATTATTATTATTATGATGTTGGATGTGAACTGTCATTGTCTTTTGCAAAGATACTTAGAAGAAAATCACTAAAGGTAAAGAAATTTGATAGAAATAAAACACTAAATCACGATCATGGGCCATCAATCACTAACAAACACAACATTCCTTGAAGACAATTACCTTTAATCATGAATGAATTTTCATGAACCGAATTTTGTGTTCAACTGTCAAGGATCCATATAGCTCATTCAATGATTTGCACACTTGCTCGTCACTTGAGAATCGATGGTTCAACTCACTGTCATGGCTTTATTATATAGGGAATTTTTATTATAATCTTTTAGCCCAAGCATGGTTTTATCAGATTATAGTATCTTTAGTTAGGGTTAAAGTGGGGTTCGGGGGGTTTTGCCCTGATAATCAAGAGGAGGGGGGGGGGGGGAATTCGGGGGCTCACAGCAATAATACAAAAATCCTCTCTTTCGGCTTTAGGCGTGCTGTGAAACTACAGAAGTCCTTCCTTATTGTATAAATATAAAAAGAATTTTTTTTTTTTTTTTTTGTCGCTCTCAAATATAATCACTAATATAATGTTTGTGTATGCGAAGCTTTTTTGAGGAACTAGTATTTTATTAAAATTTTTAAATATTACATGAATGTAGGGTTGGATTACATTGTAGAAGGGTTTGTTTGTTTTTTTCATTGCGGGGCGATGAATGTCAACAATCCTCTATGTACAATTGTTTGTCTTCATTTTTCACCTACACTTTCTAGCTCTGTCGGTAACTTGTGATATGGGATAAGGTGATAAAGAAGAGTAAAAAAAATGGTGTCTTTTATTATGGTTTTTCTTATTTTACTCCTCATATTCAGACTTTGTATTGATGCTCAATAAAACTCACATCAATCGAAATAAAAACTGTAATAAAAGATTCTCATTGATTTTCTGCTATCTATAGTATGCTTAGAGTGTCATTATTATTATATTATTATTATTATTATTATTATTATTATTATTATTATTATTATTATTATTATTATTATTATTATTATTATTATTATTGTTGTCGTTGTTATTGTTGTTATTATTATTATTATTATTATTATTATTATTATTATTATTATTATTATTATTATTATTATTATTATTATTATTTCTATTATTTTATCATTATTCTAGTTATTTTTGATAGAGATAATGCATTCCCTACCTTATTCAGTCCCATCACTTATGAATTTAAAGGTAAATAGAACAGACACACATACGACTGCTATGATGATGTTGTACTTAACATTTTGAGTTGTATTGTATGATTTGTGAAGCTTGTTCACTGGTAGAGCGAAATTTTAATTTCGTTAGAAATGACGTAAGTTTTACTCATTATATTTATCACTATGTTGTACCGTAGCCTTAGTTAACTTATTGATACTGTGTGTTTAGGTAAACTACTCACAACATTCGTCAGTCGGATATATAACATACCAACACACATAACGATGTGTAACCTTGAACATTGATAGTCTGATCGGTATGACTTGGTGAGAACTAATCATTAAAATTGCAGTTTAAAGACAGTACCAAAGGATAGTGACGTAATTTCTGTTTCTTCTATGGCCTGACACTAAAAGCTTGTCTTTTGAGGTCATTTCTAGATTAGAGCACTGCTTAGTTGTGATTAGTATTGGTCATGGGAGCAAGTGATCCCAGTGATAGGAGTAGTATAGATAGTATGCGCTTGGCTAAGATGCTCATAACATTGCCATCCGGAAGTATAACGGACCAACACACAAAACTGTGTGTTTCCATGAACGTTTATAGTCGGGATAATACAGTACAGTGAGCATTACTCACAAACGCGGATGGCAAAATATAACAACAAAGGCTTGAGTGACGTCATCTTCGAACTATCTATAGATAGTCCGAAGATGACGTCACTCAGGTCTTTGTTATTGTTTTTTGCCATCCGCGTTTATGAGTAATGCTCACTGAACTGTATTAACCCGACTATAAACGTTCATGGATACACACAGTTTTGTGTGTTGGTCCGTTATACTTCCGGACGGCAATGTTATGAGCTTCTTAGCCAAGCGCATACTATCTATAGTA
>NC_088369.1:16976789-16984289 GCF_034508935.2 Berghia stephanieae
AATCACTAGCTCCTTTGTCTTGCTTATGTTAAGCTCTAGTGGTGGGCATCACACCAAGACACAAATCTATCAATTTCTTGCCTATAAGCCACTTCGTTGCCATTTGTTATGAGGCCTTGAAGAGCGGTGTCATCTGCAAACTTTATTAAAGGTACACTCAGGTTTTGACTTCTACAGTCATTCGTGTATATTGTGAATAATACAGGGACAATACACAACCTTGAGGAGCGCCAGTATTTGTAGTTATACAGGAAGATTTGTTTTGCCCTAATTGAACATATTGTGCTCTCCCCGTAAGAAATTCGAGCACCCAAGCAATTATATACTTGTTTAAATTCAGACTAGTCAATTTTTGAACAACCAACTGAGGTTGCATTGTATTGAACGCTGAAGAAAAATCTGCAAAAAGCAATCTGCAATAGCTCCTAGCGTGATCTAGATGCCTGTAGATGTTGTTTGTAAACAGCAAAATGGCATCCTCTACGCCACGTCCTGGTTTGTAAGCAAATTGATGACTATCACTCAATGGCATAAACTGATTCCTAATTTTAACAAGAACAAGTTTTTCTAAAGATTTCATGACTATTGAAGTCAGTGCAACAGGTCTGAGATCGTTCATAGGTTCAAGTTTTTCTTTTTTTGGAACAGGAATCATTTTCGAAGTTTTCCAAATTTCAGGGATTGAAACGCATTGGAGGGACCAGTTAAAAATATGTGTATAAATGGGGGAAAGCTGGTGGGCACATTCTTTTAATAGTTTTCCTTTCAATCCATCCGGCCCAGCAGCCTTCCTCTCGTTTAGTTTCGAAAATACGAATCTCGTTTCCTCTTCACTGACCTCAACAGCCATTTCATCTTCCAAAGCCCTGTCTAATTTATGTTTTTCATTTTCAATATCAAATTTGTTTGCTGTGTCGAAACGTGAATAAAATTTATTTAAAGTTTCAATTTCGATATCTTCTGATATAATCGTGGGCTTTGGATTATAGTTCACAGCAGTTTTAAGCCCCCGCCACGTGTCCCGTATATCCCCAGAAGAAAAGCATTTTTCAATTTTATTTTTGTACTTGTCTCTACAACTAGATATTACCCTCTTTATCTCTTTTTGTTTTGTTTTCAGATCTTTTTTGTTTCCACTAGTATAGAGAGTTTTCTTTTGGTTCAATAAAAGTTTTAGATCTTTTGTTATCCAAGGCTTGTTGTTAGGATAATATTTTATTTCTTTTTTACAAGACACTAGCTGTTCACAGAATTTTAAATACTCACTCACACAGTCATTCAGCTCATCCACACTATCACATGAGTCGATAAAAACATTCCAGTCAGTGCATTCAAAACAACCACGCAAATCTTCACACACACTTCCGTTCCAGATCTGTACACTTTTCTTTACTGGTTTTACACGTTTAAAAACAGGGCGGTAGGTGGGGAGTAGCAAGAGCATGCAGTGGTCAGATAAACCTAATGGGGCACGGGCATAGCACTCTAGAGACGTGCAGTTCGAGCGACCGTGGCCAAAAAAATCTGGAAGGCCCATGGTTTTTTTGAACTGAGGGAAGGGGCGAGAGTTGAGTTACCTCGGTTAGCTGCATGATATGGCATTAATTACATTACTCAAACACGCTCGCACGCATACCAAAGCAATCTAGGGTTTTAAGACTAAAACGCACACGCACACACACACACACACACACACACACACATACACACTTAGCATCACCTAGGTCACGTAGTGCCATATGTGACACTTTTAAGAATTCAGTCTTGCTTGTACATATTGACCACTTGTAGTTGTGAATCGCCGTTATTCTGTTGTTCATTTTCATGGAGTGACCATTAAGTTTTGTTGTAGTTGTGAATTGCCGTTGTTTATTGCTCATTTTCCCTGTACAATGGATTCGGCAATGCATTTTAAGCAAATAATAAACAATTTTATCATTTTTTATTAATAATAACCGAAAATGCCTCGAAAATGTTCGGTTTTTGATTGCACTTCAAATTATAGACATGGCGAAAAGACAACTGTATATAAATTTTCTTCGGATCCAATTGAGAGACAAATATGGATTAATGCACTGCCAAATAAAATCGATTCAAGTGATGTTACAGACTATATGGGTATCTGTGCCAATCATTGGCATCATAATGCTCCTATGAGACGGAAATCGAGGTATCCTTCACCTGTTATTCCTCCAAATAAATGGCCAAAAAACAGCACCATCTCGTCAGACATTAAATTCGACAAGTGAATTTAGAAACAGGCGTCAGGATATTGATGAGTTATCAATTTTTTAAAAGAAAGATTTATTTGAAAATACAGAAAATGAGTTGGGAAAGACCTTTAAAGATTGTTTTGATCAAGAGATTTCCTCTCATGGTGTTGTTGGACTTTCTTCAGATTCTGAGTTTAGTCTTCACAGTCGTGCTAGGATCGGTATGGTCCACTCATTTAGTATCTACTTTACAGTTAAAGAGGTGAACGATGATCACAGCATCAGGTTAATTCAATATGAGGGTTTCTTTGGAATTAAACAAAGCCAACACCAGACTTTCTCAGATGGAACCTTAAAGCGTTGGAGTGAACTTACAGAAATACTTCGATTCTACACACTGGACTCCCAACTAGAAGGTGAGTTAACCTACTATTTTAATTTTAAAATGCGTTAGCGTCAGTTTTATTATCAACGTGACCATAATAATAATAATAAAAAAATTAATTAATAATAATAATAATAATAATAAGAAGAAGAAGAAGAAGAAGAAGGGGGAGGAGGAGTTGGAGGAGGAGGAGGACGACGAGGACGATGATGATGATAATAATAATAATAATAATAATAATAATAATAATAATAATAATGATGTTGATGATAACGATGATGATGATGATGATGATGATGATGATAAGAAGAACTATTACCCTTGTTGTGTTGCTGTTGTTTTTGATACGTTATAGATTCACGAAATTAAAATTTTGAAATGCATTTTAAAAATAAAATTCATTTTTTCCAATCACGTATCGTCTATTTCATTATCTTCTACTTTTTTTTTTCATTGCAGATGAAGAAAATGAATCCTCAATAGAGAAGTCTAAGGCTATCCAGAAATTTATAGAACGCCAGATTCAGCTCCTGAATGCTCAGAAAAATCAACGGATTTACTGTCCAGATGATTTAATTCTTGCTTTTTCGTGGTACAAGAGGTCAAGAGTGCTATATTTTTTTCTTTACGTGGTCACCTTTATCTCCCTTCTAAGTCCACCCTAGGAAAAATTACACGACAAACCAAAAATGTAGCAGATTTCACCATCTATTCTAAATTTTTCCAACAGCAGAACTACGAAGCAGAGCGTGTGTTGTGCCAAACTCTGAGTTAACAGAGTATTTTAATTCTAGGGACAGGGATGGTTTATCTTCACCGTGTGAGTTGTTTTTAGAATTTTCACTCCTTTCATATTGTTTCTTTGTTAACAATAAATCAAAAATATGTAGGGCAAGATTAGCCGTAATTCTTGGCAATTTTGCAGAGACATTTGCAATCGACGTGTGTGTTCCTGTAAAGGCTATTCTATGCCTGTCCAATATATTTATGAAGAGATTTTCAATTTTCAATTCGAAGAAGCAGTCGGATAAAGGAAGATGAACAAACTGAGGTCACAGTACTTGTTATATCATCTCTATTTCTTTGTGGATATCAATTTATCATCCTCATCCTCATCATCATTATCATCATCAGTCCCACCACCTACCAGCATCACCGTCTTTGCAACCATCATTATATTCATCTTCATTCACCACCACTACCTCCCCCACCACCACCACCATCATCATCATTATCATTATCATCATCTTTGTCATTATCTATCAGAATCATTATTGTCAATATATATTAGCATCAGCAATCACCGAAATCACCTTCACTTTTTTCATCATTGTCATTAATATATCAATATCATCTTTATTGCCCTCACCACCATCAATATCATCATCATCTTCACCTTCTTCTTCTTCATCATCATCATCATCATCATCATCATCATCATCATCATCATTTTCCATCAATCACTACCAGCATAATCGTCTTTGCGATCATCATCATATCCATCTTTATTCACCACCACTACCACCACCATCCTATTTAAATTATTAGCATCATTATTATCATTATCATCATCTTC
This sequence comes from Berghia stephanieae, assembly GCF_034508935.2. Lineage (NCBI taxonomy): Eukaryota > Metazoa > Mollusca > Gastropoda > Nudibranchia > Aeolidiidae > Berghia > Berghia stephanieae. The sequence goes on from NC_088369.1 coordinate 16,980,964, forward strand.
ATTCGTAGTCTATGTCATTATATATCAGTGTGATCATTATTGTCATCACAAGCATTAATATCACCATTATTTTCACCTTCATCATTATTGTCATTATCTATCAGCATCGTCTTTATTACGTTCACCTTCTTTACCATTGTCATTATCTATCAGCATCATATTTATTGCCATCACCACTAATATCATCTTCATCTTCATCATATCTCCATTACCTACCAACCCACGAGTCCATCTCTCTCTCTCTCTCTCTCTCTCCTCTCTCTCTCTCTCTCTCTCTCTCTCTCTCTCTCTCTCTCCCACTCTGTAAAAAAACTATTATTATTATTATTATTATTATTATTATTATTATTATTATTATTATTATTATTATTATTATTATCATTATCATCATCATCATCATCATCATTGCTAGTACTATCACTTCCATTCAAAAATTATTATCATATATTTTTATAAAATAAACTTCAATTGCACTTTTTGCTTGCAAATATTATATGTGTTTAACCTTTGATTTTCATTAAATGTAGAAGTTTGAGAGAGAGGGAGAGAGAGAGAGAGAGGAGAGAGAGAGAGAGAGAGAGAGAGAGAGAGAGAGAGAGAGAGAGAGAGAGTTAAGTGCTATCAGCGGGACTCGTGGGCCTTCTAGTTTTCACGCCAGATTCCCGACGAGTCGGCATGTGTATAGATAGCATTGGGCACGGGGTAAACATTTATAACTATTTTTAATATTACACAGGAATAAATCTAATGTTTTTTTGTCCCTTGTCTCGCAGTCCACGTATTGATTCTTCTTCTTCTTCTTCTTCTTCTTCTTCTTCTTCTTCTTCTTCTTCTTCTTCTTCTCTCTCTCTCTCTCTCTCTCTTCCCCCCCCCCCTTCTTACCTCCCATAGTGGGCAGGGAGGTATTTGTTGTGTCTTCTATAATCCATTATACCCTGTTTTCCAGTTGCTTTTTGTCTTTAGTTTGGAATGAGAGTACTTTGTTTTGTCCTGACTCTGACCAGAGCCCTTGGCCGGGAGGAAAACAGTCGAATGTATAATTATATTTTTGGTGGGAGATGATATTTTTTTTTTCATTGTCAATCATCTCTCTGTTATGTAGTGTTATTTTTTATTTTTAACATTTGAATGTATTCCTCTTAGTAGTGGGTTCCTGTGCTGGTGTCTGGGTGAGACTTTTAGGTGATCTCAAACAAAGTACACTGATAGTGTGCTCTTGGAATCTACATCTGTTCCCTATTTGAACCATTCCTCTTTGTCTAACTTTTTCCTCAACTACTGTAAATGTACATCTAGAATGTTTTTTTTTTTCTATCCAATTGTCTTCCTCTTTGCTGGCGCTGATATGACCTAAATGTGTTGGAAGCGCCGTAAAACCCTTAAAAACAAACAACAACCCCCCCCCCCCCTTTTCTGTCTTGAAGCTATTCATGTTGGTACTCATTCCGTTTTGGGGTTGGCAGCTCTGATTATATGTTACGAGACCGGCGATAAAGTAGTGAAGAGACGATATTATTAATATTATTATAACTGTTGTTATTAGAAGTAGGTATTACTCGTTATAATAATAATAGTGATAATAATGATGATGATGATGATATAGTAGTGGTGCCATACCGTGGACGGCCACACGCAGAGATGTAAAGGCCAGATGGTAAGGTGTGTGGCAACACTTACCCCCCAACCCCCCCCCCCCCTGGATGCTGACAGTGCAATTGGTAAATATAATATGAATACGTGAGTGTGACCCGCCGACTCGTGCTGGTGTCAGGTCGGGATAACTCTAGCTGATGGATGAAATATGAAAAAAAAAAATATAATGACATTTATAGTCTAAAATATCAGTATCCGACTTGAGTTAAGTTAATTGGCATTAAAAAAAAAAAAAAATAATGTTTTATTTTTATTTTTGAGGGGAGGAAATATAGCTTGTTCCCGCCCCCTCCCCCTTAATAAAAAAAAAAACTAGCGATAAATCCCCCTTCTCCACCCCCCCCCCCCCCCCCTCAAAAAGAAAAACAGCAAAAAATAATAATAATAAAAACAAAACAATCAAACAAACAGAAAATCAAAACACAAACGGTCCAACACAACAAAACAAAACAAAAAGAAAAAAAAAAAACTAAAATGTCTTGATTTTAAGTCGCTTTTTTAAAAAAAAATAAAAAATTTGCCACTTGCTATTTTTGTCATGACAGTCTACTGCGGAGTTCCCGTCTTGAAATCTAAAATATTTCGTAGTTTCGATTGGAAAAACAAAATGAGAAAAGAAAAATCCACTTAAATAGCTTTAGAAATACATAATAATTTGCCATCAGCATGAACCAAAAATGTTCCCCGAGTCCTGAATATAGGTCCAGAGGAACTAAACTTTCCTTTTCAACACAAGATTTATTGAGTCAAAGAGGAGAATGCAGAATGCAGTTCTGTAACTGGAGTCAAAACATTCGTATTTCTACGAATTATAGGGAATGAGATTAGCGGAAGAGTAGTGTCCCTTGATTGGACGTCACTTTACAGAGAGAACGTCAAAATGGTTTTGCGCATGCGTCTCTCTCGTCCTCGCTTTCGGTGAAGTGTCTCATGCCGCACAACCAACATGACGTTCTCTCTCTAATAACTTTTCCGCTCGTGACTTCCAATCAAGGGACGCTACTCTTCCGCTAATCCCATTCCCTATCGGATTCAGTAGTCTGATGTCACGCCGCCCGGCAACGGCGGCCATCTTGGTTCTAAACAAAGAGAATCATTGCTTTTTATTCTTCAAGCTGGCTAGAACTTTTCATATGTCCTGTGACCAGAATGTGTAAAAGTCAAAACATGTTCAAATTTATGTTTTTTCCCCCTTTAGGTCCGCTTTTATGCTCGCCGGAGAAATATTTCATACGGATGTCCGCCATTGTTCCGATAGTTGAGAGCCAGTGTTGCTAAGTTACCATGCGTCATAAGAAAGGAAGTGGTGTTACGACTATTGAATCCTATTGGTAGTACGAGGCAGGTGTGGCCTACTGATGGATGCCACCGGCTTGGGGCGATGGATCACAGACTGTTGTTACATTGCTTTGATGTCTGTGTTCTCGTTCTATATTTATAATAATAATAATAATAGCAGTCAGTAGATTCATCCAGATGTTACACACACACACACACACACACACACACACACACACCTTCTATACTACTATCAATGACTGGAGTATTGATATTACCAATGGTAACATCGGCTAGGTTGCACTACCTACTACCTCGAAAATAGAAAATTAAGAAAAAAAAAAACTTATTTAAAATTTTGGCCAGAAATCTGGTCCTTCAAATATCGATTGATT
>NC_088369.1:16989289-17014289 GCF_034508935.2 Berghia stephanieae
ATTATTATAATTATCATTATTATTATTATAGAAAATTGTGGAATGAAATGAAAGAAAGAGCATTCCTCGGTTGGAATCTTTAGTATTTTTCTCTATAAAGTAATGGGGGCCAAATGGACCCCAAATCAGGAAATCGTACTTTCTAGTATTTTTCTCTTTGAACCATTTGGACCCCAAATCGGAAAATCTCAAATTCCAGATGAGCATGCTCAGTGTGAGTAAATTATGCACGTGAGAAGCATGAAATTTGGCATGGTCATGGACCTCATCATTTTAGGAAAAGTCACCAAATTTCAGGTCTCTGTGTCAAAAATTGTTCTATGAATAAAAAACACCTCCCTGGGGTCTTTTTGGCCCCCAAGTATGAAAATAGGTTTAAGTTACCGGCACCGGTACACAATATTTTTACGAGATTTGGAGAAAAATAGCCTTTTTTTTAGTGGGGTTTCCGGAAAAGTTGCACCAATTTTGCAAAAAAGCATCAAAGTTGCACCACGGTTGCAAAAAGCTGCAAAAGTTGCAAAAAACGTGAATTCGCGTCAAAGTTGCAATCGCGAATTTCTGACAGGACAGAATAAGACTAGGGTCAGAAGCGATCTTTTTTGGGATCGTGGATAGCTCATGCGGTAGAGTATAAATCGTCCGGGGTGTTTTGTTTTGTGTTGTTTTGTTTTTTGTTTTTTTTTTTTGTTTCTTTTTTCTTTCTTTCTTTTCTTTCTGATCACGGTGTGGACTGTTTACTGTAAGAAAAACGGGGGGAAAAAACTACATTTTGAATGAGAGGTGTAAATTGAGTGCATGCGTGCACTGTACTGGCAGATGCGTTGTTGTGGTAAACGTGAGACAGTTGTTGTATCAAGGGTAAAAATGTACGTGCGTCTATTATACCCCTTCTGTAACTATGGTACACACACAGACTGAGGAACTTGGGAACCTGGTATTAGGGATTGTCGCTTATTCGAACGTTGTATTTATACTGTGTATTTACCGTGTATCCGGGAGATACATGATTGTTTATATTTAAATACTTGATTAAAATCAGTTTATTTATTCATTGTTTTGTTTGTTTGTTTATTGTTATTTATTTATTCATTTATTTATTTATTCATTTATTTGATCGTTGGATAGACAGCTCTTTGAGAAGGAGAATGGAACCCCCCCCCCCCACACACACACACACAGACAAATGACATTAACTGTCTCGCCATTCACGTCATGGTCCTAGCTAATTGGTGTGTTACGTGAAGCACACTCTGTGTTATGTTGATGACTCATTCTGTTGTTGTTGTTATTGGGTCGTTGGGGATTTGGCATTCCAATGTTTGGAGATATTTTGGTTGGAACAAATAGTAGACTGAATGATGAAGAGAAATGAAATATAAAGTCACTCACCTGGGTGGGGATCCTGACCTCCCATAGCGGGCAGGGAGGTACATACTGTGTCTTCTATCCCCTTTTATCTGTTTTCCAATATGCTTTCTGTCTTTGTCTCAGAATGAGATTACTTGGTTTTGTCCTGGCACTGGCCAGAATCCTGGTTGGGAGGGAAACAGTCAAATGCATAGTTATTGTTTTGGGAGATGATATTTTTTTCCTTGTAAATCATCTCTGTTATGTATTATTATATTTGTTATTTAGTATAATGTAAGCATTTGAGTGTGTTCCTCTTTGTTGGATTTTGTGCTTGTGTCTGGATGAGACTTGTAGGTGATTTCAAACTAAGTTCATTGGTGGTAAGCTCTTGGAATCTACATCTGATCCCTATTTGTTCTCAGTTCCCCTTTGTCTTACTTTTTCTTGGGTGCTTTAATTGTAATTCTAGAACTTTTTACTATCCCATTTTCTTCCTTTTTACTGGCTCTGATATAACCTAAATGTGTTGCAAGCGCCGTAAAACCCTTAAAAACAAAAACAAAACAAAGTCACTCACATATTTGGCCGATACATTTGTTTCGGTGCTCTCCCTGTTGTCAGTCGGCAATATTTATTTGCATATATAATAAACCTGTGATTGTCGATATTGCATTCTACTGATCCTGATTTTTGGGATTGAAATGAAACCGTGTCACCGTTTCGTTTATGAGGTTTTCTTTTTTATGAATCGCCCTAATAATAATATTGTATGTATGTATGTACCTATTGGCATGAGGCACGGGCCGATGTTGGATGGAGTAGAGGCATGGTGGTGGTGGTGGGGGGGGGGGTGGAGAGGTGCCACTATCACCTGTATTCTGTTTTATCTCTCTGCGTGAGGAGAGAGAGGGTCTGGCTTTGGATGTGTCAGTTACACACGATCACGCTTACCACCTCCGAGATGCCAATCCGGTGAAACCCGCGCCCCCGTTTGAGCCGAAATAAGTCCCGGCAACCCTTGTACGCAGAATACCTGACTACGTCAAGAGCTGCACATATACGACATGGAAGTCGGTTTGGACGAATTCAATCCCTCGTGGGGGCGGGGACCTTACACTCCTCTAAGCTTGGTGAGAAGTTGCCAGGCTTTGATACCAGTAAGAGGAGACACTGGGTGACGGCGAATCGGCTTCGGTCGAGGAGCTGCCTCACGGCCAGTGCGCTTCATCTGTGGGGTCTTTCTGACTGTCCAACACGTACCCGCTGAGGGCAAGAACCTGAGACGGCAGAGCATCTAGTCGAACGGTGTGTTGTGACGATGCTAACCGGCGGGTTCGCGACGGTGCACGAGTGCGGACCGGACTTTGCTGATTGGGTCGATCGTCATAACATAGTAGTGTGAGAACCATAAGAGGCTGCTGCCGAAACCGCAGAGCATCTGGTTGATAACAACAAGAAATGAAGTGAGTTGGAAGGTGCCAGAAGGCAACGGAAAATAAAAAATTCGCGACGGCGATGGGGGCTCGAACCCGCGACCTTACTGACTGGTACGACATCCCGCCTGGCCGGGGAGATCATGACTCTACCGTATGAGCTATCCACGACCCCCCCCCCCCCCCCTTTTTTTTTTTTTTCCCCAAAAATTAAAAAAAAGGAAAGAAAAAAAGGTCGCTTCTAACCCTAGTCTTATTAGATCTCGTTGGACGGTGCGTTGTGACGAAGCTTCCGGACGGGTTTGCGACGGTGCGAGAGTGCGCTGCTACGGAATTTGCAGATTGGGTCGATCGCCATAACATAGGCTAGTACTAGTAGTGTGAGCACCGTTAGAAGCTGCTGCTGCTGCTGCTGCTGCTCTAGAAACAAGCAAAGACGTCAAAAATAAAATAGGTAGTGAAAGATCGTTGCTAAAAAGCTACATGCTCGTTTTAATTATGTAGCGAGAGAGGGATGGGGATTTTGTCTGAAGCTTGGAATCGTAAAAATACTAAAAGTACTGCTGTAATCTGGACTTACCACATTTTTACAAATTGGCCAGAAAACTCGTCCTTCAAATGTCGATCGATTTAAATGACGCTCATCTTGGCAAAAACTCTCAAACTCGGGACTTCGCCGAAGTTTAAATGTTGGTTTTGTTCGTTCGAGGCGGATAGCTGATCTGTTTCATTTCAAAAATGACATTTGATTTTATTTTAATTTTGTCCGACTGAGATAATCTAGTGAGAACTAATAACATAACTGGTCGTCAAAAAACAATAACAAAGAGCAGAGTGAGGCCAGTCTCGTTCATTCTGTAACAGAACACAGTAACCGTTTAATTTATATAAGAGAATTCCGACCAGGAATTTGACCTCGCTTTGATGCTGTCAGAATCTGGAAATGAAGTCGACATTTGACGTTTGGCAGCTCTTCTCAGTAGACTCGCACACGAGATTAAGCCTTCAACACTTGGTATTCTGTGCTATTCATATCTCTCTCTCTCTCTCTCTCTCTCTCTCTCTCTCTCTCTCTCTCTCTCTCTCTCTCTCTCTCTCTCTCTCTCTCTCTCTCTAGCTTTCTCTTTCTCTTTTCACTTTCTTTCTCTCTCTCTTTATCTCTCTCTCTCTCTCTCTCTCTCTCTCTCTCTCTCTCTCTCTTTCACTTTCTTTATCTCTCCCTCTCTATCTCTTTTTCTATCTCTATCTCTCTGTGTCGCTCTCTCTGTCACCCCACACACACACACACACACACATTCACACGCGCGCACTCTGACACACATACACATACACGCACGTACGCTCTGACACATACGCGCACACTCAGCTACTCACACCGGTAAGGCCAAAGGTAAATAATATGTATATGTATAATATATATATATAACTCTGTGACTATGTGTCTGTGATGTAGGACGTGTGTGTGTGTGTGTGTGTACGTGTGTGTACATTGAGCAATGGGTTGAATGCTGGTTCCTGGCAAAATCTCACTGCTTCGTACAATCTACACTGTCAAATTCTCGAGTGGATCGTTGATAGTTTAAAACAATCAGTTCCCGGTTACTCTTCTTTTATTAAAAAGTGCTGTGGTGTATGCTGCGATTTTAAACAATATTAATAATAAAATAAAAACGTTTCGTGTGTAACCCTTCGTGAGTCGGAATTAGGATTGTGAATGATAATCACAAATATTTCTCTTACCGGATCTATCTTTTCTATACTTACTCGTAACAGAATGGATGCGATCTATATTTAGGCTTTCGTCCAACCAAGTCATTGGTCATATGTATTATGATTTTGTTGCTGTCCAACTATTGGATATTTCTTATTAAATTTCGTAAATTAAACACGCTGCTTTGTTGATGGCAGTTGTAAACATACCCGGATGCGTTTGGAAAACTGTGAACACTTTTTTTATTGTTTAGCAGGGCACTGTGAGCACACTGTGTTACGTGACCAATGTCTTGCTTGGTCATTGAAAAAAAAATTTTTTTTTTTTGCTGATAATTATCATTATTTATCTTATAAATGTGTTAAAGAATGCTTGTGACCTGTGACCTGTGAACGGTATTATGTCGGGGTGACCCCGAATTTTAAGGTTGAATTTTATGCTGGTTTCGATAATCATGACTTTTGTCTCAGCCCCCCCCCCCTCCCCCACCCTTCCCACAAACACACACCTCATGGCAAGGGTCTTTTGTCCTCCCATAGTGGACGGGGTGGCCACTTACTGTGCCCTCTATACCCCTTACTATCTGTTTCCAACTTAGTTTATATCTTGGTTTTGTCCTGGTCCTGGCCGCAATCCTTGACTTGGAGGAAAACAGTCAAGTCTATTGTTATTGTTTTAGAGATTTTTATTTTCGTTGTAAACAATCTCTTTATTCTTTGCTCTTATTTATTTATTTATTTATATATTTTTATTTATTTATTTATTTATTTATTTATTTATTTATTTATTTATTTATTTTTAATATCATGATTTGTAAGCACTTGAGTGTATTTCTCTTAGTGGGGATCTGTGCTGGTTTCTGGGTGAGACTTTTCGATGATCTCAAACTAAGTACATTGACTGAAGTACAAGTGGTAGTGTGCTCCTTGAATCTACATCTGTTCCCTATTTGAACCAATTCACCTTTCTCCTACTTTTTCTTGGGTACTTTATATTGTAAATCTTGAATTTACATTTCTTTTTTTACTTGCGTTGAAATGATCCAGATGTGTCGCAAGCGAGGCCGTAAAAGACTTCATAACAAACGAAACAATCGTACCGGGTTGAGTTGAGACAGTTGGGAGCAGGCACTGGTTGAAGATAAAGATCTGAAAAAGTTGGCAATAAATAGTGCCAGACAAAACAAGGAAAAGAAAGAAAGAAAGAAAGAAAACCCATCCCAGACTGGTTTTTGGAAGAATTGTGTTTTTTGTGGGGGTTTTTTTTTTGTGTGGTATATTTCTGTCTTGCTTTGTCTGGCGCCGACGTGCACTTATTTGCAGTTCTGATACCCCAATCAATTCCTTAAGGGTTCATTGTTGTTGTAATGGAAATCTCAAAACACGACACAAAATATTGTTCATTATAACAATGTTTACTAGGCCCGTTGCTGGGTTCGGATGTCAGACCTGCGTATATGTCCACGTCGTCTGGCACCGTTTCACACACACACACACACACACACACACACTTTTTTTTAGATCTTTATAATACAAGATTGAAATGGTTGGTCACATTTCTTCATTCATTCTCTGTCCCAGGCAGACCGTAGCATCGCTAGAACCCTCTACGACTGGCATTTTGACGTCATTTTCTAGGTTTGTGTAGCGTCTAGTGAGTTGTCGTTAGTAGAGCTCAAGGAAACAAGTTATTTCATTGGTTGAACTATTGAATACAACTCACGATTTGTTTAATCTAGTAGCAAAAGACTTGTCTTTTGACGTAACTTTTTGGTCAGTGTCAGCGCAGCTATCGTTAACTTATATCCTGACACTGACCCAAAAAACGACGTCAAAATGCCAGTATTTGGCCACAAAAGATAACAAATCGTGAGTTGTATTCAATAGTTCAACCAATGGGCCATGAGCACTACTAACGACAACTCACTAGGCGGTGCGAAATCCAAATAATGACGGCAAAATGCCAGTCTTTTTGGGTGTCAGTGTCAGGCCATAGCTGAACGATGGCTACGCTGACACTGACCAAAAAATGACGTCAAAATGCCAGTCTTTTTGGATTTCAGTGTCAGGCTATAACTTAACGATGGCTACGGACCGACCATAGAGAATACCTAGTAGTCTGTGGGACCGACCGAGTGATTTTCCCAGCACTGACTGACTGGCTGCTGTTGTTATTCCTGTATGATTATTTGTTGTCATTAGTTATTATCTAATTATCGTGTTAAACAATAGGCTAATTGCGGACTGGCGAATGGGCTGGCATAATGATAATTGGGTTGACTTCTGGTGTCACTGCTATTCAGAGGGGTTCCGGGGCTGCTCTCGTACTCCTAATGTGTGTGTGGCTCTGTATGTGTGTGTGTGTGTGGGGGGGGGGTGGGGGCTGTGTGTGTGAAATGTGTTTGTGTGGCTGTGTGTGTGAAACGTGTATGTGTGGCTGTGTGTGTGTGTTTGAAGTGTGTGTGTGTTTGTGTTGGTGTGTGCGTGTGTTTAAAGTGTGTCAGTGTGTGTAATGAAATGCCAGCACCAGCAGCAAGCAGCGAGCATTGAATTGTTGTGTATGAGTTCATCATAGTTTGTTGTATCGTGAGTTCATTCCGTGTAGTAGGTAGTGTGTGTATAATATACGCTGCCTTGTTGTTCCATTCTCATTCTTCACCTTCTGTGTGCCAGACTGTGTGTGTGTGTGTTATTATGTCAAGTGAGAGAATGGAATTTCTGATTTACTGCTATCTATTATTGAAACTTGAACTTTGAAGAAGAAAAAAAAAATTACTACAAAAACAACACGATTGTGAACCAATTTCTTAACGGATGAATAAAGTTTATTTATTTATTTATTTATTTATTTATTTATTTATTTATTTATTTATTTATTTACGTTTTTGTGTTTTTATGTTTTTATTTATTTGTTTATTTATTTATTTATTTATTTATTATTTATTTATTTATTTATTCATTTTTGATATTTTTTATTTATTGAATATTTTGGTCAGAACACTCGTCCTTTAAACTTGGTATCAATTTTTGAAAGTGACTCTCATCCTATTAAACAAATTTCTGAAACCTGGGACTTCTTCTTTGAAGACTTCTCTATGTCCCAGGTTTGAGAGAATTGGTGTTTTTTAAAACTTTAATCGACCGATTTATGAAGGACGACTTTTTTGTTTGTTTGTCTGGTTGTTTTTATTTGGTTGTTTTTGGTTGTTTTTATTTGTTTGTTTTTGGTTGTTTTTATTTGGTTGTTTTTATTTGGTTGTTTTTGGTTGTTTTTACTTGGTTGTTTTTATTTAGTTGATTTTATTTGGTTGTTTTTGGTTGTTTTTATTTGGTTGTTTTAATTTGGTTGTTTTTATTTGGTTGTTTTTATTTGGTTGTTTTTATTTAGTTGTTTTTATTTGGTTGTTTTTATTTGGTTGTTTTTTTTTGTTTGTTTTTATTTGGTTGTTTTTGGTTGTTTTTATTTGTTTGTTTTTATTTGGTTGTTTTTGGTTGTTTTTTTTTGGTTGTTTTTATTTGGTTGTTTTTGGTTGTTTTTATTTGGTTGTTTTTATTTGGTTGTTTTTGGTTGTTTTTATTTGGTTGCTTTTATTTGGTTGTTTTTATTTGGTTGCTTTTATTTGGTTGTTTTTTTTTGTTTGGTTGTTTTTCAAAGTACGGCGGTTAGTTATGATAGTTATCAACATCGTAATTCGTTTGTTCCTTTATTTATTGTTTATTCGTCGACAAAGGGGGAATCCGAAACGTCCACACAATAATAATAATATAAACTGATGCTTCGATTCCATTTTAAGTTTGTTGTAATTCATTTCATAATAATAATATGGCCTAGCGTGTTTTTCCGTGGTGTTGTTTTGTGGTTATCAAAGTATTTTGTTGTTTATTTCCGTTTGGATATAGTCTAGATAGTGTTGGTATCGGGATTCTGATTACAAAAAACAAACAAACAAATTGTTTGGTTTAAATGGATGGATGCGTCGTTGGCCGGTTTTATGATGTCGGTGTTTGTTATTCTAGAATTGGAGAAATTGGATTAAATGTGTTATTGATATTGTCGTTTTTATTGTTGTTGTTATTGTTTGTATTATTATTATTATTATTATTATTATTATTATTATTATTATTATTATTATTATTATTATTATTATTATTTATTATTATTATTATTATTATTATTATTATTATATTATTATTTATTATTATTATATTGTCGTCGTCATCATCTTCGTCATCATCATCATCATCATCATCATCATCATCATCATTATTATTATTATTATATTATTATTATTATTATTATTTATTATTATTATTATTATTATTATTATTTATTATTATTATTATTATTATTATTATTATTATTATTATTATTATTATTATTATTATTATTATTATTATTATTATTATTATTATTATTATTATTATATATTATTATTATTATTATTATTATTATTATTATTATTATTATTATTATGTCGTCGTCGTCACTATCATTATTATTATTGTTATTATTATTATTATTATTATTATTATTATTATTATTATTATTATTATTGCTGTGTTATTATTTGTTTAAGAAGCTATATCTGTTTCTGTTATAATTATAAACGTTTCTTCGAATTGCGAAATTCCTCTTGTGATCTTTCCTTTCCTATAAAAGATACATATAAGAATATATAAGAATCCAAGTGCTATTCGAACCATACAAAATATGCCTACACTCACACAGCTTTAAAAACCATCTGTAATATCTTTTGAGACTTGTTAGAATTAGTCCAAACTCCGAAAAAAAAAAAGAAAAAGAGAACGTCCTTTAGGCGTTATGTTGGTTGCTTTGCTTTCACGTGATTTTTGCTCCTTTGGTAAATTACACATATTATACATTGATACGTGTATTATAGAGCTCATTTTGCTGAGTTGGTTTTCTGTTTGAGTCAGACAATTCTATTTTTGTGCTGGGTGGGCGTGACATTTTGTGGAAAACGCTGAAAATGGGTGGTAAGGAGAGAGTTAACAGTTCAGGAAAAATTTTGCCCCCTGATTTGGCAACCCTGAGGGTGAAAGGACGCCTCTCATAAAGATGGGTTCTGTTGCATTTTGGGTGGGAAAAATGACTGTCTTTCTGAAATTTGATGAGTCTGAAAATAGCAAGCAATTTGGCCTGACATTTCACTGGGTACCTCTTACGTCATCAATCTGTCTGTCATCGTAATATATTTTGCTACTGTTGCAGTTTCCCGTGGGGTTTGTGGGATAAATTGAAACAGTTGAGTATTGTCGTGTTGGTGGGTTTTTGGGCAGCACATGGTAATATCCCCCTAATGTGTTATAGAGTTAAGTATTGCCGTACTCTGGCAAAAACCCATATTTAAATATTTGGCCAGAAAACTCGTCCTCCAAATATCGATTCGATTTAAATGACCCTCATCTTGGCCAAAACTCTCAAACCTGGGACTTCGCGAAGTCTTCCATCAGGTCCCAGGTTTGAGAGTTTTTGCCAAGATGAGGGTCGTTTAAATCGATCGATATTTGAAGGACGAGGTTTCTGGCCAAATTTTTAAATATGGGTTTTTTCCAAAGTACGACAGAGTCCTCCTGGCCCATTACATCAACTCCTGTGAAAGGCACTAAGACATGACGGTGCCGTAGATGACACTTGATTCATGGCACTGGAGTCGTACAACATTGGAACAGTTTATTTTATGTTTTAGTATTGTTTTTACTTCCTTTTTATTTGGTATTATTTTATTGTTATTCTTTTTTTTCCGGGTTTTTTTTTTTTTTGTATTTCTATTTTATTTTGTTTGTTTTGCTACCGGCAGTGAATTTTAAAACAAACTCGTTTTAGTGTATATTTTTATGGATGTGTGTGTGTGTGTGTGTGTGTGTGTGTGTGTGTATGATGGACCTATAAATGTATGTATGTATGTATGTATGTATGTATGTATGTATGTATGTATGTATGTATGTAATGTATGTTTCTGTATATCTATCTATCTATCTACCTATCTATCCATCCATGCATCCATCCATCTATTTGTCTATCTCTCCAATAAAGGTTTTATGTCTCTGTGCCATTGCTTACATCCTATATTGTAATTACAATATGTGCATGATTTACGAATATGGATGGACCTGGTCATTGTGAAGTAGGGGCCATTAAATCTTTCAGACCGTTCGGGTACATGCTATGTACGTATGTACGTATAGAAATGAACACTGACGTTGGCTATATAGACTCTCTATGTATGTATGTAATGTATGTATTGGAAATTAGTGTTGGCACCGTGCCGGGGGTATTCTCCATTCCTATGCTATGATGTGTGTTTGTATCCTAGTGTAGTCGTACACACCTGCCTCGTACTACGAAAAATCCGCAAGAATTACGAATGGTTGGCATGGCTCAAGCTATAGCTGCATTCGCCTCTTTGACAATAAATCTTGTCGAAAAGGAACGTTTTGGGTCGTTAGATCCTATAATCACGACTTTGGAGCATTTTTTTTTTTTTTTGGATCATGATGAGGACAAGTTATTGATTTTGTGTAAAGATATGATATTTATTGTGACTTTTTCTTCTCTCTACCTCTGGAAACTTCGAATATTTAACATTTCACGTTGGTTGGCAGCTCTGTGAGTTTTTCGTATGAATCATCTCTGTATGTAGAAGTTATTACTGACATAGTCAGAAGACCTGGGATTAAAGGGAGAAGAAGAAGAAGAAGAACATAATATGATTCGAAATGGAGTGTTCCTTCTAATGATTTGTTTGATGAATCCTGGTGGTCTTCGTGGTCATCCCATGACTTGGGTGAGGTCTTCTGGCCTCCCTTGGTGGGCAGGAGTGGATGGAGGTCACAATCACTTGCTGTGTCCTATATCCACTATTATTCTGCCGTGGTCTGAACATTAAAAAAAATAAAATATACACTTTTTTTTTTTTTGATAGTCAGAAAACGATCTTGATGTGATGTGGGTTGAAAGAGAACTTTGGGAATGTTCGTCTTGTTTTGTTTATTTTTCGGTGTGAATGTATTGTGTGTTTATTAAGTGTGTACATGTATTGTGTGTGCAAGACGAGGAAGAAACAGACAGAGAGAAGGGGGGGGGGGGTGTGAAAGTGAGAAGCGGGGTGGAGTTTGGGGGGCGGTGGGGGGGGGGGGGGCGGGAGAAAGTCCAGGTGATAACCAAGAATACCCAGTCTGAGTGTGAGTACTATCTCTACCATCTCCCAGGCAATCCACAGAATGAGTCATCCATGCATTGCCATTGGTACGCATTGTACGAGGGCTCTTTCATAATTAACCGAAAAATGCCTGTAAAATCCGCGTTTTTTATGCTATCACCAAAATTCTTGCACGTGTTCATACCTTGACTCGTCCTTCATTTCTCTACGTAACAGCCAAGTCTGTCGACACACTTCTGCCAACGCCGCACCATGGAAAAGATACCCTCTCGGAAGAAATTTCCGTCAAGGTTTTGTAGCCATTTCCGCACATGGTCAACAAGCTCTTCATCGACATCAAAGCGCTTTCCTGCCAGCTCACGTTTCAGTGGCCCAAAGAGGTGATAATCAGATGGTGCGAGGTCTGGACTGTGTGGTGGGTGTGGCAAAATCTCCCATCCATATTTCTCTAGCCAACCTTGCGTCACTCGTGCTGTGTGGGGTGTAGCGTTGTCGTGTTGCAAAATGACCCCGTTGGTCAACTGCCCTGGGCGCTTTCTGCGCATGGCCTCCCTAAGCTTGTCAAGAGTTTGGCAGTACCTTGCAGCATTGATTGTTTCTCCAGGTTGTAAGGTTTCGAACAAAATAACACCACGACTGTCCCAGAAAACAGTTCCCATTATTTTCTTTGCTGACCGCATGACTTTGAATTTCTTCTCGACAGGTGAGGATGGATGTTTCCATGTCATCGAATCTTGCTTTGTTTCTGGGGTGCAATGGTGCAACCAAGTCTCATCACCGGTGACTATGCTGTCAAGAAAAGTCACATCGTACCCTAGAAAGTCTCCGCCGGCGGTATGCCCGTGAACCCTGCGTGAGCTCTTGCTTCTTCTCAAAAGTTCCCTTCAGATGTCCAATCTTTGTTCTTTATGATTGTCTGTCAATTGCTTAGGAACCCATCTTGCGCTGACTTTTCTGTAGCCAAGTTCATCAAATACAATTCTATGGGCAGAAGTTTCCGAAATTTCAAGACTGCTTGCGATTTCATGAAGTTTCAACCTCCTGTCTTGACAAATAAGCTCATCAACTCGCTTCACATTGTCTTCTGACGTCGCAGTTATCAAACGCCCTCTCCCTTCCCTGTCTGTCAAGTCGGAATGGCCGGCTTCAAACAAATTACACCAGTGATAGACTTGTGTACGGCTTATAACATGCTTACCATATACACTCTGAAGTTCTTTATGAATTTCGGTAGGATTCAGACTATTGGCGTTCAAAAAACGTATGACAGCTCTGATTTCCTCCTTTGACCAAGTTTCAAGGTGGGCCGCCATCTTTAAAATCGTCTAGAAATTCATTGTGCAAAATGATGCACTTCATAATTTCTGGGAATATCCGTAAGGAAATAAGGAATATCATGTCGTTTACAGAATTAAAAAATCTCAACTGGTTGCTGAGCAATGGGCATTTTTCGGTTATTTCTGAAAGAGCCCTCGTAGTTACTCAGTGTCTTACCTATCGGTACATGCCTACCTGTTGTTGTGTTCAATTCATCCCATAGTAATAGTATATAGTATATAGTAGTAGTGGTGGTGGTAGTAGTAGTAGTAGTAGAAGTGGTGGTAGGAGTAGTAGTAGTGGTAGTAGTAGTAGTGGTAGTAGTATTAGTAGTAGTAGTAGTAGTAGTAGTAGTAGTAGTAGTAGTAGTAGTAGTTGTTACAACATGGCTACTGCTTGCTTTTGATTGTTATCTCCCAATTCAAGACGAGCGGGGAACGTTTCTGTCTCAGTCAGTGAGATACTTAGCCGATAGACGCTGTGGGCTGTAATATATATATATATATATATATATATATATATATATATATATATATATATATATATATATATATATTTATATATATATATATATATATATTTATATATATATATATATATATATTTATATATATATATATATATATATATATATATATATATATATATATATATATATATATATACGTATGTATGAACAAAAATGAATATAACAGCTACCACATACGAAAAAAATGCCAAATCAGAACATTTCGGGCTCAAAACCCTTCTTCAGCCAACAACAACCAAAAAAAATAAAAAGAATAGAAAGAATACAATGAAAACATAACATTACTAAAAGTCAGATGGACGTAGATATGTATTACAGTTTGTTGGTCGTTTTATGTGATGTTCGCCCCATAAAGATACTCCAATTATAAGTTATTTTGAACAGCCGATGAGAAAATTCGTTTTCATCAGATACTATCATTACATAATGTGAAATAAACCAAAAACGGGCAATCTGGCGGCTCCAATAGAATAATAGCAGAAATAGCAGTTTCTCAAATGTTCAAAAATGTGAAGACAGTATCAACGTCCATATAGTTTCAACACTTCAAAAAGCTATAACTAGTTTACTTTTGGTGCGAGATCGTCAGTTATTTTGAGAGTAATATTTCATCATTTAACACACCCCCCCCCCCCCCCCCCCCAGCTCCCGCCAATGAAAACTAATAAAAGCGAACTCGAACCAGCGACCTACAGTTCCGAAGACGAAGAGTCACACTACTAGACCACATAGCCGCACAGAAAGCAATGGACAACGCGTCCAGATGATATTCCCCCCCCCCCCCCCCACCCCTCAACCGTTCAGTCTGCTGTCTGGAAACCGATAGTCGAGATATCATAACAGGATATGCATGGACGCAAAGATGTTCCACACAGTTATATTATATTATGGAGCAGACTAGTCCAACCATGAAAGATTGGCTGGTCTTTTGGACAGTGAGCGCTGACCGCCTAAATACCAGGTGGTCTAAGGTAGAACTAGAACAAAAAATCGAGCGAAAGGGAGATTTTGGGGATGTTTTGTTTTTGTTTGTTTGTTTGATTTGCTCTTTCTGTTCATTCCATAGTAATCGGAAATATATATTGTTGGTTCATACACCGTTTTTCAATGGACAACACCGTAAGATGGTTTGAGTCCAGTACTCACTCTGACCGTGAACGGATAGTCTAGCTATCATGACAGGATATATAGAATACACGTACTGGGCCAAGCATGAATTATTGTGATTGATCACGTGAATAGGTAGCGCTGATCGCCTAAATTAGTCCAGGTGGCCCCAAGGGAGACAAAAAAAAAAATCGTGCGAAAGGGATGATAAAAAAAAAAAGAAAAAAGCTGTTGGATGTTGTTCTAGCGCTGAAATCTTTCAATCAATCCAAACAAACCCAGCCACCCAATCTCTACGGGTGGGCATAGGTGCTTGGATGTGCACTGAACACCCCCCCCCCCTCCCAATAAAAAAAAAGAGAAAAAGAAGGGGACAGACTTCTCACGAGAGGGGATTAGGTGGTAGAAATACGTCTTTTTTTTGTTTTGTTTTTGACTTTCTGATTTCCCGGTATGACTTTCGTCTTTGGATTTGTAGGTCGCTAGTTCGAGTCCCACCTTGGACGCGGGGCAAAAATTGAGTCCTTGGAGAAAGCAAAAGCTTCTTTTTGTAAACATTTCTCGTCGCTGGATTCTGGTTTCAAGTGGCTTCCTGGCCGGTAACAGCGTTTTCTCTGTCGAAAAAACCCCCCAAAAAACAAAAAACAACAGAAAATAACAAACAGCGCCTTATAGGCGGAATGTCTCAATGTGCCGTACTATCTGCTGAGTATTGCTTGTGGGTTAGGGTCCCTTGTAAAAAAAAAAAAATGAAGTTAAGCACTTCTAGTATGGATAGCTCGAAGATGACGTCACTCAGGTCTTAGTTATTGTTTTTTACCATCCGCGTTTATGAGTAATTCTCACTAAATTGTATTAACTATAATTGATCATGGTTACACAGTTTTGTGTGCTGGCCAGTTATTCTTCCGGATGGCAATGTTGTGAACTTTTTGGCCAAGTGCATACTATTTATATGTTTTGCTCTATCGGTTCTTCTTTTATTTATTTTTTTTTCTTTTCGCAACATCGTACAGTTTTAAATGTCACATTGGTGTGAATCCTTCAAAATGTCACATTGGTGTGAAGCCTTCAAAATGTCACATTGGTGTGAAGCCTTCAAAATGTCACATTGGTGTGAAGCCTTCAAAATGTCACATTGGTGTGAAGCCTTCAAAATGTCACATTGGTGTGAAGCCTTCAAAATGTCACATTGGTGTGAAGCCTTCAAAATGTCACATTGGTGTGAAGCCTTCAAAATGTCACCGCCTTCTGTCTTCACTCCCTAATCTATGTATGTATGTATGTATGTATGTATGTATGTATGTATGTATGTATGTATGTATGTATGTACGTATGTACGTATGTATGTATGTATGTATGTATGTATGTATGTATGTATGTATGTATGTATGTATGTATGTATGTATGTATGTATGTATGTATGTATGTATGTCACATTGGTGTGAATCCTTCAAAATGTCACCGCCTTCTGTCTCCACTCCCTAATCTATGTATGTATGTATGTATGTATGTATGTATGTATGTATGTATGTATGTATGTATGTATTAGTATGTATGTATGTATGTATGTATGTATGTCACATTGGTGTGAATCCTTCAAAATGTCACCGCCTTCTGTCTCCACTCCCTAATCTATGTATGTATGTATGTATGTATGTATGTATGTATGTATGTATGTATGTATGTATGTATGTATGTATGTATGTATGTATGTATGTATGTCACATTGGTGTGAATCCTTCAAAATGTCACCGCCTTCTGTCTCCACTCCCTAATCTATGTATGTATGTATGTATGTATGTATGTATGTATGTATGTATGTATGTATGTATGTATGTATGTATGTATGTAACAACAAGATATGAAGTGAGTAGAAATGTATGTATGTATGTATGTATGTATGTATGTATGTATGTATGTATGTATGTATGTCACATTGGTGTGAATCCTTCAAAATGTCACCGCCTTCTGTCTCCACTCCCTAATCTATGTATGTATGTATGTATGTATGTATGTATGTATGTATGTATGTATGTATGTATGTATGTATGTATGTATGTATGTATACATTGGTGTGAATCCTTCAAAATGTCACCGCCTTCTGTCTCCACTCCCTAATCTATGTATGTATGTATGTATGTATGTATGTATGTATGTATGTATGTATGTATGTATGTATGTATGTATGTATGTATGTATGTCACATTGGTGTGAAGCCTTCAAACTGTCACCGCCTTCTATCTCCACTCCCTAATCTTATGTATGTATGTATGTATGTATGTATGTATGTATGTATGTATGTATGTATGTATGTATGTATGTATGTATGTATGTATGTATGTCACATTGGTGTGAAGCCTTCAAACTGTCACCGCCTTCTATCTCCACTCCCTAATCTATGTATGTATGTATGTATGTAGTATGTATGTATTGTATGTATGTATGTATGTATGTATGTATGTATGTATGTATGAGTATGTATGTATGTATGTATGTATGTCACATTGGTGTGAAGCCTTCAAACTGTCACCGCCTTCTATCTCCACTCCCTAATCTATGTATGTATGTATGTATGTATGTATGTATGTATGTATGTATGTATGTATGTATGTATGTATGTATGTATGTATGTATGTATGTATGTATGTATGTCACATTGGTGTGAAGCCTTCAAACTGTCACCGCCTTCTATCTCCACTCCTACTAATGTATGTATGATATGTATGTATGTATGTATGTATGTATGTATGTATGTATGTATGTATGTATGTATGTATGTATGTATTGTATGTATGTATATGTATGTATGTATGTATGTATGTATGTATGTAGTATGTAGGTATGTATTATGTATGTATGTATGTATGTATGTATGTATGTATGTATGTATGTATGTATGTATGTACTCGTATGTATGTATGTATGTATGATGTATGTATGTATGTATGTGTGTGTGTGTATGTATGTATGTATGTATGTATGTATGTATGTATGTATCTATGTATGTATGTATGTATGTATGTATGTATGTATGTATGTATGTATGTGTGTTTAGGCAAGTGGGAATTGTGGAATTCGCCTCATAGTTTTTGATGGCGGTGGAAATCTCCACGACACAGAGCATCATAATCTGATACACACACGTACACACACACACACAGAGAGAGAGAGAGAGAGAGAGAGAGAGAGAGAGAGAGAGAGAGAGAGAGAGAGAGAGAGAGAGAGAGAGAGAGAGAGAGAGAGAGAGAGATTTGTATGTTTATATAGATTTGATGTGATTTATTTTTCCTGTATTTCTGTTATAACACATGATATATAATACGATCGTTTCCTAACATTCGCTACGCCAGTTGATATTGGAGATGGTTCCGAACCCCCTGTCATGTAGTGTATGACACCAATGTTCTAAGACATCACGACTTTGTACTTAGTGACACCAGCAAGCAGGGTTCCACAGATGGAATGCTAATGATTTTGACCATGCAAGGAGATATTACAGTCTCAACCACTACGTAGAGTTCTTTGATGGCTCGAAAGCGACAGGCACTAAACCTCTATGTGTTTATGTGTTTTTTTGTTGTTTTTTTGGTGGTGATTTGGGGGGGGGGGGGGGGGGGGGGGGGGGGGGTTTTTGATACATTTTGTTTTGGATGATTTGACTGATCTTTTATTTATTTATTTGTTTATTTATTTATATATTTATATACTTATTTATTTATTTTTTTCTCTTTTGACTTAGGAATAAACATACAGTCTCGTAGAGTTATGATTAGACACGATATGCCAAACCGCAGTAGTGCAATATTCTCTGTTGTATTAATAAATACTTGCAAACAATTTAATGTATCATGGTGATCTAGTGTGTGAACAGAAGGCCGTCGTTGTGTGTCTTCATTTGAAGGAATTCCAAGCGTTTTGTATTCTCTGTGTCTGTAACGGATGACTAGAATGTCCCTGTGGGATTGGTCTATAGTAATCGCAATCAAAGTAAATTAAGAAGTCCCGTGATTGGTTATGATACAAAGAATTTAAATACATATTTTATACAAGTTAGGTGTAACTGGAAATTATGTAACATCGTCAGTATAAATGGAATGCCTGAGGAATAATAATATTATGCTATACTGACCTCCATTCTCTTTAACGTCGTGTTGTGTTGTGTTGTGTTGTGTGTGTAAGAGAAATGGCTTCGACACGGATACCGTTAAGTATCCCAAACAAACCACATCAGGAATTAAAATGTCTCTCTGTTTGAAGTCCAGACACAAAGGATGACGTTTTCAAAGTGTTTATCATTCTATGAGAGGGAGAAACCCAACTCAAGGCATTCAGCCTTAGCCGCGAGTTCCCACTGGCAGTTGCCGATCTTCTTGCATATTTCCTGGATAAGAGGAGGGCGAAGTGTGTCTAGGTTTTAACAGTATCAACGATGGACGCGTCCAATTCCGAACTCCGGGGAAGTGATTATCTGGACATCGTCAACGAGATCAACGACTTCATCGCCTCGCTTGACGCCCCGCCCCTTGATAATCACACCCACAAACTTGTCGGCCACGCGTCTTCGTCTTCTGCTTCCGTTTCCACTTCGTCCACAACCGGATCCGGCCGGAAGAAGACGTTCGGCAACCACGGGGACGACGACGAGCCCCCCGAGTCGTGGGAAGGCTTGAGGAGTCGCAATAGGAGTGGTGACGATAGCAGAACTAGTGGTGTAGGTGGTGGGGAAGTTGCTTCTGGAGACGGTTCTGTGAAGACGTTTGTTGATGATAATTTGGTGAACACAGGTGGAGATTTAGAGTTGTTAGGTGTGGTGGATAATAATAATAGCGATGTGTTAGAGTCAGACGGGTTGGACGAATCTTCCTTGTCGTTTGAGCACGACTTGGAGAATATAGGACAATTTCCTGTGCTTCAAGGGGACCGGGAGTCGGTGGACCCTTTCGCTACTTACGATTACGTTGGCGGAAGCGGTGATGAGGTCGGTTTCTCTATTGTGGACTACGGTGATGTGAGCAGTGACTGCAGCAACACCAGCAGCGGTGGTAGCTACAGCATTTACAGCGACGGCAGCGGCAGTAACGGAAGTAGCTGCGAGGCGGCCGACAGCGACAGTGGGTGTTATAGTTATACCCAATATAGCAGCGGTAACTCCAACAATAGCAATAACAACAACAACAGTAGACTTGTAACGGTTACAGCCTCGGGTACGACATGGAGTAAGATTGTTATCCATTGCATGTGAAAGGAATCAATTATATTTGAATGAATAGAAACTCCTCAGAGTAATAGTTTCTTTTATGATTGCATATCCGATTTCTGATGTAAAAATAATTACTCCATATAATGGCAAATTGTACTTTTTCCTGTTTTAACTACTAAATGTTTACTTTTTATAATGTGAAGAGATTGATATTTCCTTCCATACCACCACGACTAATACCTAGCTTAAGACCATACCTCTGTGCCGCATCACTTCTCTTAGTATAGAAATATTCAAAATGCTTAAAGGCTTTAATAACACATCGGATTAGAGCTTATTGTCCATACACTAAATCGTGTTTTATTTTGGTTTTTATACAAAATTATTATAAATCATATTTCCAAATGCTTATTTCCTCGTTTTAGGTCAAGAGGAGTCTTTATTGCCATCCGGAGCACCCGGGAAATCTGTTGGAGTGTCTGCAGACTCCATTTCCCAACAGCAGCAGCAACAGCAGCATCGTCATCGTTCGAATCAGAGCTCAGACCACGGCAGCAACATCAGTACCGATCACAGCTACCTAGGCATAGGATCTAGCGCACATAGTATATTGTCTTTTTCAACGCCTGCATCCCTTTCACCTTCTTCATCAACTCCGCATCATTCTTTACAGACACGAACGACACCAGCTGTGGTATCTCCCAATCGGGAACAGCAGCAGCACCATCACCACCCATCACAAAACGAGCAACACTCGTTCCTACCGAAGGACCACCACCAGTTTCCCCACCACTTCCAGAATAGCAATCACCAACGGAAACAAGAATATCACCACCAAAACCTTCACCATCTTCAACATAGCCAAGGTCAAGGTCAATACTCCGCCCCCACATCTCCGGCGGTCAAGAGAAAGTTGTTCCATCAGGGAGTTGTCGCCGACATCAAAACTGGACGTTCCTTCGACGACTCTACACACCATAATTTATCTCCCGTCTCCACACCTACATCCCCAGCATCTTTATCTTCTCAGGTTTCTTTAACATCTCCTGGAGGGAAATCACTTAAGCATCATCATCAACAACATCATCAGCAGCAATCAAAACAACAGCAAGTTCCCCAACAGCAGCAACCAGTTTATTCAACAGTACACGACAGAAATCCAGCACGGTTCCCAAAGCACCCTCACCAACCCCATCATCAAGAACAACAACAACACCAACAATCGCAGTCATTGTACAACACACCTGCTATCATCCCAAATACACAGAACCCATACGACAACACCGACACACTCACTCATTCGATATTTACGAAAACCACCAAAAACACACACCATTCACATCAC
Source organism: Berghia stephanieae (assembly GCF_034508935.2). NCBI lineage: Eukaryota > Metazoa > Mollusca > Gastropoda > Nudibranchia > Aeolidiidae > Berghia > Berghia stephanieae. The sequence continues at coordinate 17,010,471 of NC_088369.1, forward strand.
GAGCCTAAGTCATCGCCATCACCCCAACCCCCCAAACCACGCCAAGGAACCTCCACTTCCACAACCTCCACCACCACCCCCTCCTCCTCCTTCCCAAGCAGCGACCCCCCACCGCCAAAAGCACCAGACCTCTCAGTCCTTATATCAGAACTACTGTCCGTAGCGCCTTCCTCTTGCGACGCATCCCCCTCCTCCCCAGCTTATACCGACTTCGCCAGGTCGGTAAGTGTCAGCGTCTCAGCCTCCTCATCGTCATCGTCACCCTCGTCATCACCACCATCTTCTTCATCTTTCCCTAGTCCAGCGTCTACAACAACCACCACCACTACCTCGACTACCACAACTACCACCTCTAGTCAAACACCTGAGTCGAGTTCGTCAGGATACCGTGACATTTCTGAAAAAGACAAGCATTTGAAAACATTTCAATCATCGTCGTTATCATCATTATTGTCATCATCTTCATCGTCGTCATCTCACTACCAAATTCCCCCGTCAACGTCCTTGAAAAGAGTCCTTCCACTTCGAACGGAGAATTCGGCCTCAGCTCAGTCGGGAAAATATAGCCAGTCGGATAGCGATTCGGGAGCGTCGTCGACATCGTTACGTCACACCACTTCCGGTAGCGGTTCAGCCAATGAGGTGCCTCGTTGTAGCTTCAGACCGGAGCATGACTATGAGCCTATAGAAAACATCCAGGTGAGAAGGGTTTCGATTATGTAACTGTGACTATCGGTAGATCTCTTATTAAAATCATCACTATTTCGTTCTAGACTAGTATTCATTATTATGACAATTTGAGAAAGAAAGAAAGAAGAAAAGAATGGTGACTGTCACGTGACATCCCTCGCTCACTCATTCATTCCCATGACACGGTGGTGATCATCCGGGGGAGCTTGCGGAATGCGGGATGCAGCCTTCACAATCTGGTGCCACTCCCCTCCGTCAACTGCCTTCTCTATCAGCTCGAATAGCGTTAATCCTATCCATGCCTTGATATTGTCCTGTCTTATAATATTTTCATTTCTTTCTCCGTTGACCTATGCATAAATGTCTTTGTACAATTGCAATCTGTCGTGTCTGACCCAAGTGTTCAAACCAGACCACGAGCCTCCTTCTTTTACCATCACCAGCTTTTACACATCTTCAAGAACATCCATAGGGAATGAGATTAGCGGAAGAGTAGCGTCCCTTGATTGGACGTCGCCCATATTCTGTGACGTCACCGTCAAGGTCTCGCTTGGACGAGAGACGCTTGCGCACAACAAAAATGACGTTCTCGCTCTAATAACTTTTCCGCCGGTGACGTCACAGACTATGGGTGACGTCCAATCAAGGGACGCTACTCTTCCGCTAATCTCATTCCCTATAGTGAAAAGATAATAAATTCAATTTGGAGGCCACTGCCCTTACTTAATACGTGGTGATTGCCTTAACCTCTTTTATAAAACTAACTCGGGCACCAGAACTTCGTTTTCAAGAAGTTTTATTGAATTAAAGAGGGTTCTTAGGTTGAAGATATCTCTCTATCTATCTATCTATCTATCTATCTCTCTATCTATCTATCTATCCATCCATCCATCCATCCATCCATCCATATATCTCGTAGTTCTATACGAGATTTCCTTAGAAGTTGGCAGGTTTTCATCATTAACCCCTCCATATTTTATATACTGTTATCTATATTCTATTCACATCGTTAATGAATTACACTGATGAGTTTCCCCCCCCCCCCCTCATCCCATCCATTTCTCCTATCTGACCACTCACCTTGACCAGCAGCTGGACATCCCCACCAGCCCCCGTCCCGAGACAAAGTTCCCCCACTCCCGGGGCCAGAAGAAAATGGCCGACGTGGGCGGGGCTCAGCCGAAACACGTCAAGGCTTTACACAATTTTAAGGGATCCAACAATGATGAGGTAAGGAGTTGTTGTCGTCGTCGTCGTTAATCATCGTTTTTATCATCATCATCATCATCATCATCATCATCATCATCCTCATCATATGGGTGGGGTTCCTAGCCTCCCATAGTGGGAAGGGAGGCACTTTCTATGTCTTCTATCCCCTTATAGCTGTTTTCCAACATGCTTTCTGTCTTTGTATTGGGATTAGGTTACTTGGTTTTGTCCTGGCCCTGGCCGAATACCCTAGCTGGAAGGGAAACAGTCAAATTTATAGTTAGGGTTTTGGGAGATGATATTTTTTTTCTCTTGTAAATCATCTCTCTGTTATGCATGTATTGTTTTTGCTTTACATATGATTTGTAAACATTTGGGTGTGCTCCTTTTAGTGGGGACCTGTGCTTGGTTCAGGATGAGACTTTAAGGTGATCTCAAACTATGTACTTTGATAGTGTGCTCCTGGAATCTACATCTGTTTGCTATTTGAACCAATTCCCCTTTATCTTACATTTTCTTAGGCGCTTTAATTGTAATTCTAGAACTTTGTACTATCTCATTTTCTTCCTTTTTACTGACGCTGATATGACCTGAATGTGTTGCAAGCGCCGTAAAACCCTTAAAAACAAAACAAAAAAACAATCATCATCATCATCGTCATCATCATCATCATCACAAACTTTCGACGGACACGATTGTTCTGTTGGATTTCATCCAGTTAAATGATGTACTCTGAACCCCCCCCCCCCCCCACCTCCCAAAACAAAAAAACAAAAACAAACAAAACAAAAAAACAAACACAAAAACAACATTTTGCATTTAAAAATATGGCCAGAAAGCTCATCCTTTAACCATCGTTGTTGTTGTTGTTCTTCTTGTTGTTGTTGTTGTTCTTGTTGCTGTTCTTCTTCTTCTTCTTCTTCTTCTTCTTCTTCTTCTTCTTCTTCTTCTTCTTCTTCTTCTTCTTCTTCTTCTTCTTCTTCTTCTTCTTCTTCTTCTTCTCTCTCTCTCCTCTCCTCTCTCCTCTCCTCCTCTTCTTCTTCTTCTTCTTCTTCTTCTTCTTCTTCTTCTTCTTCTTCTTCTTCTTCTTCTTCTTCTTCTTCTTCTTCTTCTTCTTCTTCTTCTTCTCTTCTTCTCTTCTTCTTCTTCTTCTTCTTCTTCTTCTTCTTCTTCTTCTTTCTTCTTCTTCTTCTTCTTCTTCTTCATCTTCTTCTTCTTCTTCTTCTTCTTCTTCTTCTTCTTCTTCTTCTTCTTCTTCTTCTTCTTCTTCTTCTTCTTCTTCTTCTTCTTCTTCTTCTTCTTCTTCTTCTTCTTCTTCTTTGGATTAAGTCAGTCAACGCCATCATGTTGACGATTCATGCTGCTCTGTGGAATACATTAGGGAGACGGATATGACTTTTCTGAAAGTTTCCAAGTTGGGCGTGGAGACAATTTCTTCTGGGAGGCCGTTACATTCCTTTGCTGTTTTGGGGGAGATACTCGATTGTCTGTGAGATGTTTTTGAGGCTAGCCACCATGATATTTTGATACGAATTGAGGTAGAGGAGTCATTGATCAAGGGTGTTATAGTAAAAGTATTCTTGACCTCATATTCTGAACTCAGTCCCAAATACGCGTTCCTTCTAAGAGCAAACTAAACTCGCCATACTCCCGGCAGGCTTTGTACGTAGATTCCCTGACTTTGGGGACAGAGATGCGTATACAGATGAAAGTCGGTTTGGACGAATTGAATCCCTCGAGGGGGCGGGCGGGGACATCGACTCCTCGGAACTGGGGGGAGAAGTTGCCAGGATTTTCCACCTGCAAAATGAGACATTGGGTGGTGGCAGCCAATCGGCTTCGGTCGGTCGAGAACCTGCTTAACAGCAGCACGCTCATTGCATCAGTGGGGACTTGCCACCTGTCCAACATGTACCCGTT
>NC_088369.1:17024289-17046789 GCF_034508935.2 Berghia stephanieae
TTGGGGCGCCCAACATGAGCCACAAGTCTTCGCCATTCTGTCCTGTCCTCCATAAGCGTACGCAGCTCCCTCGTGTTGTCCATTCCTGTGTCATCGTGATTTGGGTTTCGGTTGCTATTTAGATACATGGGGCGCAACTCCACATGTCAGTTTATTTTCAAAGTTTTCTTTCTTCCAGATGAACTGCCTGCCAGGGTTCAAGATATCCATCTTCCCGGGTTTGGTATCCGAGTTTTCCTTCTCCTCCACAACCCATTGCCGATATGTCTGCGTCTACTTATTTAATTCGTAGCTAACCTTTATATCTAAAGGCCATTCCCCTATCGGTAACCTGGGGACGCGTTGAATGGGAGCCGGCACTCCACACAATGTTATGTGGAATTATAATAAAGAACTGAACAAGTGTGTATGAAAGGTGCCAGACAAAGCAAGACAGAAAAAAAAATACCATTACACCACAGAGACTACCGGGAGCACCAGGTCTGAATGGTAATCAGAAAGGTCTTAGGTTCGATCCCCCAGTTGAGGTCGACTGATTTTTTGGGATGGCTTTTTTTCTTGTATTTTTCTTTCTTGCTTTGTCTGGCACTGGCACCTTTCATACACACTTGTTCAGTTCTGTATCTTGCATCAGTGCCTGCTCCTTAATTTCTTAATCTTATATTATGGAATTATAGCTTTGATTTGCTGTACAATGACAGAAAGCTGGATGACTGGTGCTGAAATGACCTAAATGTGCGGCTATGTGGTCTAGTGGTATGACACTCGCTTTTGGATCGGAAGATCCTGGGTTCGAGCCTCGCGCTTGGCACATAGTTGAGTCCTTGGATCACATTCTCTCACCGTACTCAGGTGTATACTGAGTACCTGGCTGTTAACAGCGTTGTCTTTGTCCGAAAAATTCTAATATCGCCTAACAGGCGTCATGTCCCATCCTACATGTTAAATGTTGCTGTTGACCAGGGACCCCTTATAAAGCACTTTGAGCACATTTAGTGGATATTGCGCTATATAAAACTCAATTTTTAAATATTTTTTTTTAATGTGTTGCAAGCGTTGTAAAACACTTAAAAAACAAACAAAAACAAGTAAAACTGGATGAATAGAATAACAATGTAAAATGGAATAAAAGCTTCTATTTAATGTAAAAAGAAAGATAATTCGGATATTTTGGATTTCCATTTTATTTCAATAAAACACGATGGATAAGGTACTGAAGATGAATCATCTCTAGTGTCTCAGTCATTGTGTTTTATTGATAAAGGGGAAACTCGAAACGTTCACATCGTCTGTCTTTGTAAATAAAATAGAAGCTATTGTTTTTGTTGACTCACATAATGCTTGTAAGATACTTGTTGTATTAAGTAATTAATTAATTAATTAAATAATTAATTAATTTATTTATTTATTTATTTATTTATTTCATTATTTATTGTAAATTTGTTTATAAATTTCGTTTTGAAAAGACAGATTGTAATTTTTAGTCAGTTATCTTCTTGTAGAAGTTTTAATGTCTATTGTGATTATTGGAATACTCAAACGGTTGGTTGATTACAATGTCGATCATACTGACTCAGGTGTGAATGGGTACCTGGCATTAGGCAGTGACGGATATTGTCAGAGTGTTTGTACAAAACGGATGCCTAACAGGCAACTGTTACTGTAAGAAATGGAAATAGAGTTCAATTTGGCGTACCTGGGGCAATAATTTATGCATTCAAAATTGTGAAACACGCCGAGCATGGAAAATCTGTGGAAATGCGTTTTATTGATGCAATGCATTTAAGTAAAAAACTCACAACATCTGCCAGCTGGATATAACGTACCAACAGACACAAAATTATGTGTAACCTTGAGCATTTATCGTCTGATTGATACAATTTAGTGAGAACTAATCATTTAATACTACAAAGGGCTGAGCGGTGTCAAATTTTGTTCTTATTAATGTTCATGTTGTATTTTTTCATTATTATATTGTTTTTTTTTTTCCCTGGTCCAGACATCAGCCTCAAGAGCAATAAATCTGGAGACGTCCCTGTGTACAAGCGGGAAAGCATGCAGTTGTATCATAATGTGGTCAGTCCTAACGGCTTATAAATAAATAATAAAAATATGATTCCCTTTATTCATCCCATAGGGGAAATTTGTCTCTAGGGTCTATTCCAAGGGAAGACTGGAATAACCCGTTAGCCGCAGTGCAGAGCTGCAAATTGAGCTAAGGCGATGTCACTTGCTCAAGGCCACACAGCGCAGTGGTGGGTGATCGAACTCGGTACCTTTCGGGTAGGAAGCAAAGACCGTACCGCTGAGCCACGCTGCCCCCTTTTAAAAAATTTTATTTTTTTCTTTTTTTTTTTTTCTTGTAGTGGGATATAGATATATGGATATATCCATTTTTGTTGTCGTTGTTGTTTTATTTGTTGATGGTGTTGTTGTTGTTGATGGTGTTCTGTGTTGTAGTTGTTGTTGTGGGTGTTCTGTGTTGTTTTTATTGATGGTGTTGTTGTTGTTGTTTTTATTGATGGTGGTGTTGTTGTTGCTGATAGTGACAGTGGTGTTGATCTTTATTTTTGTCGCCATTAATAGAAAAATTTAATGAAAAAAAAAAAATTCATGCATTTTTGTTCATCCCCCTTGAAATGTTCCATGCATTTCACATTAAAAAATAAAACTTAATTTCTTCTGTTTAAAAAAATGTTTACTAAAGTTTTCCTTCTCCGTCTGTGTTTGTGTTTGTCCCATACAGGTGCTGAAGAACGTGATAGAGACGGAGAAGACACATGTATCGGAGCTCATCAAAGTGTTACGGTCCTACATCAAACCTATAGAAGATGCTAATTTGTAAGTGTGGGGGAATTTTTGTGTGAGGCTATCGGCTATGTGGTCTTGTGTTGTGGTATGACTCTTGATTTTGGATCACCAGGTCCTGGGTTTGCGCCTCGCTCAGCGCATAGTCCAAGTCCTTGGAAAATTCTCTTTATTCACATTCTCTTACCGTACTCAGATCAGGTGTAAAATGAGTAACTGGCCGTTAACAGAGATGTCTCTGTCCGAAAAAAAATTGTAATATTGCCTAACAGGCGTCGTGTCTCATCCTACATGTTAAGTGTTGCTGTTGGCCTGGTACCGCTTGTAAAGCGCTTAGAGCTATGTTAAAGCTCAATTTATTTATCTATCTATTTATTTATTTATTTTCTTCTTTTAAAGCTCAATTTTTAAAAAGAAATAACAGAAAGGAAATAAACTTTTATCTTGGGCTTCACTTTTAAATTGTTTCCTTTATTAAATTATGGATGACATAATTCACCTTTATTAAAATATGGATGACATAATTCACCTTTATTAAACTATGGATGACATAATTCACCTTTATTAAAATACGGATGACATAATTCACCTTTATTAAAATATGGATGACATAATTCACCTTTATTAAAATATGGATGACATAATTCACCTTTTTTAAAATATGGATGACATAATTCACCTTTATTGAAATATGGATGACATAATTCACCATTATTAAAATACGGATGACATAATTCACCTTTATTAAAATAGGGATGACATAATTCACCTTTATTAAAATAGGGATGACATAATTCACCTTTATTAGAATAGGGATGACATAATTCACCTTTATTAAAATACGGATGACATAATTCATTGTTTGAATTTTCATGTGCTGTTACTGTCTGGAATTTATACAAATGTAATATCAAATTATTCTGTTATATATTGAGATCTTACATTTTACTATCTCTTCTCTTCCCTTCCCCACCATCCACGTCCTGCCCTCCCCCTCCACTCCCTCCCTCCCCATCCTCCTTTTACAACCCCCAACCAGATTAAGTGGTCCTGAATACAAACTGTTAGTCGGGAACCTGGAGGAAGTGATCGCCTTTCAGCAAACCTTTCTATCTGCCTTAGAGGAATGTGAAAAGTGAGTCCTATGCTCTCCGTTCTCCAAAAGAGAAAGAATCTTTGTAGCTTGATTTTAATGTGAAATGTAAATTGTTTGTTTTGTGTTTTTTACAGTCAGAAATACGCCATTACCAGTGGTGTCAACCCTACGTACACGTTTGGCTGAGGATTGTATGAATAATTAAATTTCTATTATTTAAGCACTTTTAGCATTCATACACTTTTTTGGTGTCCTTAAACACTACTATAACTGTATCTTGACCCAGAAGTTCATGATATGAAGTGAGTTCAATATAATATTATCTGGCTGGGTCATATCAGATTTAAACATGGATCTGGAAGTTGATTCTATTTATATTATAGTCTATATAGTGTAAGCTTATTCATTCATTTAACTCACTCAATCCTAGAGATTTTTGCAACTTTTCAAAATTGGAAAAAATGTATTAAAATGAGCATGTACATAGATTGCTTTATTCAACGACCATTAACATGCAAAAATGAAAAACATTAGCTTTGATACTACGCCTATAATTTGTCTCAAAAAATGTAAGAAATAGGCATGGGGTAAAAGTAACCCGGGTAAATTACGGATATAGTCGGTGTCAGGGTTGAGTGAGTTAAATATTGATTATATTATTGCTAGTATGTTCGAATTGCCCATTATCACATTTAGTGCTGATTTTCATTTTTTGAAGAATTGGATACATTTTTTTTCAAAATCTGACTCATTTTGACTCTCCATTGTACAAATTTACAAGGGGAGATGGAGTAGGAAAGTGCCGGAAGACAATAGAGAATAAAAGTTTTGAGGTAGTGATAGGGGTTTGAACCTGCGACCTTACTGGTACGATAACTCCACCTGACCGGGAAGAGCGTCACTTTACTGTATGAGCTACAGTAAAAGGGCCTGAGTTCGATCCTGGCCACTGTTGAGATTATTATTAATTAATTTTTTTTTATCTCTTCTTTATGCGGCTATGTGGTATAATGGTATGACACTCGCTTTCGGATCGGAAGGTCCTGGGTTCGAGCCTCGCGCTCGACGCATAGTTGAGTCTTTGGAAAACTGGGTGGGGATCCTGGCCTCCCATAGAGGGCAGGGAGGTACATACTGTGTCTTCTATCCCGTTATATCTGTTTTCCAACATGCTTTCTGTCTTTGTCTCTGTCTTGGAATGAGATTACTTGGTTTTGTCCTGGCACTGGCCGGAATCCTAGCTGGGAGGGAAACAGTCAAATGCATAGTTATTGCGGATGTTCTGAGTATTTTTTACCTAAAGGCATAGCATCAGTACATAAAAATAGCTTTTGAAATTGAAATCGATTTTGGGGGGACCTCTTCTGTCCACTCAGCTGGGTGTGTGTTAGATCTGTCAGACAGTACTTTGCAATAGATTATCTAACGTCCTATCCAAAAGGGTAGAAAAATCAATTGCTATTAATTGGATTCAGTAGTCTGATGTCACGCCGCCCGGCAACAGTGGCCATCTTGGTTCTATACAAAGAAAATCATTACTTTTTATTCTTCATGCTGGCTAGAACTTTTCATATGCCTTGTGATCAGAATGTGTAAAAGTCAAAACATGATCAAATTTTTGGGGTTTTTTCCTCTGGATACGCTTTTATGGTCGCCGGGGAAATATTTCATACGGGCGTCCGCCATTGTTCCGATAGTTTAGAGCCAGTGTTACTGAGTTACCATGCGTCATTAGGAAGGAAGTGACGTTACGACTGTTGAAGAGTATTGTTTGTCAATTGTTTAAATTTTGATTTTTTCATCACATCCTTGAAGGTTGCCATCGAGTCAGCGTCGTATCGGCGGCGTCTTCATGCAGTTTGCTCCAGACATGAAGGACATGTATTCTCTCTACTGTGCCAATCATCCACGATCTGTCTCCGTCCTACAAAATAAACGGTAAGCGCCCATACCATTGTTATTATTATTATTATTATTGTTATTATTATTATTATTATTATTATTATTATTATTATTATTATTATTATTATTATTATTATTATTATTATTATTATTATATAATATATATTATTATTATTATTATTATTATTATTATTATTATTATTATTATTATTATTATTATTATTATTATTATTATTATTATTATTATTACAAATAGTGCTCTTAGGTGCTTTACAATCTGGGTGGGGTTCCTGACCTCCCATAGTGGGCAGGGAGGTACTTACTTTGTCTTCTATCCCCCTTTATCTTTTTTTCAACATGCTTTCTGTCTTTCTCTTGGGATGAAATTACTTGGTTTTGTCCTGGCGCTGGCCAGATACCCTAGCTGGGAGGGACGGAAATAGTCAAATGTATAATTAGTTTTGGGAGATATTATTATTTTCTCTGTTATGCACTGTATTATGTTTATTTACATATTATATATGATTTGTAAACATTTGAGTGTATTCCTCTTAGTGGGGAACCTGTGCTTGTCTATGGATGAGACTTTTAGGTGATCTCAAACTAAGTACTTTGATAGTGTGCTCTTGGAATCTACATCTGTTCCCTATTTGAACCAATTCTCTTTTGTCTTACCTTTCTTGGGTGCTTTCATTGTCATTCTATACGATCCCATTTTCTTCCTTTTTACTGGCGCTGGTATGACCTTAAAGTGTTGCAAGCACTGTAAAACCCTTAAAAACAAACAAAACAAAAACAATGCTTTACAATTTATTTTTTTTTGTTTGTATCACACAAGTTCATTCATTCGACTACAAAATCACTACAACAGTCACACACACACATCTTGTTCCAAGTTCACATAGAATCACGATAAGCAGAATGAAAAAGATCGGTTTTTAAATGCCATTTGAAGACTGGTAGACTTTCACATTGTCGGGTAAAGAATTCCATACGATTGGAGCTGAAAATGAAAAACCACGCTCAAATTGCTTTAAAAATGCTAACTTTTAAAAGTTTAGCATTTAAAAGCCAAATTGGCAACCCTGCTGTGTGGTGGCATCATGTGATTTAAAAAAATCAAAACAACAAGAAAAGGAATTGCATCATTCTCCAAAGTTCCCAGCCAACCTTTTTACTCTAAATACGGGAACAGACCAGACGTATAAACATAATAAACATGAATTCAGACCAGCCGTTTGTACTGATTTAATCGGGACCGTCCCGATTTTTATACGAAATTTGTCCCGATGTCCTGATTTTTCTCTCTCGCGTCCCGATTTATCTTTTTACTCGAATCTTTTTAGTTAGAAAAAAAAATTGGCAGAAAAAAATTGGTAGATTTTTTTTTTTTAGCGGTAATCAAATGATGAGGTGACCGTATGAACCGGATGTGTATAACATATCCCCACCCCATTGTACGGTATCGATATAATGATATTGGTAATGTTGCCCAGTCATAAGTATTTCTTTTTATAGTATGGGCAGACGGGAATGAATTCATAGGTCTTATTGTTCCATAGAAGACATCAATACCTGTGTTGTGGTTTATTTCAATTTCATGCACACCATTCGTTCAATCGTCAATCGTCCTGATTTTTTTTCCTGTGTCCTGATTTTCTGAGACCTTGGTCCTGATTTTTTGTGTCGGTAAAATGGCAGGTCTGTGAATGCGCATTTCATCATTCAATTTCTCTCCCTTCTTTCCACAGAGAAGACCTCAGCAAGTTTGTAGAAAGTGTGGGTGCCCCGAGCCCCGGTGCCCAGGCCCTGACCACCATTCTGTCCAAACCGTTCACACGCCTTGACAAATATCCCAGTCTACTCAAAGAACTGGAGAGACATGTAGAGGTCAGTACAAACAATAAAAACAAACCCCAAAATGCTCCTAGAGCGACTATGTGGTCATCTGAGTACGGTGAGAGAATGTGAGTAAACAGCCTTTTCCAAGGACTCAATTATGCACCGAGCGCGAGGCTCGAACCCAGGACCTTCTGATCCAAAAACGAGTGTCATATCACTTGACCACATAGTCGCATGTGGTCCTATTTATCCACTAGACAAGCTCAAAACGTTTTACAAGGGGTCCCAAGCCAACAGCAACACTTTTCATGTAGGATGAGACATGACGCCCTAAGGCGACAGAGAGATTTGCTGTTAAAGGCTAGGCATTTATTTTACACCTGAGTACGGTGGGATAATGCGATTACAGAGCCTTCTCCAAGGACTCAACTTTGCACTTTTCAGAGCAGGACTCGAACCCAGGACCTTCCTATCCGAAGGCGAGTGTCATACCACAACACCACATAGCTGCACAGTGTTAGTGAGATGAAAACGCGACATTGATAAATCATTTGAATGATTGGAGATAACGACGTCACTCAGGTCTTTGTGATTGCTTTCAACTGTCCGTTCAAAATGATTGGAGATAACGTCACTGAGCTCTTTGTGATTGCTTTTAACTGTCCGTTCAATGATTAGTTCTCAATAAATTTCATAGCCACAAACTGTCCTGGTAAAACAAAATTGGACTGTTTATGTGTGTGTGGAAAGACCCCCAGCATGATTATTCGGTCTACTTTAATGCTGATAGGAGCCACTTGGAGGAAGCGCTGCGTCACGTGATCACTTTTAGCGTTGATCACTTGATCCCACCAACTTCAATTTGATTTAAATTCTATATTATTATTATTCTATATTTTCAAACGGAATTGTGTTAAATTTATATGTTGTGAATTCATTCATCTGGATAGTGTATATATTCAAAATTATAATATACCTTTTTTGACTAGCAAATTAAAACAAGGAACAGAAAAAAGCTCCAAAACTAGATATTGTATAATAATAGACCAAACGAACAGCTGTTTTAGGTTATGCCAGTTGTATTGTGTGTTAGGGCGTAGCCATCGTTAAGTTATAGTCTGACACTGAAACAAAAAAAACTGGCATTTTGACGTCATTTTTTTGGTCAGTGTCAGGGCTATAAGTTAACGATGGCTACGGTTAGGATGGCCTGTTTGAACTCTTTGACAAGTTGGCTGCTATGCGATTTCCCTATTATTATTTGTTTTGTGCACCAAAAATGTCATGCATTGCTTTAATTCCACTCAGTTTGGATTTCCTTAGTTACATATCGAACACTTTTTTTTTGTTTACTTTCCAAGATTTTTCTACAAGAGAAGACCCGACAAATTATCTCTGTCGCCTATCTAGAATTTAGTAATGTATTTATTTTATGGTTTTTTGTTGTTAGCTGAAGAAGGGTTGAATTTTGAGCCGGAAACGTTCCGTGTTTGGTATTTTGTTCTTTTTTTTGAAGCTGTTATCTTGATTTTTGTAAATTCATCATCATCATCATCATATACAAATCCTAACTCCTGCCAGAGCATTGAACTTTAACCTGCTTCTCCTTTTTCCCTCTTTCCCACTGACAGGAAAGCCACCCAGACCGAGGGGACACACAAAGAGCCATAGCCGTGTACAGAAATATTGTTGTAAGTAGAATCATCATAATGGCTGTTGATGACCCCGAGTTACAATAGACACATAGAGATAAAGTGAGTAGAAAAGTGCCAGAAGACAATAGAGAATAAAAAATTTTCGCGGCGGTGGTGGGGTTTGAACCTGTGACCTTATTGCATGGGTGCAAGAGTGCTGGTCGATTGGATTACCGAAAAAAACGTTGCCGGCTTTATGCGATTTGGATTTGATTGATTTTTAAAATTTATTTATTTATTATTTTTTTTTTTTTGCTGTTGTTGTTTAGGTCCCAACAATCAGGTCGGGTACGTCCATATGATTAAGCGAAACTTTTGAATCACGATGCTACTGTGACCCGGAAGTGATAGTTATATTATTAAATCTGAACCGGAAGTTGATTAGAGAAGAAATGAAAGTTGACCCAGACAAAAACACAGCGTCTGTGAATCTTGCAGGCTTTTTCAGATTATATGTCTGGTCGTAAGTAGACTTGCAGGCTTTTTGAGGTCCAGTTGCTTGCACCCCTGCCTTATTGGTACGACAAATCCGCCTGGCCGGTGAGAGCGTGACTCTACCGTATGAGCTATCCACGAACACAAATAATGTCTTCTGGCACTTTTCTACTCACTTCATCTCTTGTTGTTACCAACATAAGTGCCTGCTCCACTCACTTTTCTGAATTAAAAATTCACCCCATATACCGGAGCATACTCAATGTCTCAATCGTTTCTATGTTATATGTTTGTGTTGAGAATATTGGCTATTAAGCTTAACTGCTGGCTAACTAACTTCGCTGTGGTTGTGTGTGTTGTACCCACTACCTCCAGTAGTCGTTGAGAGAGGGATCTAGTAATGAATGACCTGAGTTTAATAAGAATTTTTTTGGGTTCGTGGATAGCTCATACGGTAGAGTCACGCTCTCACCGGCCAGGCGGAGTTGTCGTACCAATAAGGTCGCAGGTTCAAACCCCACCACTGCCGCGAATATTTTTTTATTCTCTATTGTCTTCTGGCACTTTTCTATTCACTTCATCTCTTGTAATAGACACATAGATAACCACGCCTCTCGGACAGTCGTCATAATGTAAACAATGACATTAATTGGCACACATAGCTAACTACACAGGTTTTACGTTCTATGGTATGTGTCTAATTAAAATACCCACACTGTTCTACCACATGATAAATAGAACGAACACAGGAAGCTATGTGGAAACTTAAAACATTTATAATATGATCGAGAAAATCATGTGATAACTAGTCACCCATTTTGGCGGTATAAAAACAATAACAATGATGAGAGAGAGATCGATATCATTCACGTTATTGTTTACAAACAAACAACTATCTTTGCCCAAGCACACGTGATGGTGTGTCACAAATTCAATGTTTTTGATTGGTCAAACATCTACTGGTTAATCAGTCAAAGGTAGGCCACGTCATACTACTTTTGTTGTATGTTGCACTGAGTGTTATTCGCATGTCTGTAAGTTATGGGTTTCTGGGTGGGGTTCCTGACCTTCCATAGTGGACAGGGAGGTACTTACTGTGTCTTCTATCCCCCTATATCTGTTTTCCAACGTGCTTTCTGTCTTTGTCTTGGAATGAAATTACTTGGTTTTGTCTGGGTGGGTTCCTGACCTTCCATAGTGGACAGGGAGGTACTTACTGTGATCTTTGCCCAAGCACACGTGATGGTGTGTCACAATTTAAAAGATGTTTTGATTGGTCCAACCATTCTCGTAATCAGTCAAAGGAGGCCACGGGCATTCTACTTATGTGTTTAAGTGCACTGAGTGTATTCGCAAAGTCTGTAGTTATGGTTCTGGGTGGGGTTCCTGACCTTCCATAGTGGACAGGGAGGTACTTACTGTGTCTTCTATCCCCCTATATCTGTTTTCCAACGTGCTTTCTGTCTTTGTCTTGGAATGAAATTACTTGGTTTTGTCTGGGTGGGGTTCCTGACCTTCCATAGTGGACAGGGAGGTACTTACTGTGTCTTCTATCCCCCTATATCTGTTTTCCAACGTGCTTTCTGTCTTTGTCTTGGAATGAAATTACTTGGTTTTGTCTGGGTGGGTTCCTGACCTTCATAGGGACAGGGAGTACTTACTGTGTCTTCTATCCCCTATATTGTTTCCAAGTGCTTTCTGCTTTGTCTTGAATGAAATACTTGTTTTGTCTGGGTGGGGTACCTGACTTCATAGTGACAGAGACTTATGTGTCTTCTATCCCCCTACTAACTATTCCAACTGCTTTCGTCCCTTGCTTGGAATGAAATACTGTTAATGTCTGGTGGTTCCTGACCTCCAAGTGGACAGGGAGTCTTACTGTGTCTTTATCGCATTAACTGTTTTCCAATGCTTCTGTCTTTGTCTTGGAATGAAATTAATTAGTTTTTAGCATTAGGCCTATGGAACCATGTTTATCCATTTCTATGCTGAAATGGACAATAGTGATTGCTTGGACCTTTGTGTAGACGCTAATTCTTCCTCCCAGACCTACAGTACCAATACCCAATCATGTGGTGACGAGAGTCAAAAAAATCTCGATACACCCCGTCGATCTTGGCCTTTTGATGTACGAGTGCTCTACCAATTGAGCTATTGGGACCCCCATTCATTCAATAGACTTTTAAGATAAAGACTTCAACAACGAAACATTCTAACATTAAAGGTACATATAAGAGAGTTGCTTGACATCTCTTATCAAAGAGTGAGTGAACATAATCATGTGTGCTTCGTGTTCTTAGTTTCTTCATCTTTGCCTATTTGATTAGAATGTTATTTTTTCATTTATGTAATCAATATAATGTACCTATGCTTGTTTGTAGCTTTTTATTCCTCCAATTTTATCATTTTAAAAAAATATACAGAACATGTATGATCCAATAATGAGAGATGGCAACATGAAATTATCACGAGTACATCCAGGTTGGAGGGAGGTAATATCTTTGTTGTTGTTTTGTTTTTTGTTGTGTTTCATAATCATCATCATCATTGTCATCATCATCATCATTGTCATCATCATCATCATTACTGTCATCATTTCCTACACCACCAGCAGCCTAATCATCATCATCACCATCATCAGTCATTATCATCATCGTCATCATCATCATCATAATTTTCACCAGTCATCATCATCATCATCACCATCTTCATCATCATCACCATCAACAGTCATTATTTATCATCATCGTCATCATCATCATTATCATCACCATCTTTATCATCATCATCATCATCATCATCACCATCATCAGTCATTATCATCATCGTCATCATCATCATTATCATCATCACCATCATCATCGTCATCATCATCACCACCATCATCATCACTATCAGATACTCATCGAACACCTTCTCACATTGACCCATCTTCCTCACATCCCAGGAGATCAGCAAACTCGGTGAGGTCCTCCACCTGTCCCAAGTCAAACTCCACACCCAGACGGGGGAGAAGTTTGAACGAATCTTCCTGTTGTTCCAGTCGTGCCTGGTGATGCTCTCCATGAGCTCCAGACTCAGCAGCTACCAGTACGAGGGCAACATCCCTCTGAGTGGCTTGTCGGCTGCCACATTGGTGGATGGAGGGGACTGCTTTGAAATCAATGGTAGGTTTTTGTAAACCCTGTCTCGTATGTATACGACTAAATATTTCATCAATGTGATATGAGGCTAAAATGAAAAGTTGCTCTTGAAACATTTCACACACACACACACACATATCATTATCATCATCATTATTATTATTATTATTATTATTATTATTATTATTATTATTATTTGATTTGCCTCCCAGGTCCAATGATAGAGAAGATCACCGTGTCGTGTGGATCGAAGACAGAAGCCATCACTTGGATGGAACTCCTCAATGGTCTGGTCTCAAACTCTGGGCAGCCCGCATCATCGGCCAAGCCCCAACCTTTACAAGTACATATGGTCAGTGGTTAGCTCTCTGTCCTTTTGGTGCGGCTATGTGGTCTAGTGGTATGACACTCGCTTTCGGATCGGAAGGTCCTGGGTTCGAGCCTCGCGCTTGGCACATAGTTGAGTCCTTGGAAAAGGCTCTTTTCTCACATTCTCACCGTACTCAGGTGTAAAATGAGTACCTGGCCATTAACAGCATTGTCTCTGTCCCAAAAATTTGTAATATCGCCTGACAGGCGTCATGTCTCGCCCTCATGTTATGTGTTGCTGTTGGCCAGGGACCCCTTGTAAAGCGCTTTGAGCACGTTTAGTAGATATTGCACTATATAAAAGCTCAAGTTTTTTTTTGTTTTTTTCTAATTCTGGCTGGTTGTCTGCAGTGACTGTTGGGCTTGGGTGAAAGTTGGCAGGCTGGGTGGGGTTCCTGACCTCCCATAGTGGGCAGGGAGGTACATACTGTCTTCTATCCCCTTATATCTGTTTCCCAACATGCTTTCTGTCTTTGTCTTGGAATGAGATTACATGGTTTTGTCCTGGCCCTGGCCGGAGTCCTAGCTGGGATGGAAACAGTCAAATGCATAGTTATTGTTTTGGGAGATGATATTTTTTTCCTTGTAAATCATCTCTCTGTTATGTATTATTATATTTGTTATTTTGAATTTAAAATGTAAGCATTTGAGTGTGTTCCTCTTTGTTGGATTTTGTGCTTGTGTGTATTTTTTGTCTCAAATTCCTATTTTCAGGCGTCCTGATTCCACTTTTGGAATGTGAAGGGTTGGCAGGTCTGGTGAATGCTTTCAGGGTAGACCAGAGCTGCCAACATGAAATTTCAGATATTCTAGATTCCAAGGGGGAAGAAAAAAAGAAAAAGTCACTTTAAATAGCTTTAGAAATAATATAAATTGCCCTCAGCATGATCCGAAAATGCTCCAAAGACCTGAATAATATCGGTGGTTCTGAGGAAATAAACTTTCCTTTTCAACAAGATTTATTGAGTCAAAGAAGTGAATATTGTTTTGTAGTCGGAGCCAAAAATTTGTATTTCTACTCATTTTTCGTAGTACTTAGCAGGTCGGGGTATGACCCTTTTATGACCCTTTATTCAAATTGATAGAAAGGAAAAACAAGGTCATTTTCACACCAATTTTTGTTGTTGTTTTCATCACTCTCAGATCTCCACCTGTCAGCCCAGCCTATCCACAGTCACGTCGGCCAAGACAGCTCAAATCTCATCCACCACAGTCCATCCTCCCCCAGGCCCCACATCGGCCCCCCCACCACCCGCCGCACCCACCCCTCCGTCTTCCCAGAATCCTCTAGCAGCCAAGACGTCCTGCGTGTGGAGTCTGACCTGCCTGCGACCTTCACCTCCGTCAAGGCCGTCTCTCATGTGCCGAGACGAAGTTCTCAAATCTCCGAGGGCTGTCAGGAAGTCGACTCAGAAAAGAAAACCAGGTGAGCTTTAAAAAAAAAAAAAAATACCACTGAGAAGGAAATGAGAGTAGAAATTGAACCAGAAGTAAGACGATTTTAATCAAGATAAAATCGAACCTTGAAAGTGTGGTAGGTTTCTTTTATCTCATACTCCTGTTCTCCATCAGATCTTAATTTGCGCGGTCATGTGATCTTGTGATAGGACTCTGGCCCTTCAGATCGAAGGTCTAGGATTCGAGTCCAGCTCTGAGTTGAGCAGTGTATAGTCGAGTCCTTGAAAAAGTCTCCTTTCTCACATTCTCTCACTGTACTTAGGTTTAAAATGAGTACCTGATCATTAACTTTGTTGTCTCTGTCAAGATAAAATTGTAATATTAATATAGCCGCAGTAGTTTAACACTTCCAGTGAAACAGGAACCCGATATTTTTTATATCACTTTTTTTCCCTATTTCTACCTGAACAAAAAAACAATAAAAATGTTTTTAAAAAGATAAAAGAGAATCAGATTAAATTTTTTTTCAAGTCTCATTGGATCTCAATTTTTTTTTTTTTTAAATTAGATATAGTCAAACATCAAACTTTTATTTTTCTTCTAAACGTATTTTTGCACTGATTTATCTCCCCTAGTGAGGACGGTGTCTGGCGACGAATCAGACTGGCATTCCAAAAGTTTGTTACTTTTTTTTTACTTTTTTTTGGCCTTTTGTCATTTGTCAATTTTCATATTTGTCATTTGTCATAATATTCTTCCTAATCACCCTATGGTTTTTGTTGCATTGCGGCCAGCTGTCCTGATAATATTAAGACTGTCCGATTTGGCAATCTGGGAACAACAAGTTTTTCGGGTTTTAAAAAATTGGACTGTTTATTTTATGTATGGAAATGAACCTTGCATGTACCAGGATTATGCTTTCATTTGACTCGCAAATTGAAACATGGAACAGAAAAAGCTATAAATCTAGATTATATTATATGTGTGGATGGCTGAGAAAACCCCGGAAAGATGCGTAAATTTCATAAATTGAGTTATGTGTGCAGTGGTGTAGATAGACCACATCTTTCTGATCATTTACCATTTTAAATTTTCTTTCTACGTCTATTAGAATCCAAGTTATGATTTTTTTTTCTGAATAAAATTTGTTGCATCTTCCCAGGTTTTCTCGGTCAGCCTCACATACAATAGTTCAAACATACTACTGAGTTTGCGCCAACGGGTCCCGTTAGAGATAGACGACGATTGGGATTGTTTGGAAGCTTTAACCCTTTGCCCACTAGTCATTATGACATCCGAAATGCTATCGCCTTCTACATCTACGCCAGAATAGAAATAGAGGGTGGAGCCTACCATGATATAACATTTTATGGATCCCTAATTTCATCATATCAGTTCTGTCCACTGACAGGTGGGTGGATATCGCTTTCAAGAACTTATGTCCTTATATGAAATCCTGAGTTTTTGACCAATCAACGGATTGCTCTTTTGATAGCTCGCTTGTCAACATGAGTCAGCTCAGCCCTTGATTTATGTAAAGGCATCACATGCGGTATATGTTGTGTAACTTCAAAGACCACGGTTGACCGAAAGCGATGAATGGAAGCCCTACTGTGGCGTGGAGAACGAGGTCTTGTATGTATAGTTACGTCATATCTCAACGCTCGTGAATTCTTAGTTCGGCTGGACTCACAATCAAAACTCGAAATCTGTGTTTTAAACTCTTGAATCAATCGAATTACACCAGTGCGTTCGTCTCATTGAGAAATGAAAAACGATATATAAATCAAGAACATCGACCGGAAAATAAGGAAATTATCATAAAATTATAAAATTTGAGAAAGCTATTTTCAAAATCAAATATATTACAAAAAAGGTTATTTCTCGACCGATTTTTATGAGACAAAGACAATTTTTCTCCACTTTTCAAGCTGATTCCAACAATGAGGTTTTCAAATTTATCGCGATAAGATTATTTGTCATTATTTTTTTAAATACCCAATTGACTGCTCAGGAAATGAATACGTAATCCTTGGCGGCTAGCGAGTAGGTGTTAAATTTTGCTTACCCTTTCCCACGCAGACGCACACACACACACACACACACACACACACACACACACACACACACAGACTGAACACACAATGTATGTCTTTCACTTCTGGCCAAAGTTGCCTTATTACAACTTAGACTCGAATGATAACAGCGAGTAGGGTGTCAGATTAAACTTCAGTTTTAAAGGTCTAATTCAATTCACACCGTAATAAATCATAATAATGATCATTCTTGATATATTAGAGCATTAAAATATTTAATTCACATTACCATAAATATATTTTAAATATATGTATTTTGTAATTATTTTAGCGACGATACGAACCCCTTTTAATCGTCGAGCCGAACAATAGGATGCTAGACGACGATAAGTCTGTGTGTGTGTGTGTGTGTGTGTGTGTGTGTGTGTGTGTGTGTGTGTGTGTGCGTGCGTCTACGTGGGAAAGGGTAAGCAAAATTTAACACCTACTCGCTAGCCGCCAAGGATTACGTATTCATTTCCTGAGCAGTCAATTGGGTATTAAAAAAAATAATGACAAATAATCTTATCGCGATAAATTTGAAAACCTCATTGTTGGAATCAGCTTGAAAATTGGAGAAAAATTGTCTTTGTCTCATAAAAATCGGTCTAGAAATAACCTTTTTTGTAATAGATTTGATTTTGAAAACAGCTTTCTCAAATTTTATAATTTTATGATAATTTCCTTGTTTTCCGGTCGATGTTCTTGATTTATATATCGTTTTTCATTTCTCAATGAGACGAACGCACTGATGTAACTCGATTGATTCAAGAGTTTAAAACACATATTTCGTGTTTTGATTGTGAGTCCAGCCGTACTAAGAATTCACGAGCGTTGAGATATGACGTAACTATACATACAAGACCTCGTTCTCCACGCCACAGTAGGGCTTCCATTCATCGCTTTCGGTCAACCGTGGTCTTTGAAGTTACACAACATATACCGCCTGTGATGCCTTTACATAAATCAAGGGTTGAGCTGACTCATTTTGACAAGCGAGCTATCAAAAGAGCAATCGTTGATTGGTCAAAAACTCAGAATTTCATATAAGGACACAAGTTCTGGAAAGCGATACCCACCCACCTGTCAGTGGACAGCACTGATATGACGAAATTAGGGCTCCATAAAATGTTATATCATGGTAGGCTCCACCCTCTATTTCTGTTCTGGCGTAGATGTAGAAGGCGATAGCATTTCGGATGTCATAATGACTAGTGGGCAAAGGGTTAAAGCTTCCAAACAATCCCAATCGTCATCTATCTCTAATCGGCCCCGTTAGAGCCCCGATGCGCAATCTGTCTACTGTCTGTTTTGGGTCATGACGATATTGTGAGTGTTAGGGTGATCCATACCTGCCAACCCTTCCGCTTTTGGCGGAATCATTCCTATTTTCAGTCTTCCTTTTTGTACTATTCCGCCATTGTCTCTAAAATTCCGATTTTGAAAAATGATGATAATGTTAACAATAAAAAAGAGCGAAAGGTGTGTGTGTGTGTGTGGGGGGGGGGGGATGTTTAAAAGGGTGAAATTCCTATTTTATGTCTCAATTTCCTATTTTTAGGCGTCCTGATTCCACTTTTGGAATGTGAAGGGTTGGCAGGTCTGGTGACCTCGTTTTGGCTCTTTGAAAAGTTGGCCGCTGTGTCTTTTGTCTTTGATTGGTTTGTTGGACTTTGGGAGTTGTTTACAATTTGTACATTTTTCATTTATTTGATTATTCATTTTTTATTTCATTCATTCATTCATTCATTCATTATTTCATTTAGTTATTTATTGATTAATTCATTTACATATTTATTAATTAATTTATTTATTTATTAATTTATTCTGTGCCAAAGAGTCATTTTTCTGACATTCGACATGAAAATAACAGTGTCAAGTTATTTTGGAAAGCTTAGAAAGAATTTTATGTTCAGCATTTTTTCTGGGTTGAATAGTGAATTTAAAAATTGTGGATCTGCTTACGGGAATTTTAGTTTAAATATCTATTTATAGCATCCAAAAAGTATGGCTTTTGTGGATTTTTTGCCCACACTTTTTAAACTCATTTATAAAGTCTTCTTTAGGACCCTCATGGACTGATAACAATATCAATACGCTTGAACAGTCGTGACGTCACTTCCCTCATAATGACGCATGGTAACTTTGTAACTGGCTCTAAACTATTGGAACAATGGCGGACGCCTTTATGAAATATTTTTCCAACGAGCATAAAAGCGTATCCAGTGGAAAAAAAAAAAACATTATAGATCTGATCATGTTTTGACTTTTACACATTCTGATCACAAGACATATGAAAAGTTCTAGCCAGCATGAAGAATAAAAAGTACTGATTTTCTTTGTTTAGAACCACGATGGCCGCTGTTGCTGGGCGACGGGGGGGGGGGGGGGGGGGGGGGGTTCAAATGCCAAACTAGTTTTAATCAAGTTGTGTTAACTTCTCCCCGATTCCATTGAGTTCTAATGTGTTGTTGCCATTATTGACACATGTGTTGATATTCTAACACTTCCTTGTGATAAGAGATAACACACTGTGTGTGTGTTGTTGTTGTTGTTGTTGTTGTTTGTGTTTGTGTGAGTTTTTACTCACCACAGAAATTGATTCTCCTCATTGTTTTTATTGCTTTGTTTTTTTGTTGTACTCACAGCGCTAGTAAATAATATTATCCCATTTAATTTTCAATGCTGCTACCATTGTCGTCATCATCATTATCATTATCATTCATCATCCTCATCATTATTATTATCATCATCATCATCATTACCATCATCAACATCATCATCATTATCATCATCATCATCATTGTCATCATCATCATTGTCATCATCATCATCATCATCGTCGTCGTCATCACCATCATCATCGTCGTCGTCATCATCATCGTCATCATCATCATCGTCATCATCATCACCACCATCTAGATGATATTACCACTACAACTACAACCGCCATCCTGTATCATCAACGTTGTCACATTTTGTATTTCCTGTGGTATACCTTAATCTAGTTATTTACGCTTACTAACTCGTGCGTTCATTTATCTATCGTGTTGTTGATTTCCCAGAATGCAAATGGTGCTGCTTGAAGCCAGAAGAAAAATATAACAATAATCAAATGGGCTGGAAAAAATTATAGTCCTTCAGAGCCCATGGAGCTAGAGTTTACCCTGGTATCTACAGTGTGAAACGGACAGCAAGTGCTTGCTACCCTTTGGATAGGACTCTAGTCTATCCCAAAGTACTTTCCACCAGATCTAACCATTCCCAGCTACCCAATCACTGCTGTGTGGACAGGGCGGTGGATCAGAAAAAAAAAAATCTCGACTGCACCTGGGATGGATGTCTGTCCGTTTGCGTGTGAAGCGAGTACTCTACCAACTGAGCTATCAGGGGAATCTCCCCCATTTGACCACACTGCCATCAATTTCCCATCATATCAGCTAAAATAAACTATTGACACACTGCAAAGAAGAGACAGTGATTACAAAGCTCATGTTAGAAGCTGTGGACTGTAAAAAGTAATAAATAAAAATGAATGTATCACAGCTCCAAAAAAAAAAGAGAAAAAAAAAAGATCAAACATGAAACGTTTCAGGCTCAAACCTTCTTCAGCCACAAATAACAATAAAACAATGTTAATGTTCACTTTTGTTTATTAATGTTTTGTTTGTTTACTTAATATTGTATGGGCAGAAATCATGATGACTTCTTGTATATACCACTTGTTATCTCTAGTTGTTTTATGACAGAAGTACAAAATGTATAACAAGATAGATATCTATTTTATATGGCATTTAAACAACCAAATGTCACTTTACGGTAGTACTTGAAATCAACAACGACACCGTTATGTGCTAATATCTGTGTCTTTACGTGTTTATATCTTTGTCATGTGTATGAGCGGTACATATATATATATATATATATATATATATATATATATATATATATATATATATTAAACGCGGATGACAAAAAACAATAACAAAGACCTAAGTGACGTCAACTTCGAACTATCTATACATTGAAAACACACCATGGCAATTTTATATTTAAAATGTTCTTCAACTGGGAGCCAATGATATAGATACAGTGAAGGTTGAGAGTGCGAAAGTCTTTTTTTTTTTGGTTTTGTTACCAATCTTCCAGCACTGTTTTGAATTATCTGGAGTTTTGAAATTTTATCCCAGGATATCTTCTTCTTCTTCTTCCTCGTCTTGTGGAAACCTCCAATATTGTCGAGGATCACTCCACAGTTTGTAGGGTTTTACATTATAAACTTGCTAAAACTCTGAACATAAGACTAATTTAAAAAACACATGCCAATATATGCCAACCAGTAGAGAATTACATTAATAATCTAGTGGAAACAGAATCAGTCTTGTGACAAGTGTTTTGGTTGTATCGAGAGTTTTGGAATTACGGATAGATGAAATTCTTTTTTAAGTTCATAGTTTAAAGATTTACAAACATTAGAAACCTGGTGAGACATAGACAGCTCACTCTCAATGTTTTACACCAAGAAATGAAGTGGCACTTTCCTACTCACTTCATTTCTTGTTGTTATCAGCATAAGTGCCTGCTCCACTCACTTTTCTGAATTGAAAATGTTTTACAACATTGATAGATTTTATATCATGTCCATTTATATCCAGAACAATAGTGGGCTGTGTGCTTTTCAGCCCTTTCTCTTTGAACATTTCACTCAAATTAGATTTTTATTTAAAAAATGAAATATCATTTAAGTATTTTTGAACACGTCTTTTTTTATTCAAAGATGACAACACCGGAAATCATTGAGGAGTAGAATAAAAGATTTCTTACACTCTTGCGTTTTGGAATTCGAACTTTGTTCCCAACGCGCACTCGCAGGCTTGTGCAGCAGTAGTTAGGGAACTCATCCAGAATTTAAAAAAGCAGAAGTGTAAGACTTGTATATATTATATTATTGATATAATATTATTATTATTAATATATATATATAATATATATATTTGTTGTTTGCCCTCTCCAGATGACCCTAAAGTTTATAATGAGGATGCTTTTATTCTCCAAGTCATCGAGGCGTATTGCAACAGTGTCAAGACTAGGCATACTGTCAATTCATGTGAGTAGTCATTTATTATCTCTCTCCACAATCCCCCCCCCCTCTCTCTCTCTCTCTCTCTCTTTCTGTCTATCTATCTAACTATCTATCAATCTGTCGATCTGTCTCTCTTCATGTGTATATGGATAGGATATATGATATTTTCCAACAATTCCTGCTTGAATCACGATATTTAAATGAATTATGAATTCTATGTACGTCTTGTGCTCGTCTGGTTATGTTTATATCTTGTCTGTATTTGTTTTGGCTAAAACGTTGACCCATTTTGAATTGCACATCATCTGCTACGCGCGTCACTACACGCCATCCGATTCAATTTGGAATTTATTGTTTGGCTTTGTTATTTTTGAAAAAATCCTTTTTGTAGATTTCACACCTTTGTGTCATTCATATTTTGTCATATTTTTTTTTTCAGCTTGTTCTATTTATTATTATTATTATTATTTAATTTTTTTTCTATTAGATCCTATTTTGCATCCATCAGTTGCCAATAATAATATTTCACGCACAATTCTTTGTTTCCAATAATTGACTCATTGAGATTATTCAACCTTTGAGTTTTTAAATTTTATTTAATTATTTATTTAATTTTATTTTTTTTTGACTCCCTGTCCATGACCAATACTATAAC
>NC_088369.1:17051789-17084289 GCF_034508935.2 Berghia stephanieae
AAGTGTGGTTATTATGCAGGTCTGATAACACAATTTATTATGGGCTCATTTCCGTCATGGAAATCTTTAAAAAAAAATGACACAAAATATGGAATATTACAACAATGTTAAACTAGGCCTATCAGTGGGTTCGGATGTCAGACCTGCATATATGTATACGTCGATACTAACTGTTTTGGGAATGATTTTACCGCTCTCTGAAAAAAAAAAAACATTATAAAAATTTGGGCCAGAAAATTCGTCCTTCATCTTGTCAAAAACAAAAAAAAAATAAAATAAAAAGCTTGGAAACCCGAGACTTCTAGAAAGTCTTAGGTTTGACCATAACGTTGAGCGTTTGGTTAGAATTTGCTATGATTATTTGTGCTTGCTATCGGCCTTGGTGTCATCGTTTGTATGTACGCCTGCTTGCTTGATTATTGCTTGATATGTTTGTTTGTCTGCTTGTTGGATTATTTGTTTGTTTGTTGTGGTGTCTTCGTTATCGTTCTTTTTGGTGTTGTTGCATTTTCAAACTTCTTTTGAATTGATGATTATGATGATGATGATGATGATGATTTTCATTGCAGTATTAGTATTGGATGTTTTAACACACCGCTTAAATTTTCAGCCTCTTTTATCCCCCCTCTCTCTCTCTCTCTCTCTCTCTCTCTCTCTCTCTCTCTCTCTTTCTCTTTCTCCACTCCTCTCTCTCTCTCTATCTATCTCTCTCTCTTTCTCCACTCCCCTTTATCTCTCTCTCTCTCTCTCTCTCTCTCTCTCTCTGTGTGTGTGTGTGTGTGTGTGTGTGTGTCTATATCTATCTCCACTACCTCTCTCTGTCTTTCTCCCCCCCCTCTCTCTTTCTCTCTCTCTCTCTCTCTCTCTCTCTCTCTCTCTCTCTATCTATCTATCTAGCTATCTCTCTCTCTTCCATTCTCTTCCATCCATCCATTCATCCATTAGTCCATCCCTATCAACTTTCCCCCCCCCCCCCCCTCTCTCTCTCTCTCTATCTCTGATGTTATTTTCTTTCTTTAAACGCTTCCCATAGGTTATGCTGTGCCCTTCTATACATACAGCTCTCATTCGAATTCTCCTTACACTTTCTCAAACTGTGGCATATCGACTTCCTTTTAACTCATTCAACCCTAACACCGACTATATCCGTAGTTTACCCGGGTTACTTTTACACTATGCCTATTTATTACATTTTTATGAAACAAGCTAAGACTGGCCAAATTTAGGTTCCCCCCCCCCCCTTTTTTTTTTTTTAGATTCATATTTGCTTTTAAAGGAAAAAAAAAATAAGGACATAAACAAAACAAAAAACCCCAAGACATTCTTTAATAGCCAATTGGTAAGAACACTGAAGAAATGGACATGTGGGTATATTTTCTGATATCAAATTCATCAGTTCTTAATAAATATAATGTAGAATTGAGGGTAGAAAGAATGAATAATTTTGTGTTCGGATTCTTCCCCCCCCCCCCCTTGCGCGCCCTCGTCTCCTTCTCTTATTAAGTAGGATTTTGTTTACCGCTGATTTTGTTTGTTTGTTTGTTTGTTTGTTTGCTTAGACTGTTCTGGACTCATATTATTTTGAGGTTAATTTGTAGAATATATTTTAAGGTCATCAGATTTGAAAAATGAAGTGCGTTGTCCTAGTCTTCTAATTTGATGTATACCGTATTGCGTGTTATAATGACGATTGTCTTTTTGTTTTGATTGTTTTGTTTTGTTTTGCATCCCCAAGTGCTCGTCATTTTGCTCTATACAATAAATGTGTGCTTTGACTTCTTTCTTTCTTCCTCTATTTTCTCTTTATTTAACACATCATTTCAATTTCAATGTGTTATTTTGGTTGAATGCTGACGTCATATTTTTTCCTATCATTTTTCTCTCCCCCCTTTTTCCACGCTGCTGTTACTTGGAATCTTCAACTCGACGACTTGGAAAATACTAACAAAACATCTCATATCATTTGTATGGAAAAAAAAATACTAACACGTTTCTTATACACCTCGTTTAACAACGAATTATATAATCATCGTGTATTATTAACGTTATATCTTATGAAAATACGCTTTTTGTTCTATTAAAAAAATAACAACTTTGAAAATAATTCATTGAAAAAATGGTATGCAATTTATTTTTCTACAATCTTGTCCCTCCATTCATCCAACGTCAAAAAACAACAACAATTGTGACAATTGGTTTTGATTCGATGACCTTGACACGTCGAATGTCTGGCGTCAATGAACATTGACGGATTTTATTTTGTTTTGTTTTCAAACCAACAAAATGTCAATACTCAAATTCTTCCTTCTGGAATACGTTACCAACCAAATCGGGGTGTATGAAATCTACCCAAACGGCAAATCCTCGATTTTGCGTGGAATGAAAAAAAAAAAAATAACACCAACGATCAATGGCTCGGCGATTTTTATGGATAATTCGCAATGTGGCTTCCTTCTTGAATCGTTCGAACGTGGCGTCTGCATCTTCGATTCATTCCAACATGGCCGTCTCCACTACTCATCAGTGGACTTGTCCAAACTTCGCCTGAGCGACAGCTCGGGATCTGCCGAGAGCGGGGCTTACACGGACACGCTGAACTCGCCGGACCTGGACGATTACACCTCCCTGGGAGGGGCCGGCACGCCTCTGATGGGGGGATTCTGCTGCGCCTCCTTCCCCTTGGCCAGGGGTCTGGCTCGCACCATGAAGAGGCTTTAGTTGGAAGATTTTGGTTTTGGTTTTTATTTGTTTGTTTTTTTTTCAATGCTATGTGTGTGAATACGGAGGTCGAGGTTATTCGCTAGGTCACGGTGCCTTTCGCGTGTAAAGCGAGTGCTTTACCAACTGAGATATCTCGGAAGGACTAAAATTTGGTCTGCTGACAAAGGAATTGGAATTCTCAAGAGCTTCACTGACCTAAATGATAGTTGTGGCCAGCCCTGACTAAAAGGCCTGGTATGTCTGCCCTACCCTAGAGCAGCGGTCCTTGACTGATGTGTGTCACACATACGTACGTTGAATGTTGCAATGATGAAGACAATGAGTTGTGATGGTTGTGATGTGAAAAGAACATCATGGAATGTTATACGATTCTTACACTCTTGCTTTTTGGAATTCCCGACGTGTTCCTAAACGCTGCACGAGCTTGCGAGTGCGCGTTGGGAACAAAGTCCGAATTCCAAAATGCAAGAATGTAAGAAATCTTTTATTCTACCCCTCAATCGATTCCGATTTCGTCACCTCTGAATAAAAAACATTTTCAAAAAATATCTAAATGACAATTCTTTTTTTTTTTTCAAAAATCTAATTTTAGTGGAATTCAACGTTTGATAATCTGACGTCACAAATTATTATTGTAAACTTGATAACATTACGCGTTACTATTATAGGGAGAGGGCTGGAATAAAACATATTATTTAATATATTATATTATTATTATTACGACATTGCGTTTTGTATTTATAGGCAGAGAGTTCTCTGATATAAACGAGTTGAGCAGAAGCTCATTTACGATCCGGTCCTTTTGCCCTGAGAGAAAACACACATTCTGAATACGGTCTGGGTGGGGTTCCTGATCTCCCATAGTGGGAAGGGAGGCACTTATTGTGTTTTCTATCTCCCTATATCTGTTTTCCAACTTGCTTTCTGTCTTTGTCTTGGAATGAGATTACTTGGCTTTGTCCTGTCCCTGGCCGGATACCCTGGCTGAGAGGGAAACAGTCAAATGTATAAGTTCGTTTTAGGAAATGATATTTTTTTCTTTGTAAATCATCTCTATGTTATGCACCGTATTATGTTTCGTACTCATATTATATATGATTTGTAAACATTTGAGTGTTTTCCTCTTTGCGGGGACCTGTGCTTTTGTCTGGATGAGACTTTTAGGTGATCTCAAACTAAGTACTTGTGATAATGTCTTTTGACGACATTGATGTGCAATATTCTGTCATTCCCATTCTTTGTCCGAGTGATTCTAAGCTGCTAGAACTAGAAACTTTGGACCCTTAGACAGTAACAAACCAACATTGCATTATAACAACTTCGAGAAAGAAAGAAGAAAATATTAATTCACGGAACGTTTCGGGATTAAAACGTTGCTTCAGCCAATAACCAAAAACAAAACAAAAACAGTAAACACATTAATACGTTAACTTCAAATCCAGAGAGAGAGAGTCGACGGAGGAGTATTTCGTGCCCGAAACGCTCGGTGTTCGGTATTTTGTGTTCTTTTTTGTTTCATGTTTGTTCCATCCTCATATTTTGCGTGTCGGTCTCAATGATCAGATTGTGTTATTTCATTGGACTGGTGACGCATTCGCTGATTTATAGCATTATTTTTTTCTATCTTTTTAAATCTTTTTTCTTTTATTACCGATATTATTATATACAGATTTAGCATTGTAACCCTATGTGATGATGGGCTGAGATGATGATGATGATGATGATGATGATGATGATGATGATGATGATGATGATAATGGTGAAGATTATTATTATTATTATCATCATCATTATCAACATCATCATCATCATCATCATCATCATCATCATCATCATCATCATCATCATCATCATTCATTATTATTATTATTAAATTATTTTGATTATTATTATTATTATTATTATTATTATTATTATCTCATCATCATCATCATCATCATCATCATCATCATCATCATCATCATCATCATCATCATCATCATCATCATCATCATCATCATCATCATTATTATTATTATTATTATTATTATTATTATTATTATTATTATTATTACTATTATTATTATCATCATTATTATTGTTGTTGTTGTTGCTATTATTATTATTATTATTATTATTATTATTATTATTATTATTATTATTATTATTATTATTTTGTTGTTGTTGTTGTTGTTGTGTGTTGTTGTTTTTATTATAATTTGTATTATCCTTATTATTATTATTATTTTATTATTATTATTATTATTATTATTATTATTATTATTATTATTATTATTATTATTATTATTATTATTATTATTATCATTATCATTATCATTATTATGATAATGTAAATATAGCTATAGATATTGTGTTTATAACATGATGTGTACGTATGTGCAAGGGTGTTTGACAATAAAAGAAGACGTGTAGGCTTGTAAATTGATATAGATAGCTTGTCAACAAATTACGTTATAGAACAAATAAGGTATCCAATGATAGGAAGTTATATCAAGTTTTGTTCTTTTAAGCATTCCAGTCTAATTCAGTTGACTTTTTCTTTTTCTTTTTTCTTTTTTTTTCTTCTTTTGAAACGGAACGGACCAATTAAGGTGGTGCCTTTTTAAAAAAAAATATACTAAGATGGCACTTTTATTGTCTATAGCTACGTTCAAAATTTCTCAAATTTGCGTTTAAAATAGCGTGATAAGAAAATGGGTACATTTACATGCTGAGCTGCCTGTTGTGAATTGTAATAAGGAAATAGCAGTAGATGTTGCCAAGTAGAACACTGTCAAGTAGAACATTGTCACACCAAACAGAACGTTAGAGAATTGGGAATCCTTCGGTAGAACCGCGTATCACGTATGACGTCATGGTCAATCTCATTATAAATAAAAAATAATGCCGTTTTGCCATTTTTGCATGGATTATCTGATCAGAGAGATTAATGGCGTACCATGATCACCGATGTCTGGCACAGACTTGGTACTTGAAGAAGTATGGATCACGGAAAAGTTAACATTGTGACATTCAATCAAAAATCGCATAGCGGCACGGTACAATTTTTTATTTTACGTATCATGAGAATGATCATGTGATAACGACGTAATACGTGATGCGTGGTAGGTCGTATGGACTGCTAAACTTGTCTAACATGTCGTTAAGTTGTCACGGCTTGTAATCCTACACCCTTTTTTTTTTTTAAATTTTATCTGTGTCACGTCAAACATAATGTTTGTAGTTAATATATTTAGAGGTGAAAATACCGTCACAGAGATACACATTCCATTCAAATCGTCACTTTTTTTTCAATTCTATTCTGGGCGTATTTCGTCATATATTTTTTATTGTTTGTCATAATTTATATTGTCGTCAAGTTTTCATATTAAAATGTTTACTGCTGTACAGTGGAGCTCGTTTACAATGGCGTTGTGTCTGTTTGTTTGTTTGTTTGTTGTTTGATTGTAGATCTTCTCCAAACACGTCATCTACGGCGTGTTCATATCCATTCTCCGTAATACGCTTCAACAGTCATGACGTCACTTCCCTCGTAACTGGTAACTGGCTCTAAACTTTCGGAACAATGGCTCACGCCCTTATGAGATATTTCACCGACGAGCATAAAAGCGTATCCAGAGGAGAAAAAAAATAACATTATAAATCTGATCATGTTTTGATTTTTACACATTCTGATCACAAGACATATGAAAAGTTCCAGCCAGCATGAAGAATAAAAAGTACCGATTTTCTTTGTTTAGAACCACGATGGCCGCCGCTGCTGGGCGACGTGACATCAGACTATTGAATCCAATTATCCTCAAACACAAGACAAAACGCGGTACTATAACTATCATCGAAATTGCGTCTTCGACCAGAACCATTGATTTATTATGCCCCCTTATTTGGGGAGGGTGGGTCCAAATTTACAAAAGAATATTAGCATTTCACGATTTTAATTCTCCGCCCCCTCATGTTTCATGTTTTTCTAAATTAAAAAAAAAAAACAAAAAAAAACATAGAATTTGATCCGCCGTGACTTCCTGACCACAGTGGTCATTCTTAATGTCACATTCACCAAGGATAAGAAGAAATTAATCGTTAAATTCGAGAAATAATCATTGTTTAAAAAAAAAAAGAAGAAGAAAAAGAGATACCTTTTGATAAAATAAAATATAGATGAAGTCATTTCAGGGTACGTTTTTTTAAGATTCTTGATCTCATGCGTTTGATATTTTCGGAAAGAAAAAAAATGCCCAAATTGTTTGTTTGTTTGTTTTGTTTTGTTTGTTTTTGTTTTTTTTGTTTTTTTGTTTTTTTTTGTTTTTTTTTTTGGTGGGGGGGGGGAGTTCATTAAAAATAAATTATTATTGGAAGGGGGGGGGGGTCCCTCTTCTGAAGTTTGAGTATACCATCGTTTGCTTCTTCTCCCGTTGCGAGATTGAATAATACTGTTATAACGTCCCGTCCCCCTCTCTGTGTCCTGTGCCGTTGTATCCGAGTTCCACTCTTTATTCTCGTGTCATGCTGACATACATACCATTTACGTCATCTTAAAATGTTGGACTTGTGCTGAATGCCAGCGCCCTCTGCGTGTGTCAGTCGGTCTGTCTGGCTCAGAGGTTCTCAACCACCGGTCTGGTAGCCGATGTCGGACGGAAAAATAAATAAATGAATAAATAATTTGAAATAAAAATAAATTTGAAAAATCCCGTCAATAAACAAAAGGTCGTGATAAGAGAGAGAGAGAGAGAGAGAGAGAGAGAGAGAGAGAGAGAGAGAGAGAGAGAGAGAGAGAGAGAGAGAGAGTGAAAAGATTCAAACCATGATCCCCATGCTATTCAACACGTTTAGGATGTGAATGGTATGTTTTTTATACTTTCACGGTGTCTTTTCAAAAACCCATCTTTACATATCTCAAAGATTCATTTACAGTTTATATGATATCTACTTGCCTAATTTTCTCGAAAAAGATGTTTAATTTGGTTTCGTCATCCTCACACCCATCCGCATTTAGGAAAGTGTATAAGCATTTTCATTTATTAATTTTGCTACTGTGTCCGTAGAATTTTGTTTTCATTTTTACTGGTCCGTCAGTGCAACAGGTTGAGAACCACTGGTCTAGCTTACTGCTCGTTTGATACGGAAGTAAATGGGGTGGTGGTGGGGGGTGGAGGGGTGAATGAGAGAGAGAGAGTGTGTGTGTGTGAGAGAGAGAGAGAGAGAGAGATAGAGAGAGAGGAGGAGGAGAAAGAGAGAGACTGTGTGTGTGAGAGAGTGAGTCTGTGTGTATGAGACAGAGAGAAAGAGAGAGGAGGAGGAGAGAGAGTGTGTGTTTGTGTGTGTGTGTGAGAGAGAGAGAGAGAGAGAGAGAGAGAGAGGAGAGAGTATGTGTATGTGTGTGTGAGAGAAAGGGGGAGGGGAAAGAGAGAGAGAGAGAGAGAGAGAGAGAGAGATGCCGTTGAAAAGTTGAGGTGGTACTTGTTTATATTGTCAGATAATTCCATGGTTGTGAATAAATATTTGTATTTATAATGTAGGTATTGATTTTCTTGAGTTTATGAAATGACATGTGTAATGTGCTAGATAAGTTGACATTCATGACGATGAATGACATCAATGCCAATGAAGCATATTATGGGGTTTATATACCATTTCCATATTGTACGAACGATTAAAAAACTTGGGATATTTCCAAGGGTTTAAAAAAATTAATTAATTAAATAACATGTTGCTTTGTTTCTATTTTAATCTAATGTTTTTCAATATTATTTTTGGCTGCTTTTATACCAATCTTACTCATCACTGACTTGTAACGTAGCCATCGTCAACATATACCCTGACACTAGAACCCTCTAGGACTGGCAGTTTGACGTCATTTTTTTATGTTTGTGTTGCGTCTAGTGAGTTGTCGTTAGTAGAGCTCAAGGAAACAAGTTATTTCATTGGCTGAACTATTGAATACAACTCACGATTTGTTTTCTTTTGTGGCAAGAGACTGGCATTTTGACGTCATTTCTTTGGTCGGTGTCAGGCTATAACTTTACGATGGCTACGCTTGTAAACCTGAAAAGGTTTGTATAAAACTAAAACAACGTCAGCAGACGAGGCAGGTAGAAGACGGGAAGAAAAAGGTTATCCCAAAATATCAGGCTTCGGGTTGAGCATCAGGATTTCACTTTTACGTCGTGGCGGGATAATTAACCGGTAGATAACCACGCCTCTCGGACAATCGTCATCATGTATACAATGGCAGTGATTGGTAGACACAGCAAGCTACACAGGTTTTACTATCGATGGTATGTGTTAAGTAAAATACCCACTGTTCTACCGCTTGATCAGTAGAATCAGCACAGAAAACTATGTGTAAACTTAAACGTTTTTAACATGATCGAGAAAACCATGTGATAACTTGTCGCCCATTTGTTAATATAAAAACAATAACAACGATCAGATGGAGGTCGAATTCGTTCACGTTATTGTTTATAAACAACCAACGATGTTTGTCCGAGCACGTGTGAAGGTGTGTCACAAATCCCATGTTTTGATTGGTGAAAAATCTACTGGTTAATTGCATTTACAGTCATAAGTATACAGTGGAATCTGGAATCCTGATAACACCAACACCGTCGGGCCATAAAGATTGGTTTGACTTTAAGCAAGGGTGACTTTATCCATTATTAATGGAACACGCTTAGATCGGCCCAATCTACAACATCCCGTACCGCACTGCACTCGTGTACCGTCTCAACCGCGCTCGGAAGCTTCGTCACAACGCACGGTTCAACTTAGATGCTGTGCGGTTTCGGGCTCTTTACCACAACGGGAACATGTTGGACAGGTGGCAAGTCCCCACTGATGCAATGAGCATCAGCAGTACACGGTGGCGCATGCGCACATCATTTGTTATACGTACTTCCTGTGTCGCCTCACAAGAGGTGGTCGAGACTGAAAATGGTTCGGCATTATTTCCAGTCTTGTACTGACTGGTCTGTTGGGATTCTTCTTCAGTTGTCAGCTCAGGCCAGCTCTTGAAGTCTTCTCGTATGCGTGATCTCGGGGCACATCCTGCTGGCCTGGTTCACATCGGACGTCAAACGACGGAATTGGGAAAGCTATCATCTGGAAGAGTGGGAAAATGAGCGACTGAGGTCTTCACCCTCTCGTCTTCCTCCTCCTATTAGTCAACCCCCCCCCCCCCCCCCCCTCTTTCCCTCCCCCAATCACAATCTTGGCTAATATTTTCTTTCTTTTTTCTTTTTGGTAAATAGTTTTAGCCAACATTTAAAAAGAAAATTGTACTACAATTGGTAGTAAAAAAAGGAAAGAAAAAAACAAACACAAAAGAAATATCGATGATGATGAAAATAATAATAATAATAATAATAATAATAATAATAATAATAATAATAATAATAATAATAATAATAATAATAATAATAATTTAAAAATAAAACAAAAAAACTTAGTATGTTGTAGAACAAAGGCCGATAACCCGCATGTCTCAATATACTATGAACCGATCCGGTATTTTATATATTATAGAGATGTCATGTCATTGTGGTGTTAGTCCATATTCCCTTATACAGGATGCTTTTTTTTTTCTTATTCTGAATGTATTGCTATTTTGTGTTCCTTCCATTTCTCTTTACACCACCTTCCCCCTTTCCTTAAAATAAAATAACCCCCCCCCCCCCCCCCCCGCGCGCTTTCCCCTTTTCCCAACACACGTTTCATTCGTATCTTCAATCTCACATTGTGAAGTTCTAAATTAATATTGATATTCTAATCAATATGTACGTGTGTGTGTGTGTGTGTGTGTGTGTGTGTGTGTGTGTGTGCACACACATACGTATGTGTTTTTTTCAATAGCCATTGCTTTCTTATCACTGTCACGTTCTTTATTTAGTATATATGTTTAATTGTTTTTTGTTTTTTTTTTGCTTTGTTCTTGTTATTCACCCCCCCCCCCCCCCCCTTTCCATCGGTTTTTAAAAATCCTTGCTATTTTATGGATTTGATTTGATATCCTGTTCGTTTTTGTTATATTTATACATACTGTTTTGAAAAACTTACAGTAACCCATTTCTCTCTCTGTCTCCCTGTATCTCCCCCCCCCCTCTCTCTCTCTCTCTCTCTCTCTCTCTCTGTATCTCACTCTGTGTCTCTTTGTATCTCTCTCTATCTATCTATCTATCTATCTATCTATCTATCTATCTATCTATCTATCTATCTATCTATCTATCTATCTATTCTCTCTCTCGCTTCAATATCTTTCATCCGTCAGTGTTACATATATTTTGATATTTTTATTTATAACGTTTTCTGTTGCCTGATAACACGGTAAAATTATTATATAATCAGTCTCGCTTTTGTTTTTCTATTTGCTATTCTCAGGCGTGGGATTCTTCCGCGGATCCGTTTTTCGATCCCTGGATATCACTTTTTTGTGTTTTCGGTCCTCGGATCCTTGGAAAGATCGCCTAATTGTTAGTCTAAACGACACTTTCTCTCTCTCTCTCTCTCTCTCTCTCTCTCTCTCTCTCTCTCTCTCTCTCTCTCTCTCTCTCTCTTTCTTTTAATGAGTCGTTTTTGCGATCGTCACGAAATTTTCCTCTGAAACTGTATCATTGTAACTAATGGCAAATTTTCCCCTCTGAAAGTAGCCTTGGGGAATCCCACATCTGTACTGTATTCTATTTTTATGCCACTCCCGACTTTTTTGTTTTTGTTTTTTGTTGTTTTCTTGTTTTGTTTTGTTTTTAGATCCAGTGGAATCTGCATAAAATCAACACTCTTAAAAGTTAACTTGTGCTTAAAGTCAACACTCTTAAAAGTAACTTGTGCTTATAGTCAACACTCCTAAAAGTTAACTTGTGCTTAAAGTCAACACTCTTAAAAGTAACTTGTGCTTATAGTCAACACTCCTAAAAGTTAACTTGTGCTTAAAGTCAACACTCTTAAAAGTTAACCTGTGCTTAAAGTCAACGTCTCTTGTTGGTCCCAAATGTTCTGTTCTTTATCTACGTGTGTTCCATCAATAACGGATAAAGCCACTCTTGCTTAAAGTCAAACCAAATGCTTTCTGGTCCTAGGGTGTTGGGTTTATCAGGGTTCCACTGTATGTTTTTTTTTTTTGTTTTTTTTTTGGTGTGTTTATTATACATTTATGCTGTGGTTCAAACAGTCACAAACGTTAAATATTTACACAACTAAACGAACATAAATTTTCATCCTTGGAATGACTTTTGGCTTCTTGGTGAAAACGACAGGCTGTGATAGTGATTTTTCGGTTAGATTCAAATGGAGCTTTGCCTGAAATGGGTTCACAGCACTTGCTTTATTTTTCTTCTTGTTGTTTTTCCTTTATAAATATATATATATATATATATATATATATATATATATATATATAATATATATATATATATATATATATTATATAATATATATATATATATATATATATATATATATATATATAATATATATATATATATATATATATATATATATATATTATATTATAAATATATATTATTATATATATATATATATATATATATATAATATATATATATATATAATTTAATATATATATATATATATATATATATATATATATATATATATATATATATAATATTATTATATATATAATATATATATATAATATATATATATATATATATATATATATAAATTCCTGGAGGTGGTCTCCATACATTTTGTGCATGTTATTGTGTTGTGTGAGATTGTGTGTGTAACCTCTCTCTCTTTCTCTCTCTCTCTCTCTCTCTCTCTCTCTCTCTCTCTCTCTCTCTCTCTCTCTCTCTCTCTCTCTAACTCACTCAACCCTAACACCGACTATACCCGTTGTTTACCCGGATTACCTTACCCCATGCCTATTAATTACATTTTTCTGAGACAAATTTTAGGCGTAGTATCAAAGCTTAATTTTTTGATAATCACAAGTTAATGAAAGTTGAATAAAAATATCTATGTCCATGCTCATTTTTAATACATTTTTCTCCAATTTTGAAAAGTAGCAAACATCTCTAGGTTTGAGTGAGTTGAAAAGAAGGAGAGAAAGAAGATATTTATTCATCTCATGAGGTGAATGAATTGTCTCTGTTTGATTTTGAGGTTTTTCGCTGAATGTAACTCTTCTTCTCTCCTTTTACTCCTGGTCATATTGTTATAAATTAGCGTATTATTGCCTTCATCAGTATGTCACTGTGTGGATGTGTTTGTGTTTGTGTGCATTCGGTGCATTTTGGGAAGTCTTGGGTTTACCAGGATTTGTTATGCATTATTTTCAATTCTTTTGTGAGCTTCTATTTTTTTTTATTTTGAGTTTGTTTTTGTTTTTTCGTTTTTGTGTTCCTTTTTTTTCTTTTAGTTTTGATTTATTTTTTTCATTGTGTTTGATTTTGAGTTGTCGTTGTTTTAATTGTTTTTACAATTGTCTTAATTTATTGTTTAATTGTTAAATTGCATTTATTTTAACCAAAGAAAATAACAATAGAAAAAGCAAAGAACAAAAAGTTAAAAATAGAGATGACGACATTTTACCTTAAAACTTGTCACTTACACGTTCTTTGTTCAGTTTTCACTGGTTTTTATGTCTTTGTTGTCGTTTTTCTTTTGTTTTTTGTTTTTAATTAACGATTGTTTCTGCATTGTTTATTTTCTAATGTTGTGCTTGATACACTTTCTACTCCATTATTTATTTTTGTCGTTATGTTGGAAATGCGAGTCCTCCTGTTAGATTTAAAATACGAGTGTTTTCCTTCTCCGCCTTCAATGTTGTATGCTAGTGTTGAGTTTTATTTATTCATCTTTTATAGAGGGAATGAGATTAGCGGAAGAGTAGCGTCCCTTGATTGGACGTCACCTTACAGAGAGAACGTCAATTTGGTTTTGAAGTGTCTCAAGCCGCTTTCACCGGAAGCGAGGACGAGAGATGCATGCGCACAACCAACATGGCGTTCTCTCTCTTATAACTTTTCCGCCGATGACGTCACAGACTATGGGTGACGTCCACTTAAGGGACGCCACTCTTCCGCTAATCTCATTCCCTATTGTTAATTTATTATGTGTTAATTTTAAAAGATATAATATTCCTGACCTTTAACATTAAAATGCATGATGATTTCTAATGTTATGGAAACAATGGTTGAAATAGATGATGATTTCCAATGTTATGAAAACAATGGTTGAAATAGATGATAATTTCCAATGTTATGAAAACAATGGTTGAAATAGATGATGGTTTCCAATGTTATGAAAACAATGGTTGAAATAGATGATGATTTCCAATGTTATGAAAACAATGGTTGAAATAGATGATAATTTCCAATGTTATGAAAACAATGGTTGAAATAGATGATAATTTCCAATGTTATGAAAACAATGGTTGAAATAGATGATGGTTTCCAATGTTATGAAAACAATGGTTGAAATAGATGATGATTTTCCAATGTTATGAAAACAATGGTTGAAATAGATGATAATTTCCAATGTTATGAAAACAATGGTTGAAATAGATGAAATTCCAATGTTTGAAAACAATGTTGAAATAGATGATGATTTCCAATGTTATGGAAACAATGGTTGAAATAGATGATGATTTCCCAATGTTATTGGAAACAATGGTTGAATAAGATATGATTTCCATGTTATGAAACAATGTTGAAATAGATGATGATTTCCAATGTTATGGAAACAATGGTTGAAATAGATGATGATTTCCAATGTTATGAAAACAATGGTTGAAATAGATGATGATTTCCAATGTTATGAAAACAATGGTTGAAATAGATGATGATTTCCAATGTTATGGAAACAATGGTTGAAATAGATGATGATTTCCAATGTTATGAAAACAGTGATTGAAATAGATGATAAAATTTCCAATGTTATGAAAGATAAATCTACTCCTCAATTTATATATTAGGTAGTCTTTATTTGTGACCCACCGTGTCAAAACAGTATTATGTCAGGATGGAGTCGACCCCAAATAGGGAATTTAGAATTGAAACGATTAGAAATATGAACTTTCCCGTGTTTTTTTTTTTTGTTTTTGTTTTTTGTTTTTTTGTTGTTTTTTTTTTTGCAATAGAAGAAACTCAATCATCGAGAATGGAAATTAAACCCTAGTTACATAACTCTGGCTGTTAATTCAATTTCAAGCATCTAGTTCTTTCCTACATAATACCATTTTGAGACCAAGGGTCACATTTATACAAATTACTTCACTCCACTCTGATATGAAGGCGTAGTCCTTAAGAGTCATTGGGCCCATGGAGCCGGGGTTTATCCCTGTTTCTATAGTGTAAAATGGACAATAGCCATTGCTTGCTACCCTTTGGATAGGATGCTTAGTCTATTTGCAAAGTAGCAACACACTTCTGTTTGATCGGCTAAGGAGCTAATGGGATAGTCAGACATGAGTAATCAGGATTACTGTATTTGATGTGGTTGTTGTGTTTAGGTGGCGTGTTTTACCACTAGATAGATTGTTGATGATTTCCCTTTCATTGTGTCCACCCCCTTTGTTTTTCTTCCAGCAATTTTAAACAGTCCACAAATACTCTTGGCTGAGGAGGAAAAAATCTTTGACGAATCAGAACAACAGGAAAGGTATGATATGGGTATTAATATTAGATGATGATGGTGGTGGTGGTGGTGGTGGTGATGATGATGATGATGATGATGATGATGATGATGATGATGATGTGCTGGGGGGGGGGGTGATGATGGTGGCGGTGGTGGTCATTATGATGATGGTGCTGCTGATGATGATGGTGATGGTGGTGATTATGATGATGGTGGTGGAGATTCTAATGGTGATGGGGGTGTTTGTCGTGTGGTGGCGGCAGTAATTGTGATGGTTGCTTTAATGGTGGTGGTGACAGTGTCAAGAAGGTTGTTGGTGATGATTTGTGTTGCTGTGGCTGTAGTTGTAGTAGAAAATGATCTTCTGTTGTTTTTCATATCATTTTTTTTAACCTGTCATCATCTTCCTTTTGACTGGTTCTGAAATGACCTAAAAGTGTAGTAGTACACTCGTAAAGCTCCTAATTAGGAAACAAATACATTTTCTTTCATCTATTTCTTTGATAGTGTTTGGTTAGTTTATTCCACATGCATGTAGCAACAAGCAGACACTGACATCCCATAGAGGGCAGGGAGGCACTTACTATGTCTTCTATCCCCTTATATCTGTTTTCCAAAATGCTTTCTATCTTTGTCTTGTTGGAATGACATTACTTGGTTTTGTCCTGGCCCTGGCTGGATACCCTTGCTGAGAGGGAAACAGTCAAATGTATAGTTAGTTTTGGGAGATGACAGATTTTTTCTTGTAAATCACCTCTCTGTTATGTTTTCCTGTGATTTTTGTCTTCTTTTATGACAAATTTTTTGGTTAGTATCAGGCCATGAGTTTATTAAGGCCATGCTCTACTAGGATGATAAACAACTGAACACGTGTGTATGAAAGGTGCCAGACAAAGCAAGAGAGAAAAATACAAGTAAAAAACCATCCCAAAAAATAGTCTGACTTTCTGATTACCGGCCAGACGTGCTTCGATTACACTGAGGTTCGAGGTCAACTGATTTTTTGGGGATGGTTTTTTTTCTTGTATTTTTCTTTCTTGCTTTGTCTGGCACCTTTCATACACACTTGTTGTTCAGATCTTTATCTTACACCAGTGCCTGCTCCTTAATTTCTTAATCTGATACCTACCACGCTGCCTCAGTCAATTGACATTTTATTTCTAAGTTCTCTCTCTGTCTGTCGTTGATTTCAGGACCTACCACACTGCCTCCTACAGTCGGTCAATTGACATTTTATTTCTAAGTTCTCTCTCTGTCTGTCGTTGATTTCAGGACCTACCACGCTGCCTCTTACAGTCAGTCAATTGACATTTTATTTCTAAGTTCTCTCTCTGTCTGTCGTTGATTTCAGGACCTACCACGCTGCATCCTACAGTCGGTCAATTGACATTTTATTTCTAAGTTCTCTCTCTGTCTGTCGTTGATTTCAGGACCTACCACACTGCCTCCTACAGTCGGTCAATTGACATTTTATTTCTAAGTCTCTCTCTGTCTGTCGTTGATTTCAGGACCTACCACGCTGCATCCTACAGTCGGTCAATTGACATTTTATTTCTAAGTTCTCTCTCTCTCTGTCGTTGATTTCAGGACTGTGGTGGACACCGTCTATGCCTTACAGGACAGAGTCAAAGACCTGGAGCAGGTGAGTCACGGGATGACATTAGTGCAAGATTTCCAGCTTCTTTTAACTCGCTCAATCCTAAAGATTTTTGCGACTTTTCAAAATTGTAAAAAACTGTATTAAAAATGAGCATGTACATAGATAGTTTTATTCAACTATCATTAACATGTAAAAACTAAAAACATTAGCTTTGATACTAAGCCTATAATTTGTCTCAGAAAATTGAAATAGATATGCATGGGGTAAAAGTAACCAGAGTAAACTACGGATATAGTCGGTGTTAGGGTTGAGTGATTTTAATTTCTTTCCAGCTTCTAAGTCACCTTGGCCTTGGCATAACACTGTTTTGAGGCATGAGGTCACAGTTCAAGATCAATTTCAGGTTTTTTGAGTTTGTTGGAAATATGACTGACTAT
Organism: Berghia stephanieae; assembly: GCF_034508935.2. Taxonomy (NCBI): domain Eukaryota; kingdom Metazoa; phylum Mollusca; class Gastropoda; order Nudibranchia; family Aeolidiidae; genus Berghia; species Berghia stephanieae. Next base: position 17,069,148 of record NC_088369.1, read on the forward strand.
TCAGTGCCTTAACTTCTCCTTACCGACCATTTTCAGAATTTTTCCAAAATGTCATAGCTATTCAATACAAAAATTAATTTCTTTACACTTTAAATCAGAAGCAAAATGAACATACTATACTTAATTTAGAGCAGAAACACAAGCTGTACAAAACAGCATCAGTTTGTGTGGCTAGAACAAAGATTTTTCTAAAAAAAAATTGTTCATTGAATCGTAACGAATGTGACAACTTCTTGTAGTTGGTATGGAGAGGGTTAAAACTCAAGACAGTATGTAATTTATAATTTCGTAATTGTAACGAATGTGACAATTTCCTGTAGTTGGTATGGAGAGGGTTAAAACTCAAGACAGTATGTAATTTATAATATTGTAATTTGTTTATTTATTTATTTGTTGATTTCTGTTTTTGTTTTGTTTTTTTAGTTTTAGGTTTTTGGTACAAATTTGTCAGACGACATCTATTTGAAGTGGAAAATTGTAATCCTAATTGATTGGGTAATCAAATTGTCATTCTCAAAACTTGTATTCTTGTGCCAGGGCTGAGAATCTTCCGCCTAAAGGCGGATTTCCGCCAAAATGGTAGTTTGCCTCCGCCCATCCCCATCACATTTCCTCCTTTTTCAATATAATAATAAAATAAACAGTGATTTTGAGAATGTCTCAGAAATATGCGGTGTCAAACATTTTCCTCAAACCCACAAAATCACAATTATGTCTTATGTCATATTTTGACACCTGTGTTCAGTCTCGTGAAATTTGGTGACGGTCCCGTTTTTATGACGTCGGGCCAGACAGAATGGCACCAGATGTCACAGTTGACACAGACGACCAGTGGTGTTCTTTTATTATCTAGTTGATGGTTGAAGGAGAAGGGGAGAGACAAATGGGTCTGGATTTTTTTTCTCTGTTGTCGGTACCTGTTGCCTTTTTAATCTCCTCTCTCTCTCTCTCTCTCTCTCTCTCTCTCTCTCTCTCTCTCTCTCTCTCTCTCTCTCTCTCTCTCTCTCTCTCTCTCTCTCTTCTCTCTTCTCTCTTTTTTTCCTCTTTCCCTTTGCCTTTCTTTTTATTTCTATTTTCTTCTATTTTAAAATATAGAATTCATAATGTCAATACATAAATTATTCTGGTAGAGAAGTCCCTCCCACCACCACCACCACACCATCATCCCTAGCACCACTACTACTACAAATAACACCACATCATCCCTAGCACCACCACTACTACAACTACAACCACCACCACATCATCATCCCTACCACCACTACCACTACAACCAGCACAACATCATCCCTACGACCACTACCACTACAACTACCACCACATCATCATTCCTACCACAGCTACTACAACCACCACACAATCATCCATACGACCACTACTACTACTACAACCATCACTACATCATCATCCTTACTACAACCACCAAATGTTGTAATTACCCTTTTCAACTTTTGAAATTCCACCGAGTCGTGTTAGAAATTGCTGCGAGACAAATTTTGTATCGCATCTCAGTGAATTTTAGTGAAATTCAAATTTATAGGTTATGGTCGCATGGATGGGTCATTTTCTTTACGATGAAAAATTTCCTCCTTTTTTGTGACCAGTCATTCTCACCCCTGTGTGCGGCTATGTGGTCTAGTGGTATGACACTCGCTTTCAGATCGGACAGTCCTGGGTTCGAGCCTCGCTCGACGCATAGTTGAGTCCTTGGAAAAGACTCTTTACTCACATTCTCTCACCGTACTCAGGTGTAAAATGAGTACCTGGCCGTTAACAGCATTGTCTTTGTCCGAAAAATTGTAATATCGCCTAACAGGCGTCATGTCTCGTCCTACATGTTAAATGTTGCTGTTGACCAGGGACCCCTTGTAAAGCGCTTTGAGCACGTTTAGTGGATATTGCGCTATATAAAAGCTCAATTTTATTTTTTGATTTTTAAAAATCTCATTTCCGCCCCCAGGAACAACGCAAGTTACGCACAGATCTAGACGAGGAGCGGCGGTGTCGTCGCAAACTGGAAATGTTGGTACGGGGTCAGGTGATCAAGTCTGGGCTCATCGACAACGCTGGAGTGGCAGGGGAGACCAACGCCACGTGATGATTTCTTCGGAAATAACCCGACAATCGACGACAACAGTCACCCCATTTGCCATGCTCATATATCCAAACTCGTTACCTACCGATCCAGAATGTATAAACGACGACATCCGAGTCACCCCCTAGAGCCATTTTCATTATCCAGACTTCTTTCATTAGAGATGTCAATTATTATAGAAAGAAAATAAATTGATGCCAATAAGAATAACGCAAAAATCTGCAAAAAATGATGTCTTTTTGGCAGGCAGCCATTTTCCTTGTATTATATATGAGGCGAAGAGTATTTATATATATATATATATATATATATATATATATATATATATATATATATATATATATATATATATATATATATATATATATATATATATATATATATGGCCAAGACAATGTGAATTATTTTCAATTTTACTCATGAAATGGGAACCAAACATACATATTTTATTTTCATATCAATTATTCATTTATTATTCATGAGGTTGGCATCTCAGTATAATTTTCATTATCCAAACTCGTCTCTGATCTCTGTGGAACAAATAATTACATTGAATGACATCAGGGGTGCGTTCTGTTAGTTTGGACAAAAAAACCAAGACAAAACTCTACGGTTGTTTAGACGGGACTGCGAGTTGTACAAGAAGAGGTCAATCTAAATTGGCCTTACTCACGTGCCATAGGTATTTTAGTGTCTCGTTACATGTAGCGCCCCTACCTCCTATAGTGGGCAGGGAGGTACTTGCTTTGTCTTCTATCCCCTCTTATCTGTTTTCCAATTGCTTTCTGTCTTTGTCTTGGAGTGAGATTGCTTGGTTTTGTCCTGACCTTGGTCAGAGTCCTTGGCTGAGAGGGAAACAGTCGAATGTATAGTTATTGTTTTGGGAGATGAAATTTTTTCCCTTGTAAATCATCTCTCTGTTATGTACTGTTGCTCTTTTCATTTTTAACATATGATTTGTAAATATTTGAGTGTATTCTTCTTAGTGGGGATCTGTGCTTGTGTCTGGATGAGACCTTTAGGTGATCTCAAACTAAGTACTTTGATAGTGTGCTCTTGGAATCTACATCTGTTTCCTATTTGAACCAATTCCCCTTTGTCTTACTTTTTCTTATGTGCTTTAATTGTAATTCTAGAACTTTTTACTATCCCATTTTCTTCCTTTTTACTGACGCTGATATGACCTAAATGTGTTGCAAGCACCTTAAAAACAAAAAAACAACATGTAGCGCAAGCGAGCGCCATGGCATTGACCAGCTAGTGAAGGCTTGTGCAGCTTGCATTGTCACCTTAGATAACTTGTTACGTTTTGCTTTGGTCCTCCACCTAAGAACACACCTCGTCTTACCGTCACCTTATTGCCCTGTTTATTATACAGACATGTCACCCGTTTCTAATGGAAATAACAAATGTTACCAACCACCTCATACCACCGGTTGTACAGGATTGTCCCAGTAGTTTGGAACCAATAAGAATATAGTTTACGGAGAAACAGACAGCACAGCTAAGCACAGGATGTTAGCAAAGATAAAGAACAGACAGCACAGCTAAACACAGGATATTAGCAAAGATAAAGAACAGACAGCACAGCTAAGCACAGGATGTTAGCAAAGATAAATATTTTAAAATTTCAAGTTTTCTTTAACGCAAATCAGAACTCGAAAAATGAGTTTAATGATTTTTAAAAAAATACATACATCTGTAATGGATTTCAACGTGTCCACCATTTTGTGTGATCAGCACTTTGATGCATCACTCAAGTTCTCTCCTAGTGTTTTTGAGAATTTCTTAGCCGATTCAATGCCATCAGTAAATGTGGCAACAACAACAACAAAAAAACTTAAATGATTTCTTTATGAACTGAAACAAATTTCATAATGATATCTTCATTAGCGTCAAAATTAAATAATATTTGTTATTTTTTTCCAGAATTCTGGGACAGCCGATAGATATATCAGGGCCAGTTGTTACCAAAACAATGTGAATTTGAATTTGAAATGATCAGAAATATAGGGGTTTGTTTTTTCTTTGTTTTTTGTTTTGTTTTTGCAAGTCTTGTCACAATGTCTAATATTCATGATATTATAATTGAGTTGGTCAAAGTGGACAACATTGGGGTTGCAGGGAAAGAAAGAAAGAAAGAGAGAGAGAGAGAACACTCAAGTCAATTTCGGTCATGTACTTAAGATCCCAGCCACCCACCCACACCCCGTTCCCAACACACTAGCTTTCTGAATGTTTTATTATTGTTCCGGTTTTTTTTTACCAATTGTGTACGATTACCTCATTCACCTCTAATTTAAACTATGTGACAATCTCACTGCTGACTCGTTTGGTTGTTGGCTAAATAAGTGACTTAAACCTCATCAGATGTGAATTGTAGGGCTGCCAACCTTGATACAGGAAAACATTACCACTGGAAGCTGTGGACTGTAACAAGTATTGAACTTACTTCCTTATCCAAACCAGCGACCACCTGAGCTCTAGCCCTTCGGTCTTGTGCCATGACGTAGAAGTTAGGCGTCTTTTGTAGTTGTTCCAGGTGACTATAAAGCGTGTTACTGATGCTTGGATTTGGTGGGAGGAATGTGCATCTGAACAAGTATTGAACAAAAATAAATAGGGACAGCTTCCAAAATGAACAAAATATCAAACCTGATACGTTTTTAGAATCAAACAATCAAACACAGACTGTTTTGGGATCAAAACCCTTCTTCAAACATTCTCTGTTTGTTTGAGCCAATTTTCCGTATATATTTATACGTAATTCAGTATGTTATAAACCCTCAGTATATTTTCCGACTGGGTGGGGATCCTGACCTCCCATAGTGGGCAGGGAGGTATTTATTGTCTCTTCTATCCCCCTATATCTGTTTTCCATTGGCTTTCTGTCTTTGTCTTGGAATGAGATACATATGTATATATATATATATTTTTTTTTTTTTTTTTTTTAACTGTCGTAAAATTGTATGCCTCTCTCTCATATTGCAACTTTTATTTTTTTTTATGCTAATATTTTATTCTCATGAACACCACCCCCCCCCCCCCCCCCCCCCCCCCCCCCCCCCCCCCCAACTCCCCAAAAAAATTTTTAAAGGAAAACAAAAAAAAGCTTTCAACCTGAGAGAAAGGCTTACTTACAACAGTCTTACAAAGGTTTAAGAAAGTGATTATTTAGGCATACAGTTGGCAGCCCTGCAGTCAATGCATCAAATATTTACGTGGCTCAAAAAGGACAGAGTATTTTGTAGTATTGTGTGTGTGTGTGTGTGTGTGTCCCCACTAGATATTCTACTCTTGTTGTTAAATATGGTACGTAACAAAATAGAATCCATAATGAATGAGTTTTATCTTTTGACACAACGACCCGTGTCTGTGTTGTGAATCTCTAGTCCTGACGTGTGTTTTTTGGGATTCTGTTACTTTTTTGTTTGTTTTTTTGTCAAGTGCACAAGGTCATCTTTATGGATGTTTTCGATGACAGTAGAGCAGAACTTCCTCTTGAAATTTCTAAAATGGGTCGTTTCCAAGCGGAAAAAAAAAGATAAAATAATAATAATAATATTAATAATATATATATACTTTATTCATCCAAAAAAAATGGAAATTCTTTTACAGACGTGGCATGCATAAAAATGTATAAACACAAATTTGAGAATCTATGGCGACAATGTATACATATATATGTATATATATATATATATATATATATATATATATATATATATATATATATATATATATATATATATATATATATATATATATATATATATAATAGATAGATAGATAGATAGATAGATAGATAGATAGATAGATAGATAGATAGATAGATAGATAGATAGATAGATAGATAGATAGATAGATAGATAGATAGATAGATAGATAGATAGATAGATAGATAGATAGATAGATAGATAGATAGATAGATAGATAGATAGATAGATAGATAGATAGATAAGATAGATAGATAGATAGATAGATAGATAGATAGATAGATAGATAGATAGATAGATAGATAGATAGATAGATAGATAAATATATATAGTAGATAGATAGATAGATAGATAGATAGATAATATATATATATATATATATTATATATATATATAGATAGATAGATAGATAGATAGATAGATAGATAGATAGATATAGATATATATATATATAGATAGATAGATATAGATAGATATATATATATGAGACTTATAGGTGATCTCAAACTAAGTACATTGGTGGTATGCACTTGGAATCTACATCTGATCCCCATTTGTTCTCAGTTACCCTTTGTCGTACCTTTTCTTGGGTGCTTTAATTGTACGAGTAATTCTAGAACTTTTTACTATCCCATTTTCTTCCTTTTTTACTGGCGCTGATATGACCTTAATGTGTTGCAAGCGCCATAAAAACCCTTAAAAACAAAAAAACAAAAACAAGTAGCTGGAGTCTAAAATTCGTATTTCTTCGACTTTTTTGTAGTACTAGGCAGGTCTGAATTAGGTCATCTTCATTGGTGTTTTTGGTGACAGTCGAGTGAAAGGGGTTTATTTTAGTTTTTTTTTATGATGATGAGATTTCAATGTGTGCGAGAAAGATGGGACAAGTGCTAACCAGGGTTAACAGTACCGCAAAATAGGTACTTTCCACCAGATCTAAGAGACCCAGCTACCCCAATCACTGCTGGGTGGACGAGGAGGTCAGAATAAAATCTCAACTTCACTCGGGATGGATCTCCGCCCCTTTGCACACGAAGCGAGTGCTCGATCAACTGAGCCAGTTGAATAGCGAGCGTTTTTGGAGGATTAATTTATTTTTTAAAAATACAATGAGACTTTCACTTCTTTGGACTCCAATTTGACAACACTATATGATTAATTTAAAAAAAAAATTTTAATTGAGATTTTATATTGCACAATATCCAGTAAACGTGATCAAAGCGCTTTTCAAAGGGTACCTGGCCAACAGCAGCATTTAACATTTAGGACGAGACATGACGCCTGTTAGGCGAAAATACAATTGTTTTGGACTGAGACAACGCTGTTAACGGCCAGGTACTCATTTTACAACTGATTACGGTGAGAGAATGTGAGTAAAGAGCCTTTTCCAAAGACTCAACTATGCGCCGAGCGAGGCTGGCTCGAACCCAGGACCTTCTGATCCAAAAGCGAGTGTCGTACCACAAGACCACATAGCCGCACATGATGTGGACTTCTGTATCGTCTATCATCAGGACTGCATTGTTATGTTGTGTTGTTGGGTGGGGGGGCTTGTCTATACACACACACACATATATGTGTAATATTGAATCCTGTATGTGTGTTATATTGTTGCTGGCTTGCTTGTTTATCGTACATTTATATGCATCTGTGATTCTGGGTTGTTGTTGTCGTTGTTTTTGTTGTTGTTATTATTAATTATGATGGTTTTTGGTTTTGTACTATAATAATTTATTCCTGAATCACTAGTGCAATGTTCATCCTATTTGATAAAATGCGTATATTATATTGATACTTTGATTATTAATATATAATGATAATGATAAAAAATGTTTTCATCAAATGTAATTTTTGTACGTATATAGTTTGATGGTCAATTTCAGTCAGACATACTGGGTGGGGATCCCGACCTCCCATAGTGGGCAGTGAGGTCGATACTGCGTCTTCTATTCCCCCTGTATCTGTTTTTCAATTGTTTTCTGTCTTTGTCTTGGAATGAGATTACTTCATTTTGTGCTGACCCTTGGAAGGAGTCCTTGGCTTGGAAGGAAACAAGTCAAATGTATAGTTATAGTTTTGGGAGATGATTTTTTTTCCTTGTAAATCATCTCTATGTTATGTACTGTTTTTTGTTTTTTTAATTCTCAACATATGATGTGTAAACGTTTGAGTGTATTCGTCTTTGTGGGATCTTGTGCTGGTGCCGTGGTGAGACTTTTAGGTGATCTCAAACTATGTACCATACACTGATAGTGTGTTCTTTGGATCTACATCTGTTCCCTATTTGAACTACATAATTTCCCTTTGTCTTACTTTTTCCTCAAGTCCTTTTAATTGTACATCTAGAATGATTTTCCTATCCAATTTTCTTCCTTTTTACTGGCGCTGATACTGATATGACCTAAATGTGTTGTAAGCGCCATAAAACCCTTAAAAGCAAACAAAAACAATTAACCAAATATGATAACGTTGTGGGATGATGGGTAAAAATTATAACACATACTTTATCCATGGCAACAGGAGTCAGCCAAACAATATGTATTTATGACTTTGTCTCCATACTAAGTTGATAGAAGTTATGGACTGTAAAAAGTCGTTTGCAAAACGGAACATAACGGCTTTATAAAACAAACAAAAGCACCAAAACCGAACGTTTCAGGCTGAAAACCCTTCTTCAGCCAATTATAAAAAAACAATTAATTCGTTAGTACGTCACTTCATACCTGCCTATTATTACTGACCGTCCGTAATTGTTACGGAAGTGTAAGGACAATTACGGACTTACGAAAATAGAAGAGATATTACTGATACAAATGGTCGCAACATTAAATTAAAAGTAATAATTTTTTTTCATTAATTACCGCATGCTACAATAAACAATCTCAATGCCTCGTTGGTTGGCATTGACTCAACAAAAACTTTACCCTCATCGGTAGACACAGCGCAGTGTCGAAAGTAGGTCATCAATAAGCATATTATTATCGCGGGGTAACATGGGAAGTTTATTTTACATATATAAAAGGGTGTATCTATCATTCTTTTTGTTTGCTTTAGTATTACTGAAATTTGACCATTAATTACTGATGAATTTTGTATTTCTTACTGAATTTGAAATTTTCAAGTAGGCAGGTACGTCACTTTAAATACGGACTGATTGCAGTTAAAAATTCCTTCATTCATTGGCTGAAGGAGAGTATTGAGTGTGAAACGTTTCTGTGTTTGGTATTTTCTTCTGTTCTGAATGAAATTTGTTATATTGATTATTTTGTAACAATACAAATGAATGAATGAATGAACGAATGAAGCTGCTGAATGCTTCATTATTGTTGTTGTTGTCATTGTTGTCAAATGATGAAGAGTAAGTTTCTGGATGGGGTTCCTGACCTCCCATAGTTGGCAGGGGGGTACATACTGTGTCTTCTATCCCCTTATAACTGTTTTCCAACATGTTTTCTGTCTTTGTCTTGGAATGAGATTACTTGGTTTTGTCCTGGCCCTGGCCGTAGTCCTAGCTCAGAGGGAAACAGTCAAATGCATAGTTATTGTTTTGGGAGATGATATTTTTTTCATTGTAAATCATCTCTCTGTTATGTATTATTATATTTGTTATTTTCAATCTATAATGTAAGCATTTGAGTGTATTCCTCTTTGTTGGATTTTGTGCTTGTGTCCAGATGAGACTTATAGGTGATCTCAAACTAAGTACATTGGTGGTATGCTCTTGGAATTTACATCTGATCCCTAATTGTTCCTAGTTCCCCTATGTCTTACTTTTTCTTGGGTGCTTTAATTGTAATTCTAGAACTTTTTACTATCCCATTTTCTTCCTTTTTACTGGTGCTGATATAACCTAAATGTGTTGCAAGCGCCGTAAAACCCTTAAAAACAAAAAACAATGACCTCCCATAGTGGGCAGGGAGGTACTTATTGTGTCTTCTATCCCCCTTTATTTATATGTTTTCCAACATGCTTTGTCTTGGAATGAAATTTGCTTCATCCCTTATAACAATTCACTCCGATGTATTGAGTAAAGATTTGCCTTAATTTTGTCTAGAAAAATACCCTTGGTTGGTGGAATAAATAAACGCTTATCATTTCTCATCAGTGCCTATGCCCAATCTTGCTTGTCCACCATTTTATAAAAAGAAATTGTAATTGTTTTTGTGATTCACTCATTGCATTTTGAACCGTTGAATGAGAGGAATGGAGCTTTTTAAAAATTTGATTTGATTTTTATTCCAGTGTTGATGTGAATTCGTATTTCTACCAGTTTTTCATAATACTAGGCAGGTCTACGAATAGGGAATGAGATTAGCGGAAGAGTAGCGTCCCTTGATTGGACGTCACCTTACAGAGAGAACGTCAATTTGGTTTTGAAGTGTCTCAAGCCGCTTTCACCGGAAGCGAGGACGAGAGACGCTGCGCACAACCAACATGACATTCTCTCTCTAATAACTTTTCCTCCGGTGACGTCACAGACTATGGGTGACGTCCAATCAGGGGACGCAACTCTTCCGCTAATCTCATTCCCTATGAAGATAAAGCGTTAAAGATGGAGGAGAGATGAGAGATGTTAAACATGACAGAGTTATGTTATAAATTGTCTGTTTTTGTAAACACGAGGTTATCACTCCAATGGTGTCATCAAAGGATCTGAATGTTTTTTGTTTTTCACATTGTTAAAGATTTTGAGCCAACATTGAAGGGAGCCTACATTGGAGAGCCAAGAGCCCACCAAGTGTTAAAAGGATTTTAAAGGTCACTAGAAGTTTGTTTTGAGAACATGGAGGTTAAAAGTTTGGGTTCGGCTTTCGAGAAAGTAATATTAATATAGATAAAACATGAAATTGCTGTCATAGGGTTCAACAGTCGTGACGTCACTTCCCTCGTAATGACGCTTCGTAACTAGTTCTAAGCTATCGGAACAATGGCGGATGCCCTTATGAAATACATCTCCGATGAGCATAAAAGTGTATGCAGAGGAGAAAAACATTCTAAATCTGATCATGTTTTGACTTTAATACATTCTGATCATATGACATGTGAAAAAGTTCAAGCCAACATGAAGGAGAAAAAGTACCGATTTTCTTTGTTTAGAACCAAGCTGCTGGTTACTGGGCAGACGTGACATCAGACTATTGAGTCCTATTGAGATAGAATTATGTACATGTACTACTACTACTTATGGCTTCAGTGCAATAATCAATCAACTCAATACAATTTCCCCCAAAAACGCTTTCCTGGATCACAAACAGTTTCCTCGAACTCATTTGTGCGAATGTCCTGATTCCTCCTCCTCCCCCCCCCTTATCAAGTCTTTGTACACGGTAGAAGAAGAAGAGTTACCTGGAACTGTTGACTAGAGTTGTCTGGAACTGTTGACTAGTGTTACCTGGAACTGTTGACTAGAGTTACCTGGAACTGTTGACTAGAGTTATCTGGAACTGTTGACTAGAGTTATCTGGAACTGTTGACTAGAGTTATCTGGAACTGTTTTGCATGTCCGAAGGAGTTGGTTGGAGGAAATGGTGCCTGAATCGTGTACCGTTAGCTGGGGTGTTTTTGCCTCTCAGGGTGACTTTGCCACAACCGACTTGGAGCATTTTGAGTATTCTCAGGCTTGTTGTTGTTATTTTCTCCACCGGAGGACTCGATTTTTCATCAAACGAAATAACTGTTACAAATCTAAATATAATCTAATTGTGCATAGTGTAGAAGTGCCTCCCACCCAAAATAGCTATGATCAAAAGATCAGTAGAGAAAGTGTAGTGTAGGCTAGCCTCTGATCACAAGATCGGGTAGGGAAATGCATTAGATCTGTTGTGGACAAGACATTCAGTGTCTGGAAAGACTCGGCGACAGGCCAGTGGCCTAATCAAGCGACGTAGATACCTTCTATTCTATTCTATTCTAATCTAATTTGTCCAAATCTATAGAGGCAAAGTCACCCCTGAAGGCAAAGTGACCCCATTTGACGGTATTTGTTTAGGAAACAATATTATTATTATTATTATTATTATTATTATTATTATTATTATTATTATTATTATTATTATTATTATTATTATTATTATTATTATGCTGACGTCACTAGCAGCTGCAGGTGATGGTGTGTTTGAGTGTGGAGTCAGGAGAATGGAAGTGTGGAGTGAGACAATCAATAGATGGGGGGTGGAAATGAGAAGAGATTTAATTTTATATCAGAATCCATAGGGGATTTTTGTTGTTGTTTTCACATTTGTCTGTGTACGCTACTGGTACTTTGTATTATTATTATTATTTATTGTACTTGTTGTTATTGTTAATATTTTAATTATTATTATTATTATTATTATTATTATTATTATTATTATTATTATTATTTATTATTATTATTATTATTATCATCATTATCATCATTATTATCATTATCATTATCATCATAATTATTATTATCATTCTTCTTATTATTATTATTATTATCATCATCACAACATCATCATCATTATTACTGTGAAATCATTACTGAGGTAACACACGGATGTTAGTGTGTATATCATTTTTATTATTTTTTAATGAGGACAACGTATTACTGTAAAACTCCTGATGGAGATGATATCATTACAAGTGATTCTAAAATGACCATAATTAATATCATGATTATTATTATAATAATTAATTATTCATGCATGCTGTTTGATGATCATCATCTGTATACAAATTTTGTTTGAAAATTGATTTCAGAGAATTAAATTGTTTTCAATTTTGACTGGCCCGACTTCATTTTTTTTTTCATTTGTTTGTTTATTTGTTTGTTCATTCATTCATTCATTACAAATATCTAAAATGAAATGTCAATGGTAGGCGTTTCAAAGTGTTGTAATGGGTGTGTTTTATTACAGTAGTCACCAGATTGGTAAGAATCTCATGGACAGAGAAGAAAACTAATGAAGAAGTATTAGAGCAAGCTGAAGCTAAAAGGTTATTAATTCGTACAATAAGAAAAAGACAAATGCAATTTTTAGGGCACCTAAATCGACATAGATGTATTGAACATCTTGCTCTCACAGGAAAGATAGAAGGTAAAAAGAGTAAAGGTAGACCAAGGAAAACGTGTTTGAATAGTTTGAACAGCTGGGTGACAAAGAAAGAGAAGAGTAATAGTAATATTAGTTTTCTGAGGTTATCTGATCAGACAGATGAATGGCGTACCATGATCACCGATGTTTGGCACAGACTTGGCACTTGAAGAAGAAGAAGTCACCAGATTCCAGCAGGCCGAATTCCAGCACGTTCTGCAACTGCAATACAGCACGCTGGAGCTGGGTGACGTAAGTTTTTCTATATCATAAGTTGGGTTATCTCCCTTGAGCATCGGTTTCGGCACGCTCGGACTTTTGCCACATTTTTTATTTTATTTTTACAATACTGTGCTTGAAAGAATTTTCCAAGATTATTAGGATTATTCCCTGGAATATGAGTGGTATGACACTTGCTTTTGGATCGGAATGTCCTGGGTTCGAGCCTCGCGCTCGGCGCATAGTTGAGTCCTTGGAAAAGGCTCTTTATTCTTTACTCACATTCTCTCACCGTACTCAGGTGTAAAATGAGTACCTGGCCTTTAACAGCGTTGTCTTTGTCCGAAAAATTGTAATATCGCCTAACAGGCGTCATGTCCCGTCCTACATGTTAAATATTGATGTGAACCAGGGACCCCTTGTAACGCGCTTTGAGCACATTTAGTGGATATTGCTCTATATAAAAAGCTCAATACAAAAATACCCAGGAGTCGATTTCCAGTAAGATTCAGACCTGCCAAATGTACAGTTTTCAGATAAAAATCTGTGGTCAAAAAAAAAAAAAGCTGACTTTGTCCCAAAATATTTGAGCATTTATATAACGCTTTGCACAACATGGGTGATTCCTGTTGACATCAGATGTCTTGTTTCATGGATTATCTATATTCCTTCTGAGATGCACCAAATGCTATGTGTGGTCCATTTTCTTTTATGGTTGTGAAACGTGGACACTAACCGCACAGACAGAACAACGTATTGAAGCTTTTGAGATGTGGACGTACAGGAGAATACTGAAAATACCTTGGACAGCAAGAAAAACAAACATCGAAGTCCTCGACCTAATGGGCCAAAAACAAAAAGAACTTCTTTTGACTGTGAAGCACAAAAAGCTGTCATATTTTGGACATATGCGAAGACATGATAGTCTCGAAAAAAAGATAATGGAGGGAAGAATTGAAGGAAAGAGAGGCAGAGGAAGACAAAGGAAATCCTGGACAGATGGCATCAAGGAAGCTACAGGACGGCGCATGGCAGACTGTAACGAGGCTGCAATGGACCGTGAAGGATGGAAGGCCATGACATCCGACCTCTGGAAAGAGATGGAACCCGGGTATGGTATATTATATATATATTCCTTCATGGAATGCCTAGGCGACGATATCTTATGATGCCTTAATTTATTAAGGTAACTATAACGGCTACAATTTTTATTCCCCCAGCCTTACGATTATTTAAATTTTCAAGTTGGCAGGTCACCCAAATGTAATACGCTTCAACCGTCATGACGTCACTTCCCTCGTAATGACGCATAGTCACTGAGCAACTGGCTCTAAACAATTGGAACAATGGCGGACGCCCTTATGAAATATTTCTCCGACGAGCATAAATGCGTATCCAGAGGAAAAAAAAACACATAAATATGATCATGTTTTGACTTTTATACATTATTATCACATTACATATGAAAAGCTCTAGCCAGCATGAAGAATAAAAAAGTACCAACTTTCTTTGTTTAGAACCACGCTGACCGCCGTTGCTGGGCGACGTGACATCAGACTTGAATCCAATTATCAGCCTGATTTAATATTGTTGTGATGGACACCTCTTGGCGTCGGTTTGAGAGATTTTCCATTACAACAACGATACCACCATAACAATGTGGGTTATCAGACCTGTGAATGAGTACACGTTGTTCGGTTCATCCAGAAGAACGCTAAACCAATAGGAAGAAAAGCCGTGACGTCGCACCCACTTTTCCGTTTCCAAAATCCTTGGAAGTGTATAAGTACCCAGTCATTCGGAGGACTAATAATTAATAGGTTACATATTGCATAACTGTTTTAGTAGCAGGGTGTATAGATAGTATGCGTTTGGCTAAGAAGCTCATAACATTGCCATCCGGAAGTATAACGGACCAACACACAAAACTGTGTGTATCCATGAACGTTTATAGTCAGGTTAATACAGTTCAGTGAGCATTACTTATAAATGCGGATGGCAAAAAACAATAACAAAGACCTGAGTGACGTCATCTTCGAACTATCTATAGACAG
>NC_088369.1:17089289-17116789 GCF_034508935.2 Berghia stephanieae
TGATTGGACGTCACCTTACAGAGAGAACGTCAATTTGGTTTTGCGCATGCGTTTCTCTCGTCCTCGCTTTCGGTGAAGTGTCTCAAGTCGCTTTCACCGGAAGCGAGGGCGAGAGACGCATGCGCACAACCAGCATGACGTCCTCTCTCTAATAACTTTTCCGCCGTGACGTCCAATCAAGGGACGCTACTCTTCCGCTAATCTCATTCCCTATATTTTTCTTTCTTGCTTTGTCTGGTACCTGTCATACATACTTGTTGAGATCTTTCCATTGGTGCAGAGAAATTAAAGAATGATAATTATAATAACTATAGGGAATGAGATTAGCGGAAGAGTAGCGTCCCTTGATTGGACGTCACCCATAATCTGTGACGTCACTTGCGGAAAAGTTATTAGAGAGAGAACGTCATGTTGTGCGCATGCGTCTCTCGTCCTTGCTTCCGGTGAAAGCGGCTTGAGACACTTCAAAACCAAATTGACGTTCTCTCTGTAAGGTGACGTCCAATCAAGGGACGCTACTCTTCCGCTAATCTCATTCCCTATAGATAGTATGCGCTTGGCTAAGAAGCTCATAACATTGCCATCCGGAAGTATAACGGACCAACACACAAAACTGTGTGTATCCATGAACGTTTATAATAAGGTTAATACAGCTCAGTGAGATTTACTCATAAACGCGGATGGCAAAAAACAATAACAAAGACATGAGTGATGTCATCTTCGAACTATCTATAGATAATAAATACTGAATTTACACAGCACCCAACACATCCGCAGTCGTTTTTCCGGAAAATACCAAAAGAGCGGAGATAGTAATTTTGCCAGCATACCAAAAGAGCGGAGGGTTACTGTAAACTCTTTAAAAAAACCAGTGGGGTTTGAAAAGTTCGTAGCTGTTTCAGGATCATTGCTTAGTACTTACGATCTTTCTTAATTGTCGGGGAGTGTGCTTGAAAAATATGTAGTGATTTAGAAGCATGTGAGTTTATAAGTGTGTGAGTTTAGTGTGTTTCTCGTCCGTGTGCTTGAAAAACATGTACCGAGTAAGAAACGTGTGAGTTGATTTAGTGTGTGTTTTTATTTTGATAATTTCGGGATTCTTGTCCGTGCTTATTGTAGGCATAACATAGCCTATCATTGTTAGAGACACGCGAGGTTATTTAGTGTGTGTGTGTGTAGTTTGATTTCCAAACTCTATATTATAAGATAATTTCGGGCTTCCATTCTTTCTTCAACTCATCTGTATGGACACGTTAAAAATATCAAAGACCCAAAAAGGAGCTGACTGCGTTGTCCTAAATAACTACACTTATCGGTTGGACTATGCTACAAGTCATGGGGACAAGTACTGGCGATGCACAGTTAAAGGCTGCAAATCAAGAGTAAAGACAGACGGACAAGTAACCACAACGCTGACAGCTGTAACAAATCACAATCATGACAGAGACTACAGAACTACAGAAAAGACGATACTTCGAGCTGCTGTAAAACGTCGGGCCGAAGCTGATGTGTCAGAAAGACCAGCAAAAATCATGAAATCAGAACTTCTCCAAATGGAAGAGGCGAACCTGGTTCATAAAGACATCATCAACGTAAGAAGATCTATCTACAGGCAGAGACGAAAACAATTGCCAAAACTGCCGAAAACACGAGAGGACGTCCACAGAATACTGAACAACGACTTTCATCCAACCACATCAAAAGGTGAAAAGTTTGTCCTGCATAATGATGATGGCACCGGAATAATCATTTTCTCAACAGACAGCAACTTGAAAGAGCTGTGTTCAGCACATGTGGAAGAGCTATTTGTTGACGGAACTTTCAAGTCTTGTCCTCCCCAGTTCAGTCAGATCTACTCCATCCACTGTCTGAGTAATGGCATCTACTGCCCACTTGTATTTTGCTTGCTACCATCAAAAACTCAAAAACCTACAAAAACATGTGGAAAGCAATCCTATCCCTGTGCCGTGAGAGATCACTTTCTCTCCAGTGTAGACAGTTTTCCATGGACTTTGAGAAAGCAGCCATGACCGCGCTTAAAACGTTGATTCCAGACGTCATTGTAAAAGCGTGCAACTTCCATCTGGGACAGGCTCTTCACAGGAAAATCCAGCAGCTGGGACTCGGAAATGAGTTTCAGACAAAAAATGAGGTTGGCAAGTGGCTGACCTACACTTTTGGACTTTCGTCTTTGGATCCGTCGGAGGTTGAGGACAGTTTCGCCATGGACCTCATGAGTTGCCAACCAGACGACACCAAGTTGATCCACTACTCCGATTATCTGCTACAAACATACATACTACCTTCAAGTCCTTTTCCACCTCCACTGTGGGCCTCTGTTCCCAAAGGCCAGAAAAGAACGAACAACGCAGCAGAGTCTTTCCACTCGATGCTGAACAAGGAGTTCTATGCCCCCACCCGAACGTGTTCTTGCTCACTGACGCCCTAATCAAATTCCAGGCCACGACATATATCAAGATGAGATCAAAAGCAGAATCGAAAAAACAGCCCAAAGACCAGAAAGTTGCACAGCTCGTTAGTGAGAAAAAAACAGGCCAAAGATCCAGATTTGAGTTTGTGAAGCAATGAGTTTTATCAACAGACCCTTGTAAATAGTTTCCCTTGCAAGATTTTACCAATTTTTAACCTACACTCAGCTCAAATAAAAATCCTAATGCAGCCTCACAGCGGTAAAAGATATCGTTGTGTGTTAGTCCCAAGCCCATAAAATGCAGAGGGGGATTTTTCCACACACTAGGCAAACAAATAACAATAAATAAAAATAAGGTTTACAGTAATCTTGTACATTTCTTTGATATCGGGCGCCGCACCTGTGCCCACTCCCTCCGCTCTTTTGGTACGTGTTTTTCCGCTCTTATGGTATGCCTCTCCGCTCTTTTGGTAGACACCCCGTTTTTCTCTGCGGCGTTTTATATGTTATGCAAACAAAACAAAATAATAATCCCACGAAAATCTTACAACACTTGTTTTGATCGACTCGCATATATGTGACCCTCCGCCTCGAAGCGGTATTAAGTCGGGATTTGGAAAACGAAGAAAACCGGGTTTAAAGTGGAAATGGTCAAAATTATCAAATTTCAGTTTTTGGTTGTTTCTGAAACTACAATCATTTTTCTACATGATAACATAAAATGTCAACATATTATTAGCAGATTAATTCCAAACCCGATGCAGATTGACACGGTGGGATTTTGGAGGCCCCCATAGCTCAGTTGGTAGAGCACTCGCTTTACAAGAAAAAGGACTAGATCGATCCGTGTGTAATAAAACCCTCCTGTCCACCCAGTAGTGATTGGGTAGCTAGATCTTTCTCGTTCTGGCGGAAAGTACCTTGCCATTGACTAGTGTCCTACCCAAAGGGTAGTAACCAATTGCTATTGCCAGTTTCGCGCTACAGAGTAAACGAAGTTGACGTCGCTCACTCAGGTCAATGTTACTGTATTAATCAGACTAGAAATGCTCAAGGTTACACATCGTTATGTATGTTGGTACATTATAGATAGTCTAATAAGCTCACAACATTGCCATCCGGAAGTATAACGGACCAACACACAAAACTATGTGTAACCATGAACGTTTATAGTCTGGTTAATACAGTTTAGTGAGAATTACTCATAAACGCGGAATGCAAAATACAATAACAAATACCTGTGTGACGTCAACTAAGAACTATCTATAGATAGAATGAAGATGACGTCACTCAGGTCTTTGTTATTGTTTTTTGCCATCCGCGTTTATGAGTAATGTTCACTGAACTGTATTAACCTGACTATAAACGGTCATGGATACACACCGTTTTATGTGTTGGTCCGTTATACTTCCGGATGGCAATTTAATGAGCTTCTTAGCCAAGCGCATACTATCTAATCTATAGTTCACAACATTGCCATCCGGAAGTATAACGGACCAACACACAAATCTGTGTAACCATGAACTTTTATAGTCTGGTTAATACAGTTTAGTGAGAACAACTCACAAACGCGGATGGCAAAAACAATAACAAAGGCCTGAGTGACGTCATCTGCATACTATCTATAGCTGGTCACTGTGGCCCTCACCTTGCCTCTGGCCACCCAATGGACGAATCCTTCTCCACCTGTCGTTGGAACGTCAGGGTCGTACATCAACACCAGGACGGGGGCTGGAAACTGGGAGTAAGGGGAGGGGGGAGGGGGGGGGGGAAGTGTGTGGGGGGGGGGGGAGATAGAAAGAACGGGTGGGAAACAAATAATTTATAGATTATTACAAACAAAAAATGATTCTAATTTAACAATATAATAACCTAATAATGGTATAGATTTATAGTGCGCCAAACATCCCTTCATCAGGAGGGCTCTGGGCGCATAACATAGATTAACTTAATCATTAAGTCCTAACACAGTACACGAACAACGCTAATTATACACATAATCAAAAGAAAGCCTGTCGGATTAAGAATGTCTTCAATCGACGCTTGAATTCCTCTAGTGAAGACGAAGAACGTATCTCTGGTGGTAGTAAATTCCACAACCTTGGACCAGAATGCTGAAAGGCGCGTTCACCAGCCTTCACTCGACAGCTGGGTGTTTTCAATTTGAGGTCGTTCGTAGATCGAAGCGATCGCTGTGAGTTATACCGTTCAACGAGGTTTGAGAGAAATGCTGGTGACGAGCGCTCCCAGAAATTTGAAAACGATAGTTGAAGATTTATTTTTAATCCGCTGGTCCACTGTCAGCCAATGCAGCTGCATTAAAAACTAATTTATTTTCCGACAGAGAAAACGCTGTTAACGGCCAGGTACTCCTTTTACACCCGAGTAAGGTGAGAGAATGTGAGTAAAGAATCTTTTCCAGGGATTCAACTATGCGCCGAGTGAGCCTCGAACCCAGGACCTTCCGATCCGAATGTGAATGTCATATGACTAGACCACATAGCCGCACACACACACAAAAAAAAAAACCCCAACAGATTTTAAGTAATGCATTTATATTTTTATATATTATTATTTTTAATTGTTGGCTGAAGAAGGGTTTTGAGCTCGAAACGTTCCGTGATTGGTATTTTTGTTCTTTGTTGAAGCTGTTAAATCCAGTTTTGTTGATTCTTTTTACAGTCCACAGCTTGTACTGTAGCAGCTTGGTGTCACTATGACATATTGATATAGGGAATGAGATTAGCGGAAGAGTAGCGTCCCTTGATTGGACGTCACCTTACAGAGAGAACGTCAATTTGGTTTTGAAGTGTCTCAAGCCGCTTTCACCGAAAGCGAGGACGAGAGATTGTTTGTTTTTGTTTTTAGTTGCGCTTGCAACACATTTAGGTTATATCAGCGCCAGTAAAAAGGAAGAAAATGGGATAGTAAAAAGTTCTAGAATTACAATTAAAGCATCCAAGAATAAGGCAGACAAAGGGGAACTGGTTCAAGTAGGGAATATAAGTAGATTCCAAGAGCACACCATCAGTGTACTTAGTTTGAGATCACTAAATGTCTCATCCAGACATAAGCACAGGCCCCCGCCAAGAGGAACACACTCAATTGTTTACAAATCATACATATGTAAAAGTAAAAATAATACAGTACATAACAGAGAGACGGTTTACAAGGAAAAAAATATCATCTCCCAAAACTAACTACACAATTGACTGTTACCCTCTCAGTCAGGGTATCCGGCCAGGGCCAGGACAAAACCAAGTAATCCCATTCCAAGACAAAGACAGAAAGCATGTTGGAAAACAGATATTGGAGGAGAGAAGACACAGTATGTACCTCCCTGCCCTCTATGGGAGGTCAGGAACCCCACCTAGGAGGACGAGAGACGCATTCTCACAACCAACATGACGTTCTCTCTCTAATAACTTTTCCGCCGGTGACGTCACAGACTACGGGTGACGTCCAATCAAGGGACGCTACTCTTCCGCTAATCTCATTCCCTATAGAAAGGTGAAGATGGCGGAAACGGATCAATGCGACGTGCGCTCATTTGCAGGTTTGATAACCCAAAATACGCTTCAACAGTCATGACGTCATTTCCCTGGTAATGACGCATGGCAACTTAGTAACTGGCTCTAAACTATCGGAACAATGGCGGACCCCCTTATGAAATATTTCTCCGACGAGCATAAAAGTGTATCCAGAGGATAAAAACATTATAAATCTGATCATGTTTTGACTTTTAAACATTCTGATCACATGACATGTGAAAAAGTTCTAGCCAGCATGAAGAATAAAAAGTACAGATTTTCTTTGTTTAGAACCACGATGGCCGCCGTTGCTGGGCGACGTGACATCAGACTATTGAATCCAATTGTCATGACCTCATTAATGTAATGGAAATACACTTTAATAACCGACGTAACATTTGCCCAATTACGACAATGCTAAATAAATCAAGGCCATATTTATAATTTGTGTTCTGTTGTTACTCCTGCAAATACGTGCACGTTGGGTCCGTGGAAATGCCCATCGTCATCGTCAATATCATCATCATCATCATCATCATCATCATCATCATCATCATCATCATCATCATCATCATTATCATTATTATTTTTTTAAAATTATTATTATTTATTATTATTATTATTATTATTATTATATTATTATTATTATTATTATTATTATTATTATATTATTATTATTATTATTATTATTATTATTATTATTATTATTATATTATTATCATTAACTTACCTCCCCTTTCGGATTGACCACGACCAACTGTGGAGCTGACTTCAGAAGGGCACCATCTTCAGTGGGAACGAGGACATTGCACTCTAGATTATCCAGATATTCGGGATATGTCACGGCGATACTACAGTCTTCATCGGCCTTCACCTTCAGGCAATCCTCCTTATCCCCGGTGGCTTGGATCAAAGGGTGTAATGACGTCATCAGAAATAGTGTAATCCCAATGACATTTACAACGTTTATAGTCATGTTGTTTCTAGGACGAGGCTGCATTGTTACTGATTGAGTTTCCCTTTGGAACGTGATGATCTAAATCATCTTCTAGAGGATGGGAGCTCTAACACTGAATAAAGTAATGAAGATGAAAATAACAGTGATAATATTAATAACAATAATAATAATAATGATAATAATAATAATAATAATAATAATAATATAATAATAATAATAATAATAATAATAATAATAATAATAATAATAATAATAATAATAATAATAATAATAATAATAATAATAATAATAATAATGAGGAGGAGGAGGAGGAGGTGGAGGAGAAGGAAGTGGAGGTGGAGGATGTAGTGGAGGTGGAGGAGGTAGTGGTGGTGGTGGAGGAGGAAGAGGAGTAGAGGGGGTGAAGGAGGAGGAGGTGGAGGTGGTGGTGGTGGAGGAGGAGGAAGAGGTGGAGGTGGTGAATGAGGAGGAGGAAGAGATGGTGGAGGAGAAGGAGTAGAGGAGCTGGAGGAGGAGGTGGTGGAGAGGAAGAAGATATTGGTAATGATAAATCTAACATGAAACATATTTAGTCACAAGGTCACTTCCGTAGATCTAAATCTGAATTCAACCAAAAATCTCAAACACTTTTCTTCCATTCGAAATGAAGTAATAAACGATAACAGGTCTTTTTGAGTATGAGTATGAGTATGAGTTTGAGTCTAGGACTTCATAATAAGATGTCACTGGTTTGAGTTCATCGTAGAGGGCCGGTGGACCGTTGATGGTCTTTGGATCGATTCTCACCAACTTGTGGAGGTCGAAAGGTTGGATTCAATGGGAAATTGGTGCTGTATTTTAGATCCTGCAGGAAACTGGTTGATTAAATAAAACATCATGATGACAATATGACATGACTTTCTTAGTTTCACAGCACTTTTATTTTATTACTTAAGCTTTTAGCCGTTGTGGACTTTCATTTAGTTACATCATCATCATCATCATCATCATCTAGTCAGCTGATCCTGCGTAGGACGTTGCTTCCCGAACTTTCTTGCGAAACAGATTACGGTTTTCCGCCAGTCTACTTGCTTGAGTTGTTGTCATTCCCAGCCATTCACATATATCTTGTTCCCATTTAGTTACAATGTCCAGTAAATATTACTATCTGAGATAAATTTGATCTTTAGAAATGGTGAGATTGTTTCTAAGTTCAACAATAATTTGCCGAGTCGGTTGTCTTTAACAACTCCCGTGGTCGCCATTACTACGGAGTTCCATTCCGTTTCCTGGACAGTGTCATGAATAGATTTTTACATCTCATTAACTCACTCAACCCTAACTCTGACTATATCCGTAATATATCCGAGTTACTTTTACCCCGTGCCTATTTATTACATTTTTTTTAGACAAATTATAGGCGTTGTATCAAAGCTAATGTTTTTAGTTTATACATGTTAATGGTAGTTGAATAAAACTATCTATGCAAATGCTCATTTTAATACATTTTTTCCCATTTTGAAAAGGAGCAAAAAACTCTAGGATTGAGTGAATTCACGATGGAAAATAAAATAAATAATATACACAAGGCATATATCTCCACATGAGTGGGTAGTCGCCACCGAAGTGGGTAGTTACGAGATTAGTCCGGGAATGTTCGTCCGGTATAAGAAACAAGAGTCAACACTTGGCTAATTTCAATCACATATCCATTATCCGTTTCGTAGTAAAAAAAAAAAAGAGCTTAGAAAATGAAGGCAACCCCGTTTTTTTTCCCTCTTGTGACGTCACAAACTCACGGAAAGAAACAACACACACCAGTGAATTGAAAACACAGTGACACCCAAGTTACCCAGCATGAGAACAATTCACAACAACTTAATAGCCAAACAACAACAAACTGGAACGCATTGAAACACAACAATAAATACATTCCTACAACAACAAACATAACGTTTTATCTAATTTTTGTCATTAACTTTTATCAACCCGAACAAAAAAATCCCCTCTTTAGTTGCTGTGAAACTACGGAAGTCCTTCGGAAAATATAATCTGATGCAGACATGACATTCTAGAAAGATCGTTGGTCTGGTGATAGTGACGTCACATCCGTGAAATGGGAACACATCTCCATCATCATCCTTGGACATATCGTGAAAATTCCAAACACATCTTTCTCTGACACTCACTGAACCTTAAATATCCTCAGAATATAAATAGTATAGATAGTATGCGCTTGGCTAGGAAACGCACAACATTGCCATCTGAAAGTATTTGGTCGTTTATAGATAGTTCGAAGATGACGTCACTCAGGTCTTTGTTATTGTTTTTTGCCATCCGCGTTTGTGAGTAATGCTCACTGAACTGTATTAACCTGACTATAAACGTTCATGGATACACACAGTTCTGTGTGTTCGTCAGTTATACTTCCGGATGGCAATGTTATGAGCTTCTTAGCCAAGGGCATACTATCTATAGATAGAATGCGATTGGCCAAGGAGTTCACAACATTGCCATCCGGAAGTATAACGGACCAACACACAAACTCTGTGTAACCATGAACTTTTATAGTCTGGTCAATACAGTTTAGTGAGAACAACTCACAAACGCGGATGGCAAAAACAATAACAAAGCCCTGAGTGACGTCATCTGCATACTATCTATAGTCTGGTTAATACAGTTAAGTGAGATGGTAAAAAGCAATAACAAAGACCCGAGTGACGTCAACTTCATTCTATCTACAAATAGAACCAAATTGCCGTTACTCCTATCTTTGTTATTGTTTTTAACCAGTCATTTTTATCAGTAGTTTTCACCAAATTCTATCAACCAGACTATAAATGTTTAAGGTTACACATAGTATTGTGTGTTGGTCCGTTATGTCCGGCTGGCGAATGTTTTAATTAAAAAAAAAAACAACAACAAAAACTATTCGCAATGCAATAATACTTGACACACCAATATCAACACACTTGAGTTGTGATGTGTAGGTAGGTACATACTTGGATCAATAACACCCGTAACTTATACTGTAGTATATTATTATTATAACATGATATGAAATCGTTCCTTTTAATCCTTGCCTCTGCCAGATGGCGTCCGATGAATGAACGATTGTATAATTTACTCCTTGCCTGGTGATATCGACGACGACGATGTAATATGTGACCCATCGTCTCAAAACGGTATTATGTCGGACCGAACCAGATGCTAAAATACCGAATTTAATGTTAAACTGGTCAAATAAATAAATTGTTGGCATTAGCACCATAAAACATGGTATCCATTCTCCTCGATAAAACATACAAGCTCAACACAAGTCTGATATTTCTGGCTATAAATTCAATTTTCAACATCTTAACCAACCCGACTTAATACCGTTTTGAGTCGAAGGGTCACATATAATGAATTTGACTATGATGTGCGGCTATGTAATCTTGTGGTGTATGACACTTGCTTTCGGATCGGAAGGTCCTGCGTTCGAGCCTCGCTGGCGCATAGTTGAGTCTTTGGAAACGGCTCTTTACTCACATTCACCGTACTCAGGTGTAAAATGAGTACCTGGCCGTTAACAGCGTTGTCTCTGTCTGAAAAAAAAATTGTAATATCGCCTAACGGACGTAATGGCCCGTTCTCTTTGTTACGTGCTGCTGTTGGTCAGGGACCCCTTGTAAAGCGTTTTGAGCACGTTTAGTGGCTATTGCTCTATATAAATGATCAATTGAAAGAAGATGATAACAATATTATATTTTTCAGTTGTGGAATACAGTTATTATTGAAACGCACTTCATTTACACGACACAGCATCTTGATCTCTCGCCAACGGACGTACCAGCTGTGGAGTCGGGTTTTCTGTTTGTTTATTTATTTATCTATTTAATTATTTATTTATTTATTTTTTTGGTGGTGGTGGTGGTGGGGAGGGGGGGTTGTCTTGTGGAATGCGATTGTTATTGATTCTGTCCGACGTGCGCATGTTAGCAGGTCTGACAACCAAACAAACATAATTGGATTCAATAGTCTGATGTCATGTTGCCCAGCAACGACGGCCATTGTGGTGGTTCTAAACAAAGAAAATCGGTACTTTTTATTCTTCATGCTGGGTAGAACTTTTCACATGTATTGTGATCAGAATGTGTAAAAGTCAAAACACGTGACGTCATCTTCGTTTTATCTATAGATAGAATGACGTTGACGTCACTCGGGTGCTTTTTTTGCCATTCACGTTTTTGAGTAATTCTCAATTAACTGTATTATCCAGATTATAAACTTTCATAGCGACACAGAATTTTGTGTGTTTGTCCGTTATACTTCCAGATGGCAAAGTTGTGAGCTTCTTAGCCAAGTGCATACTAGCTATAGATAGTATGCGCTTGGCTAAGAAGCTCATAACATAGCCATCCGGAAGTATAACGGACCAACACACAAAACGATGTGTAACCATGAACTTTTATAGTCTGGTTAATACAGTTTAGCGAGAAGTACTCAAAAACGCGGATGGCAAAAACTAATAACAAAGACTAGAATGACGTCAACTTCGAACTGTCTATAGAACCAACGCAGAAAACTATATGAAATTTTTTACGTTTATACTCGTAATACTTTTTATTCTTCATGCTGGCTCGAACTTTTTCACATGCCATGTGATCAGAATGTATAAAAGTCAAAACATGATCAGATTTAAAATGTTTTTCTCCTCTGGATACACTTTTATGTTAGTCGGAGAAGTATTTCATAAGGGCGGTGATGGAGATAATGGCGTTCGCCATTGTTCCGATTATTTAGAACCAGTTACTATGCGTCATTAGGAGGGAAATGACGTCATAATTGTTGAACCATATTGGGCAACAAATGCTAAAAGCTCTGTTTGGTGTTTTGTTTAAAATCCCAGGATTACAAGGGAGACCAAAAATCCACGCGTCTCTAGTCTATTCACATGGATTTGATCTCGAACCGTCCAGTCCAAAATGCCGTCCCTGTGCAGCATCGACTTGGCGACATGGAAGTTCATGCAGGAGTCCGTGACGTCACCAAAACAGCTTTCCTAATTGGATTCAATAGTCTGATGTCACGCGCCCGGCAACGGCGTCCATCTTGGTTCTAAACAAAGAAAATCATTACTTTTTATTCTTCATGCTGGCTAGAACTTTTCATTCCCTTTTCATATGCCTTGTGATCAGAATGTGTATAAGTCAAAACATGATCAAATTGATGGGGTTTTTTTTCCTCTGGATACGCTTTTAAGCTCGCCGGAGAAATATTTCATACGGCGTCCGCCATTGTTCCGATAGTTTAGAGCCAGTGTTACTAAGTTACCATACGTCATTAGGAAGGAAGTGACGGTACGACTATTGAATCCTATTCACCAGAAATTTGATACGTACAATATCAGTACTATTCAATTACCGTTGATTATTCCATTGGCACAGATTGACAAAAACACGTATGTCTCATTTTATAATAATAATAATATGATGATGATGATAATAATAAAAATAATAATGATAATGATAATAATAATAATAATAATAATAATAATAATAATAATAATAATAATAATAATAATAATATGATAACAATAATAATAAGAATGATAATAAATAATGATATGATGATATGATGATGATGAATAATAATAATAATAATAATAATAATAATAATAATAATAATAATAATAATAATAATAATAATAATAATATAATAATAATAATATAATAATAATAATAATAATAATAATAATAATAATAATGATGATAACAATAAGAATAAGAATGATAATAATAATGATGATAGATGATGATTATGATATAATAATAATAATAAAATATAATAATATAATAATAATAATATATATATAATAATAATAATAATAATAATAATAATAATAATAATAATAATAATAATAATAATAATTAATAATAATAATAATAATAATATAATAATAATAATAATAATAACAATAAAATAAATAATATAATATATGATGATATAATATAATAATAATAATAATAATAATATAATAATAATAATAATAATAATATAATAATAATAATAATAATAATAATAATATAATATAATAATAATATATAATAATAATATATGATGATGATGATGATGATGATGATGAATGATGATGATGATATAGATGATGATAGATAATAATAATAATTATATAATATAATAATAATAGTAATAATAATAATAATAATGATAATAATAATAATAATCACACACACACAAACACACACACACACACGCGCACGCACACACACTCATACACAATCGGAAACAAACTTTCAAACTAAAGAAGAAAAAAAAAACACAACCCAATACAAAACGAATGATTCATTTCATGTGTAGATATAAACGTTTATTGTGTGTAGGCATCTCGTGTGTTGTGACGCACATGAATCATCTTGTTTGTTATGTACTATGTACACGTTAATATGTGCAATGACTATAGATAGAATGCGCTTGGCCAAGGAGTTCACAACATTGCCATCCGGAAGTATAACGGACCAACACACAAACTCTGTGTAACCATGAACTTTTATAGTCTGGTTAATACAGTTTAGTGAGAACAACTCACAAACGCGGATGGCAAAAACAATAACAAAGGCCTGAGTGACGTCATCTGCATACTATCTATAGATATACCTACTTAGACAACTACATTAAATCACACAAGTACAGCGGTGAAAATTAAAGAAAAAAAAAAGAAAAAAAAACTGATAACAAACGAATTAAAAACAATAAATAAATAAACTGGAGTGACTGCGTGCTGTTACTAAAAATAGTCCACCCAAATTTTAACAGGAGATGTGCGATACACAAACAGAATACCGCTTGTTATTTAGTTGTTTTTTTTTTTTTAATCGAAACAAAACACAAACGAAGAAAATGAAAAAAAAACAAAAACAATAAAAAACAAAAAAAAAACTTACAATATTGTGACTTCCAGATTGTAAGAGAAAAACAAATTAAATAAAAGAAAAACAACACAAAACAAACAAAAAAAATATTTATATTTCAACCAGTGGTTTCCTGCAAAACAACGAGGGTAACTCCTGTCTTAGGTTTTCATCATGGAATCAAAATATAGATAGTATGCGCTTGGCTAAAAAGTTCATAACATTGCCATCCGGAAGTATGACGGACCAACACACACAACTTTGTGTAACCATGATCGTTTATAGTCTGGTTGATACAGTTTAGTAAGAATTACTCATAAACGCGGATGGCTAAAAAAAAACATTAACAAAGGCCTGAGTGATGTCAACTTCATTCTATAGACATTTCTGATCAAAACATAGAAGGTGGGGGGGGGGGGGGGGGGGGGGGAGAGAGAGAATGTAGTACTAGTGTACACCACCAGCATCGCCTGGTGCAGAAACTTCCGTGTAGTTGTTGGAAACGATTTCAATAAATTTGCCAAATCTTTCAGGCTTATGGCTGTTAATAAAATGCACAATAACAGTTTAGATGAAACTTCTGCCAAACTGTGAATAAAATATTTTAAAATTTTGGCCAGAAAATTAAAAACTGGTCCTTCAAATCTTCTTCTTCCTTCTTCTTTTAGCTTTTCCCGCATTTTGCAGGATTCCTATAATGAATGCCACATCTCCATGCGTCTCGGTTCAGAGCATCATCTTCCTCCAGGCCCAGTTCATTCATATCGTCTTTGACCCTATCCAACCATATTGTAATCTTTGGGCATCCCTTTTTCCTCTTTCCCCCGAATTGTATAGATAGTATGCGCTTGGCTAAGAAGCTCATAACATTGCCATCCGGAAGTATAATGGACCAACACACAAAACTGTGTGTATCCATGAACGTTTATAGTCGGTTAATACAGGTCAGTGAGCGTTACTCATAAACGCGGATGGCAAAAGACAATAACAAAGACCTGAGTGACGTCATCTTCGAAATATCTATATCCAATACTTTCCTTCCCACGTACTCCCTCTCTTGTCTCTTTACATGTCGAAAGTCCAAACCATTTCAATCTATCTTCTCTCATTCTTCACTTCAGTCAACCTTCGAATTCGTTCATTTCTCAATTTATCTTTTCTTGTCCTTGGCCTTCAAATATCAAATCAACCAATTAAAACGACTCTCCTCTTGTCACAATTTCTCAAAACGTTGGACTTCAAGTGAAGTGTTCAAGGAAGTCACAGATTTGAGAGGTTTTGTTTTGTTTTTTTTAGTTGTTTTTGTTGTTGTTGTTGTTGCTTTTTTTTTTTTTCATGATGAGGGTCTTTTTAATCGAGCGATGATAAAATTTGAACGTCTGGTTTTTCTGGCCAAAATAATAAAAACTTTGTTGTTGTTTTTTGTTTTGTTTTGTTTTGTTTTGTTTTTTAATTGTTTTTTGTTAGAGTGCGGAAGAATTATTGTGTGACTTGTGAACTGAGAACATGCAGGGAATTACGTAATAAATAAATTGGATGGAATGAGAAATCTCGCGTCAACTGACGGGACACCCCAGCGTCGCATTTTGGCCTTTCGTGAATTCAATGGGTCACCACGACACAACACTGAATTGGAATCAATTGACAGAAGATGAATTCATTCAGGTCTTTGTTTGTTGTTTTTGCCATCCGCGTTTATGAGTAATTCTTACTAAACTGTAATGAACCAGATTATAAACGTTCATGGTTACACATAGTTTTGTGTGTTGGTCCGTTACACTTCCGGATGGCAATGTTGTGAACTTCTTAGCCAAGCGAATACTATCTATAGTCTGATGTCACGTCGCTCAGCAACGGCGGCCATCGTGGTTCTAAACAAAGAAAGTCGGTACTTTTTATTCTTCATGCTGGCTAGAACTTTTCATATGTCTTCTGATCAGAATGTATAAATGTCAAAACATGATCAAATTTATAATGGTTTTTTTTCCCCTCTGAATACGCTTTTATGTTCGTCGGAGAAATATTTCATACGGGCGTCCGCCATTTTTCCGATAGTTTAGAGCCAGTTACTAAGTTACCATGCGTCATTACGAAGGAAGTGACGTGACGACTGTTGAAGCGTATTGGCGTGTTGGTCCGTCGCCATCGTTATGTTATATATATAGCCTGACACTGAAACCCAAAAAGACTGGCATTTTGACGTCATTATTTGGTTTTTGCACCGCCTAGTGAGTTGTCGTTAGTAGTGCTCATGGAAACAAGTGGTCCCATTGGTTGAACTATTGAATACAACTCACGATTTGTTTTCTTTTGTAGCCAAAGACAGGCATTTTGACGTCATTTTTTGGTCAGTGTCAGGCCATAGATAGTTCGAAGTCGACGTCACTCGGGTCTTTGTCATTCTTTTTGGCCATCCGCGTTATGAGTAATGCTCACTAAACTGTAATGAACCAGACTATAAACGTTCATGGTTACACATAGTTTTGTGTGTTGGTCCGTTATGCTTCCTGATGGCAATGTTGTGAGCTTCTTTGCCAAGCGCATACTATCTATAAGTTAACGATGGCTACAGTTGGTCACATATGTGACCCTTCGCCTCAAAACGGTATTAAGTCAGGTTGGTAAAGATGTTGAAAATTGAATTTATAGCCAGAAATATCAGACTTGTGTTGAGTTTATATGATTTATTGAGGAGAATGAATACCATATTTTAGGGTGTTAATGCCAACAATTTATATTTTTGACCAGTTTTAATATTAAATTCGGCTTTTAAGCATCTGGCTCGTTCCGACATAATACCGTTTTGAGACGAGGGGTCACATATTATAAATTATTATTAGATGGAAATAATGAAGTAGTTTGAAAATACATTTTATACAGGCTGTTTCAATGAAATGTGAACACCCAACACTCCAGGGGTTATTCCTATGTTATTCGGTACCAAAATGATGCTCTGCATTTAAGTAAAATAGTCACTATTTCTACCCGCCAAATCAGTCGTACCAGCACACACACACACACACACACACACACACACACACACACACACACACACACATACACACACATACCAATGAGTAACCTTACTCGTTTATAGATGGAATGGAGATGACGTCACTCAGCTGTTTGATATTGCTTTTTAGGCCGCTACTTGGGTGATTGATTCTCACTCACGTTCTTCAAACAAACTAGAAACGTTAAAAGTTATATTATACAGATTTAATTATACTAGGTTGGAACGATTCTTCTGGCGGGTGGGACAGAGGAGTATTTTACCTTAACGCATAGCATCGAAAATATTTAGTCGTTGAATCAATAATTATTTGATGATATGCGTTTTAGTCAAACACTCACCAATTCTTCCCGTCATATTAACGTACTGACACACATTTTATGGCCAACATTTATAACCTTTTAACGTTTAAAGTCTGATTAATAGAATCTATTGAGAACTAATCACCAAACTAGTGATCTAAAAGCAAAGACAAAGAGCTTTCTGGCGTCAACTTTATTCATTGTTTATTGACTTATAATTAATGTGCGTAGTTTAATCATGATATAATGTTTCCGTTTTATTGATATATCCTGTATAATTTTATACGAGTTTATAATACAATATATATATACATTGGCAAGAGGTTATTGAATAAATTATCAACATGATATAGCAGACCTGCCAACTTGAAATTTTAAACCACAGTGTTCGTAATTTTCATGGGAGAAAATATAGTAACCAACATTATCTCCTAATATTATTATAAACAACTGATTTCCTCTCATTATTATCCTAATGTTATTATAAACAACTGATTTCCTCTCATTATTATCCTAATATTATTATAAACAACTGATTTCCTCTCATTATTATCCTAATATTATTATAAACAACTGATTTCCTCTCATTATTATAATAGATAACATAATAAACATCATAATCGTAGTCTCGAAAAAAAACAACAACAAACCGTTATTGATTTGAAAAACGTATGGTAACTCTTGTTTTGTTTGGAGTTTTTTAAGGGTTTTATGGCGGTTGAGTCACTGTAAGGTTATATCAGTGCCAGTAAAAAGGAAGAAAATGGGATAGTAAAACATTCCAGAATTACAATTGAAACATCCAAGAAAAAGTAAGACGAAGGGGAACTGGTTCAAATAGGGAAAAATGTAGATTCCAAGAGCACGCTATGAATGTTCTTGGTTTGAGATCACCTAAAAGTCTCATCCAGACACAAGCACATGTCTTCACTAAGGGGAATACACTCAAATGTTTACAAAATAATACAGTGCATTACAGAGACCTGATTTACAAGACAAAAAATATGATCTCCCAAAACTCTAACTATACATTTGACTGTTGCCCTCCCAGCCATGGTATCCGGCCAGGGCCACGATAAAACCAAGTAATCTCATTTCAAGACAAAGACCGAAAGCAAATTGGAAAACAGATATAGGGGGATAGAAGACACAGTATGTACCTCCCTGCCCACTATGGGAGGTCAGAGATCTCACCCAAATGATCACTGTAGTTGGCCATACACACAAACACACACACACACACACACACACACAAACACACAGACAAACTCACACAACAAACATACACACACACAAATCCATGTTGTTTCGAATTTTTCAGTAGTAGGTAAGTTTGTTTGGTCTATAGAGTGAGAAGGACAATCACAATTGTTTGCTACCCTTTGGATAGAACGCTACTCTTTTAGCAAAGTACTTTCCGCCAGATCTAAAAGACCCAGCTACCCAGTCACTGCTTGGAGAATAGAGTGTTCAGAGAATTTAAAAATCTCGATTTCACCAGGCATCGATCTTGGTCCCTTTGCGTGAGAAGCGAGTGCTCTACCAACGGAGCTATTGGGTCCCATTATCACAGTGTTGGATAATTTACAGCAAGCGATCGGTCATTTTACATTTATATTTTTTTTAAAATAGCTTTTGTAAAGCGCAATATCCACTAAACGTACTCAAAGCGCTTTACGAGGGGTCGCTGGCCAACATTTAGGACGAAACATGACGCCTATTAAGCGATAATACATTTTTTTAGAACAGATACAACGCTGTTTACGGACAGGTACTTATTTTACACCCGAATACGGTGAGAGAATATTATGAGTAAAGAGCCTCTTCCAAGGAAACAACAATGCGCCGAGCGAGGCTCGAACCCAGGACCTTTCGATCCGAAAGCGAGTGTCATACTACTAGACCACATAGCCTCATGAATCAATATACGCATTAATTTTCCTATTCACGGTTACCATTAGAAACGGCAGGCCATTAATTGGGGTTCTTGGACGGGAGATATGCATATAATAAATACATGAATAAATTATACACACATGAAGGAGTAGATAAATAAATATGCAAATTATGTCATAAATTAACATAACATAACATTTTAACCAAGATCATTATAAAATCTAATTCTAAGTGAGTCCAATAGAGATGAAAAAAATCGTAGAACATGTGAAAGTGGATGCATGAGTGTGAATGTTATAACAATCTTGTAAAGCGCATTGAGCACGAATAGACGATTCCGTCATCTCTTTGTATTTATTAAACGAGTTATTTTTATCATGCTCAATAACACAACGAGCTTACGTATGATGGGATAAAAATAGGGAATGAGATTAGCGGAAGAGTAGCCTCCCTTGATTGGACGTCACCTTACAGAGAGAACGTCAAAATGGTTTTGCGCATGCGTCTCTCTTGTCCTCGCTTTCGGTGAAGTGTCTCATGCCGCATAACCAACATGACGCTCTCTCTCTAATAACTTTTCCGCTCGTGACTGCCAATCAAGGGACGCTACTCTTCCGCTAATCTCATTCCGTATAGCCACGGCCAAATACCGAGACAGTAGGTGATTGCATTGAGTTTCGTTCATTACTTGAATGTCTTTGAGACTTTGCTTAGAACTCTTTGAGCTTCAAGCTCTTCTTCAAACATCAGTCTCATAATAATGATTATATATATAATATATATATATATATATATATATATATATATGTGTGTGTGTGTGTGTGTGTGTTTATGTATATATATATATATATATATATATATATATATATATATATATATATATATATATATATAATATATATATATATACATAACACGTTTCGGAGTTCATCGTTCATCAGCATATTATAATATATAATAATAATAATAATAATAATAATAATAAATAATAATAATAATAATAATAATAATAATAATATATAATAATAATAATAATTAATAAAATAATAATAATAATAATAATAATAATAAAAAATAATAATAATAATAATATATAATAATAATAATAATAATAATAATAATAATAATAATAATAATAATAATAATAATAATAATACAGGCCTGTCGATTGACGAAGGTTTAGCTTCCAAACCCGAAACGTTTATTTTGTGTATTCTATTCATAGAGGTTTTTTATATCTAATTTGACCTTATTAACCTCAGACAGCACAGTGTTAAATCATCAAAAAATTACAGTTTATATACAGCACTTCAACGAATATTAAAAATTTTGGCCAGAAAACTCGTCCTTCAAATCAAATATCGATGGATTAAAATGACCCTCATCTTGGCAAAATCTCTCAAACCTGGGACTATGAGGGTCATTTTAATCCATCGATATTTGACGGAAGAGTAAAAATGGCCAAAATGTTTAATACGTATATTTTTTGGGGGTTTTTTTAAAATTTTATTTCAGAGCACACTTAGCATAATCTCATGTCATAACACATAACACATAACACATAACACATCTTGCTTGTGTGCTTGTCGTGTGTTGCTAACCTTCCGAATCGTGGATTGACTGAGGGGGAAAAAGAGAAAGATAAATAATTTAATCTTTTTAAAAAATATTTTTAAAATGATCTTTTATATAGCGCAATATCCACTAAACGTGCTCAAAGCACTTTACAAGGGGTCCATGACCAACAGCAACATTTAACATTTAGGACAAGACATGACGTCTGTAAGGCGATATTACAATTTTTTTTCGGACAGAGACAACGCTGTTAACGACCAGGTGCTCATTTTACACCTGAGTACGGTGAGAGAATGTGATCATGAGTAAAGAGCCTTTTCCAAGGACTGAACTATGCACCGAGCGAGGCTCGAACCCAGGACCTTCCGATCCGAAAGCGAATGTCATACCACTAGACCACATAGCCGCACATAAGCAATTCACAAGTAGTTGGTAAATATGTAAGGCAAGGTAGCTGGTGTGTAAAGGATATAAGACAGAAGTAGGTATGTTGGTGAATAGCTATGTAAATATAAATGAACAATAAATAATTAAATATATAACTAAATAAATAAATAGATAAATAAATGAATAAATAATAGATAAATGAAGAGATAAATAATTCACAATTTGTTGGGAAATATGTAAGGCAAGGTAGCTGGTGTGTAAAGGATATAAGACAGAAGTAGGTATGTTGGTGAATAGCAATGTAAATATAAATGAGCGATAAATAATTAAAAGTATAACTAAATAAATAAATAGATAAATAAATAGATAAATATATAGATTAATAAATAATTAGATAAATAAATAAATAATTTTTAAAAAGTAAATAAATAAATAAATAAATAAATAAATAAATTAAATAGATAGATAATAGATAGATAGATAGATAGATAGATAGATAGATAGATAGATAGATAGATAGATAGATAGATAGATAGATAGATAGAAGATAGATAGATAGATAGATAGATAGATAGATAGATAGATAGATAGATAGATAGATAGATAGATAGATAGATAGATAGATAGATAGATAGATAGATAGATAGATAGATAGATAGATAGATAGATAGATAGATAGATAGATAGATAGATAGATAGATAGATAGATAGATAGATAGATAGATAGATAGATAGATAGATAGATAGATAGATAGATAGATAGATAGATAGATAGATAGATAGATAGATAGATAGATAGATGATAGATAGATAGATAGATAGATAGATAGATAGATAGATAGATAGATAGATAATAGATAGATAGATAGATAGATAGATAATAAATAAATAAATAAATAAATAAATAGATAGATAGATAGATAGATAAATAAATAAATAAATAAATAAATAAATAAATAAATAAATAAATAAATAAATAAATAAATAAATAAACAACTACATATAAACATGAATTAAAAATGATTACCTTGAGAATTTATGAAAAAGAGAAAAAAAAAAAAAAAGAAAAAAAAC
This sequence comes from Berghia stephanieae, assembly GCF_034508935.2. NCBI lineage: Eukaryota > Metazoa > Mollusca > Gastropoda > Nudibranchia > Aeolidiidae > Berghia > Berghia stephanieae. The sequence goes on from NC_088369.1 coordinate 17,111,346, forward strand.
AACGAAAAAACCCCCAAAACAACAACTACAACAACAAACAACAACAAATTCTCTGTTTTTAAAGAAAAATCAACGTAGATCTAGTTTTGATAAAAAAAAAAAAGAATTATTTTATTTTTATAAGGCTATTTATTATTATTATTATTATTATTTTATTATTATTATTATTATTATTATTATTATTATTATTATTATTATTATTATTATTTATTATTATTATCATTATTATTATTATTATTATTATTATTATTATTATTATTATTATTATTATTATTATTATTATTATTTGCGGGCCGCGTGGTTCAGCGGTACGGCCTTTGCTTCGTACCCAGAAGATACCGAGTTCGATCACCCGCCCGCGCTACGCTGTGTAGCCTTGATCAAGTCACCTCGCCTTAGCTCAGTTTGCGGCGCTACATTGCGGCTAACGCCTTGGTTATTCCAGTCTTCCCTTGGAATAGAACCTAGAGACAAATTTCCCCTTGGGAATGAATAAAGGGAATTTTATTTTGTTTCGTTTTATTTATTATCTTACAATGGAAAAGAAACAGATAACATTTTTTATCTAAGGGAAACAACTGCTGAATAACTTAAGTTGCATTTCATTTTCTCTATTATTTCCCTTATATATCGACTGAAAACTCTAGACAAGCGTTGGATCTTCGAACAATGAACCCGATGCAACAATGGCGAAGGACGGATAAATAGAGAAAACATTGAAATCTGTGCTATTGTTGACTATGAAAAGAGGTCTGTGGGTTCTGACACCGGTTTAGATACCCTAAGAGAAGTGTTCGCCCTAAGGGTCGGTTTGTTTGTTCGTTGTTTAAAAGGATTTTACGGCGCTTGCAACACATTAAGGTCATATCAATGCCATTAAAAAAAAGAAGAAAGTGGGATAGTAAAAAGTTCTAGAATTACAAATCAAAGCACCTAAGAAAAGGTATGACAAAGGGGAATTGGTTCAAATAGGAAACAGATGTAGATTCCAAGCGCACTCTATCAAAGTTGTTTTGTTTTGTTTTGTTTTATTCCCCTACCAAGCTGATGTTGCTGTTTTGAAGGTCCGCCAGTCGGCTTCCGTTCATGTTCGTCTTTTCACTCCACAATCTCAGTCGTCTGTCCATCTTGGCTAGGGCCACTTCTGACATGTCCTCTGGGGGGAGCTGGGCAGCGCTGTGGAACAAACAAACAAACAAACAAACAAACAAATGAACAAATGAACAGATATATAAACTACTATAAATACAACTTAGAGAAAAATATGACCACTGTGTCAATTAGCTAATATATGACCCGTCGTCTGAAAATGGTATAATGCCAGATCGATCATATGGTTGACTCATCATGTTATGTTATGTTATGTTATGTTATGTTATGTTATGGATTGGTATGGTATGGTATGGTATGGTATTGTATGGTATGATATGGTATGGTATGGTATGGTATAGTATGGTATTGTATGGTATGGTATGATATGGTATGGTATGGTATGGTATGGTATTGTATGGTATGGTATAGTATTGTATGATATGGTATGGTATGGTATTGTATGGTATGGTATGGTATTGTATGGTATGGTATGGTATGGTATGGTATGGTATGGTATGGTATGGTATTGTATGGTATGGTATAGTATGGTATGGTATGGTATGGTATGGTATTGTATGGTATGGTATGGTATGGTATGGTATGGTATAGTATGGTATTGTATGTTATGGTATGGTATGGTTTTGTATGGTATTGTATGGTATGGTATGGTATGGTATGGTATTGTATGGTATGGTATTGTATGGTATGGTATAGTATGGTATGGTATGGTATGGTATTGTATGGTATGGTATGGTATAGTATAGTATGGTATGGTATGGTATGGTATGGTATGGTATTGTATGGTATGGTATGGTATGGTATTGTATGGTATTGTATGGTATGGTATGGTATAGTATGGTATGGTATTGTATGGTATGGTATAGTATGGTATGGTATTGTATGGTATGGTATGGTATGGTATGCTATTGTATGGTATTGTATGGTATGGTATGGTATAGTATGGTATGGTATTGTATGGTATGGTATAGTATGGTATGATATTGTATGGTATTGTATTGTATGGTATGGTATAGTATGGTATTGTATGGTATGGTATAGTATGGTATGGTATGGTATGGTATAGTATGGTATTGTATGGTATGGTATGGTATGGTATTGTATGGTATTGTATGGTATTGTATGGTATGGTATTGTATGGTATGGTATGGTATTGTATGGTATGGTATAGTATGGTATGGTATGGTATGGTATGGTATGATATGGTATGGTATGGTATGGTATGTTATGGTATGGTATGGTATGGTATGGTATGGTATGGTATGGTATGGTATGGTATGGTATGGTATGGTATGGTATGGTATGGTATGATATGGTATGGTATGGTATTGTATGGTATGGTATAGTATGGTATGGTATGGTATTGTATGGTATGGTATGGTATGGTATTGTATGGTATGGTATGGTATGGTATGTTATGGTATGTTATGGTATGCTATGTTATGTTATGTTATGTTATGATATAGAAGCCCAAAACGTGAATTTAGAATTAACACGATGAGAAATACAAACTTCTAGTTTGTTCTGCAGTGAGAGAAATTGTATAAATCTCCACCATAATGAATTATCTTAACGTCTGTGAGAGAAATTGTATAATTCTCCACCATAATGAATTATCTTAACGTCTGTGAGAGAAATTGTATAATTCTCCACCATAATGAATTATCTCAACGTCTGTGTATTTACAGGTCTGGGGGAATTCAATAGCCTGATGTCACGTCCGCCCAGCTACAAGCAGCTTGGTTCTAAACAAAGAAAATCGGTACTTTTTATTCTTCATGCTGGCTAGAACTTTTTCACATGTCATGTGATCAGAATGTATAAAAGTCAAAACATGATCAGATTTATGTTTTATTCTCCTCTAGATACACTTTTATGCTCGTTGGAGAAATATTTCATAAGGTCGTCCGCCATTGTTCCGATAGTTTAGAACTAGTTTCTATGTTACTATGCGTCATTACGAGGGAAGTGACGTCACGACTTCTGAAGGGTATCAGACCAATTCGAGCACAATTCTTAGAGAAAGATAAAGATAGTGAACCGTGTCGAAATTGCTTTGTCATCATTTAATTGTCATGTGACTCCAGTGACGTAGACAAAAGACGACACACAAAACAATAGCACACTACACGCTAACAAGTCAGTTTCAAAACAAAAAAAATTGGTCGTAAAGATTTTAATTTAGGTTTGAGTTGTAACTTATTTATCTGCCGATCTGATAATCCAGAATTCTATGAAGCCATTGTTGGGATGAAATAAATAGTCTTATACCAACGCAAAGTATTAATTGTGTGCATTGACAAAAATGTTCAATTATATTCCACGCGTCAGGTGATCAGACATGCAAATATGTGGAGGTCGATCGCCCTTCAATCTTGACCTCTCCAATTTCACGACTGTAAAGTTATTCAAAAGAATTCTACGAAGATTTAAGGTGGGTTTAAAATTTAAATAAAACGTGTCGATATTTTGTGTCAGAATGTTATATCGCAGTAGATGACAAAAAAAGACAATATAGGAGATAAAAGGGAGATCGTTATTAAAGAAATTCAATTCGTAATATAGGGTCGTTGTCTTTGTCTCAGTACTGAAGTCAATACGTATATATGTGTGTAGTTGCCTAACAGGCAAGACGTGTTTTTGTTGTTGTGACATTTCTCTTCAATTTTTACCGATTTCAAGGATTTACACGTCTTATTTCAATTCAATTTTTATTCAAGGATTTTTGTACAACACGTAAGATACCATTGTGATATTGCTTTAATTATATTTTATACGGTTTTGACATCATTTTTATCGAAATTGTTTCGGACTATTTTACAATGTTTCACCAAGACCCCGCCATTTTTACTCGTTCTCACAACCAATTTTTACTGTCGGCTGTCGTTGGACTTTTATTCACCCTGCGCTTTTATTGTTTACAAATTGAAAACACACATTCCGACCTCAAACGTGAACACCATTACAATCAACAAAAGATTGTCTGTAAACGTGGTGGTCGACGTAAACAACATGTAATTGAAACAACAGTCCCGCGACGTCCAGTGAACTGTCATCGTTCAACTCGACCACCACAGACGTTAACAAAAATATTGACAAATGACACAAGACCAAGTCATGGAAATCATAACATTTGTATTGGCCATATTAACGCACAGTCATCGAGAAACAAGACATTCGATATAATCGATGTCATAGATCAACACGATATCGATATTTTATATATAACTGAATCATGGTTGCGTCAGTTCGGTGATGAACCTATAATGAAAGAAATGACACCTCCCGGCTACAAGATGGAATCGTTCCCAAGAAATGGACGATCAGGAGGGGGGATCGCCATCATATACAAACACGCTCTTTCGTCTAAAATACAAAACAGGCCAATTTCGTTCAAAAGTTTCGAGTGTGTCCAAACCACATTGACCTACCCTCAAATTTCATTTTTAATCACTTGTATCTACAGACCACCCCCAAGCAAAAAGAACAAACTGAGACAGAATGATTTTGCTGACGAATTTTCAGATTTTGTATCAAAAGACACATCAAATAAGCGAAAAATTTATATCGGCGATTTTAATATTCAGTTTGATGTTGATCAGAATAGTCTCGTTAAAATTATAAAAAATATGCTGAATGAACATGGCCTCACTCAGTTAGTGACCTCTCCAACTCAAAGATTGGGGCACATCTTGGACTGGTTCATCATTGACACACCCTCGCTTGTTGAATCAATTAAAAATATCAAAAAAGAAATTTCAGACCACAATCTGATTCTGGCAACTCTCAAATGCATCAAAGAGAAAGCAAAGAAAGTCAAGATAGTGTCTAGGGATACCAAAAAAATAGACATTAGTTCCTTCAAAAACAATCTGTCAGAGGAACTAGGAAGAATGGATATACCATCAGCACAGAAAACAGACGAGGTACTGCGCAACGTCATCGACAGGCATGCGCCAAAGACAACTAGAATAATAAATTCCAGGAAACCGTCTCCGTGGTTTAACCAGAGTGAAAAAACTGCCAAAAGGGAAAAAAGGAATGCAGAGGCATCGTGGAGAAAATCGGGCCTTGAGATTGACCGGCTGATATATATAGCAAAAAAGCATAAGTATAAAACCACCTGCAAAAGAGCAAAAAGAAACTATTATAACACAAAACTGTCATCAGTGAGGGACACTAAGGAATTTTTCTCTGTTTCAAAGGAACTTTTAGGGGAAGAAAAGTGCATGTGTCTACCCACTAATATCCCGGTAGAAAAGCAGCCGGATGCATTTTCAGATTTCTTTTCGGGAAAAATATCGAAAATTCGGAACAATTTGGACCTCGTGCAA
>NC_088369.1:17121789-17134289 GCF_034508935.2 Berghia stephanieae
GTTTCTGCTTCTACCCCACACTGGAGCGCAATACTCCGCGGTGGAATAGCATAGTGCCAAGGCGGACGTTCTCAGGAGCGTTGCACCTCTGACGAAAACCGTTTGATAAAATCTTACATAGATTTTGAATTATTCAAACCTGAAATGTGTCAATAACCCCCCCCCCTCCCCCCCCCCAAAAAAAAAACCCACACATTGTAATATCTTACCTCCTGTAGTACGTTTGGGTCCGTCAATTTCATGTTGAGGTATTTCAAAAAGGCCACGTTTTTAGGGTCGGACTGGTAAATGTACAGGCACAGTCGGTTAGCCAGAGCTTCCTTCAGCTTCTCCATGGTAACAGCCGCAAACTTCCGCTTAAACGTTCTTTCGAATTGCGCTTTTTTCAGCATCAGCACATCGCATTCCCCCGTCGTGATGGACGTGTCGATGTAGGTTTCTAGCCCAAGGATTATCTCCAAGGTCCCTGGATGGAAAACAAAAATAATGCACATTTATATTGCGCAACCTATCCCCCTGGTTGGAGGCTCTGGGCGCATTACAAATAAAATTGTCATATCGAAAGAGAGAAAAATACACACTAAAAGCCATCTTCTCCCGCCACTCACTGCCTCAAACACGCCAATACCACACACACTCACACTCATCCACATCCACACGTTACTACCACATAAACACACTTGCAACACAACACATTCATGACAGATACGCAAGAAGCATTTACAGCTGATCACAAACCATAGGCTTTTTGAAAGTAGGATGTTTTTAACCGATTTTAAAAAATGTTCAGAGATGGGGATCTTCTTAATGGAGCAGGGTGTTCATTCCAAGTAAGAGGGCAAAGTGGGAGAAAGAACTTTCTCCAGCCTTTAGTTTGGTCCTGGGTATTTCAAGAAAGGACGTTTGAAATAATAGTGAAAGATGAAAAATTGAATATTAATAGATAGGAATATTGGTAGATGTCCTATGGCAAGATGGGGACAGAAATCATTACACTTGGACAGACAGATAGATAGTCATGCATACACTCATATACACTTACACACATACACATAATATATAAACACATAGAAATACACACAGAGGTGAGATGGGGTTGAAGAGTGGGTAGATGATGACAAGGATGATGATGATGATGATGATGATGATGATGATGATGATGATGATGATGATGATGGTGATGATGATGATTATGTGACAATGATAATGATGATGATGATGATGATGATGATGATGAGGAGGAGGAGGAGGAGGAGGAGGAGGAGGAGGAGGAGGATAAAAATATCAACGACAACGATAATAATGACAAGGATAACGATATAGATAATATAACAAATCACCAATTGTCTCATTTGCTCCTAGGATACAAATCTGTTGTGGTTTGTGGCCTGCCATTCGTTTCTTTCTTAGCACATGTGGGGCCTGAATCTCTTCTCGCTCCCTGTAGGATGATGGATAGAAAGAAGAAAATGCTATAGGGAATGAGATTAGCGGAAGAGTAGCGTCCCTTGATTGGACGTCACCGGCTGAAAAGTTATTAGAGAGAGAACGTCATGTTGGTTGTGCGCATGCGTCTCTAGTCCTCGCTTCCGGAGACACTTCACGGAAAGCGAGGACGAGAAAGACGCATGCGCAAAACCATGTTGACGTTCTCTCTGTAAGGTGATGTCCAATCAAGGGACGCTACTCTTCCTCTAATCTCATTCCCTATAGCTAGTCCCATAAAACACTTATTATATAATTTTGGTTGTACATATTTGGTCATAAAACCTTTTCATCCAATCACTGTCCATTCAGATCATCTGCAACTTTTCAAAAATCAATAATACCAACTTTGAAAATAAGAACGATTATAAATTAAACTTCTACACTGGCATAGTCAAGAAAAAAAAAAAAGAAAAAAACGGATGAAAAAAAAAGAAAAACACATTTTAAAAATGTTGACCTCGTCAGTCAAATATTGATCGTTCCTGACGTCATTGAGGAATTTCGTGGTCTCAGGGTTGAAGGCTTTTTGTTGTTTTTTTTTTCACATTTTAATCGAATTTAGGTTTTCTACACATTTCAAAATATTTTTAAAAAATATTTTCTTAGTGTAAAGCAGTAAAGCCTCCACGAATGACAACAACAACTACAACAAATACAACAACAAATACAACAACAACAAATACAACAACAACAAATACAACAACAACAAACAACACAAATACAACAACATAACAATACACAACAAATAAAAAAAACTTACAACAACAACTCAACACAATACAAAAACAACACAACAAATACAACAACAAATACAACAACAACAACAAATACAACAACAACAACAACAAATACAACAACAAATACAACAACAAATACAACAACAACAAATACAACAACAAATACAACAACAACTACAACAAATACAACAAATACAACAACAAATACAACAAACAACAAATACAACAACAAACAACAACAACAAACAAATAACAAACAACAAATACAACAACAAATACAACAAAATACAACAAACAAAATACAACCAAATACAACAACAAATACAACAACAAATACAACAACAAATACAACAACAACAAATACAACAACAAATAAAACAACAACGACAACAACAACAAAAACAACAAATACAAAAAAAAACAAATACAAAAACAACAACAACAACAAATACAACAACAATAACAACAACAACAACAAATACAACAACAACAAAAATAGCAACAACAAATACAACCTCAACAACAACAACAACAACAAATACAACAATAACAACAACAAATATAACAACAAGAACACCAACACCGACAACAACAACAACAACAAATACAATAACAAGAACACCAACAACAACAATAACAACAACAAATACAACAACAAGAACACCAACACCGACAACAACAACAACAACAACAACAACAACAACAACAACAAGTACAATAACAAGAACATCAACAATAACAATAACAACAACAAATACAACAACAAGAACACCAACACCGACAACAACAACAACAACAACAACAACAACAACAACAACAACAACAACAAGTACAATAACAAGAACATCAACAATAACAATAACAACAACTAATACAACAACAAGAACACCAACACCGACAACAACAACAACAACAACAACTAATACAACAACAAGAACACCAACAACAACAATAACAACAACAAATACAACAACAAGAACACCGACAACAACAACAAGAACCCCAACACGGACAACAACAACAACAACAACAACAACAACAACAACAACAACAACAACGAATATAAGAACATGAACACCACCACTACCACCACCACCAACATCAAAAAACAGACAACCAAGAGGGAACAGAACGCCAATAAAATCAGCCCAGGAGGATAAAACTCTATGTAAGAATAATCAAAGAACTTCATTAAAATTCATTTGATTCCAAAGAGCTTATTCTACACAAGCTGTTGCCAGTTTTTCCCATTCTATGTGTGACGTCCCATCCAGGTCAATCTATTACTTATTCAGTTCACATCGGTCTCACACTATTTTCTCTTTGATTTCATTTGATTTGATAAAGGGCTTTGATGTTTGGGCTTATTATTATTATTATTATTATTATTATTATTATTATTATTATTATTATTATTATTATTATTATTATTATTATTATTATTATTATCATCATCAAAATCATGATCATCACCATCACCATTATTATTATTATAATTATATTATTATATTATTATTATTTATTATTATTATTATTATATATTATTATTATTATTATTATTATTATTATTATTATTATTATTATTATTATTATCATCATCATCGTCATATTATTATTATTATTATTATTATTATTATTATTATTATTATTATTATTATTATTATTATTATTATTATTATTTATTATTATTATTATTATTATTATCATCATCACATCATCATAATCATCATCAACATCATCAATATCATCACCATCATCATCATCATCATCATCATCATCATCATCATCATCATCATCATCATCATCATCATCACCATCATCATTACTATTATTATTATTATTATTATTATTATTATTATTATTATTATTATTATTATTATTATTATTATAATTATTATATACTCGTAGAAACTGGTATAAACTCTGGTTCCATCGGTCTTATTTCTTTTCATTTCAACCCGTCACATATCGATTTAAGTTCAAATCGATATATTTTATCGTAAACTGGAAAGAAAGATAAAAAATTATAAATGGAATTGGACTCACTTCCCTTAAAGATAATTTAGAAATAATCGAATTCGAAAAGTGCCGAAGGAAAACAATAAAATATCGACACGAGTGGAAGAAGCAAATCGATTATCCTTATTCAATATCGGGGGAAATTTTTCTTTTGGTTCTGTCTCGTGACAAGACAGAGATAACCTGGCAGGGGTCAGCCGCATGCAATCGTAACCATCGTTAACTTATAGCCTGACACTAGAACCGTAGTCATCGTTAACTTATTGCCTGACACTAAAGCCGTAGCCATCGTTAACTTATAACATGACACTAAAACCGTAGACATCGTTAACTTATAGCCTGACACTAGAACCGTAGCCATCGTAAACTTATAGACTGACACTAAAACCGTAGCCATTGTTAACATATAGCCTGACACTAGAACCGTAGCCATCGTTAACTTATAGACTGACACTAGAACAGTAGCCATCGTTAACTTATAGCCTGACACTAAAACCGTAGCCATCGTTAACTTATAGACTGACACTAAAACCGTAGCCATTGTTAACATATAGCCTGACACTAGAACCGTAGCCATCGTTAACTTATAGCCTGACACTAGAACCGTAGCCATCGTTAACTTATAGCCTGACACTAGAACCGTAGCCATCGTTAACTTATAGCCTGACACTAGAACCGTAGCCATTGTTAACATAGAGCCTGACACTAGAACCGTAGCCATCGTTAACTTATAGACTGACACTAAAACCGTAGCCATCGTTAACTTATAGCATGACGCTAAAACCGTAGCCATCGTTAACTTATAGCCGACACTAGAACAGTAGCCATCGTTAACTTATAGCCTGACACTAGAACCGTAGCCATCGTTAACTTATAGCCTGACACTAGAACCGTAGCCATCGTTAACTTATAGCCTGACACTAGAACCGTAGCCATTGTTAACATATAGCCGACACTAGAACCGTAGCCATCGTTAACTTATAGCTGACACTAGAAACAGTAGCCATCGTTAACTTATAGCCTGACACTAGAACCGTAGCCATCGTTAACTTATAGCCTGACACTAGAACAGTAGCCATCGTTAACTTATAGCCTGACACTAGAACCGTAGCCATTGTTAACTTATAGCCTGACACTAGAATCGTAGCCATCGTAAACTTATAGACTGACACTAAAACCGTAGCCATCGTTAACTTATAGCATGACACTAAAACCGTAGCCATCGTTAACTTATAGCATGACACTAGAACCGTAGCCATCGTTAACTTATAGACTGACACTAGAACCGTAGCCATCGTTAAGTTATAGCCTGACACTAGAACCGTAGCCATCGTTAACATATAGCTGACACTAGAACCGTAGCCATCGTTAACTATAGCCTGACACTAGAACCGTAGCAATCGTTAACTTATAGCCTGACACTAGAACCGTAGCCATCGTTAAGTTATAGCCTGACACTAGAACCGTAGCCATCGTTAACTTATAGCCTGACACTAGAACCGTAGCCATCGTTAACAAATAGCCTGACACTAGAACCGTAGCCATCGTTAAGTTATAGCCTGATACTGAATCCCAAAAGGACTGCCAGTTTGACGTCATTATTTGTTTTTTGCACCGCCTCGTGAGTTGTCGTTAGTAGTGCTCATGGAAACAACTATTGAATACAACTCACGATTTGTTTTCTTTTGTTGCCAAAGACTGGCATTTTCAATTCATTTTTGGTCAGTGTCAGGCTATAAGTTAACGATGACTAGGCGAGAACGCTCTGGGACCTACAGTTTGACGCCATTTTTTTAGGTTTGTGTAGCGTCTAGTGAGTTGTCGTTAGTAGAGCTCAAGGAAATAAGTTATTTAATTAGTTGAACTATTGAATACAACTCACAATTTGTTTTCTTTTGTGGCAAAAGACTGGCATTTTGATGTAATTTTTTATAACGTTACGTTGGCTACGATGCAATGCAGCGACGAAAAGTTAGAAATGTGAGCAGGCGTTTCATGTTCAATGAATAATCGAGATGTTGAAATAGGGTTTGAACTTGGATCCCCATTCCAACTAGTATAGGAGTGCATTGCTTTACCCACTCGACCATATTATGAGCACATTCTGATCTTGTTACCGCCAGTGAGATCATCCAATCATGTGATGACCTCAACAATAATTGTGATCATCTATAGATAGTATGCGCCTGGCTAAGAAGCTCATAACGTTGCCATCCGGAAGTATAACGGACCAACACACAAAACTGTGTGTATCCATGAATGTTTATAGTCAGGTTATTACAGTTTAGTGAGCATTACTCATAAACGCGGATGGCAAAAAACAATAACAAAGACCCGAGTTACGTCATCTTCGAACTATCTATACGTAAAGTTTATGAAGGACTCTCCGATATCATATATATCGAATGCTGTTTTTTCCCCTCTTTATTATTCGATTATCGATAGTAATATTCTTTTTTCGATATCAAAATAAGACATTGCATATCATATCGATAAATCATTATTCCAATACGATATCCATGACACGATTATTGAGGAGTCTGCCATTCTGATGAGTCAAGTGGGATAACTAAGAAGATCAGGCAGAGTGGGTTACGGCCCTTATAGCGATTCTTATGCATTTAATCCTGCTTGACATGCGCACTAACGACTTATTCAGTCTGGGTTTCACACAGCTCAGCTCGTTGGTTTGAGGTGAAGCACTAGACGCTAATTAATCTGTTGTGGTGAAGTGGCCGTTTTTGTTGTTGTGGTTGTTGTTGTTGTTGTGGTTGTTGTTGTTATTGTTGTTGTTGTTGTGGTTGTTGTTGTTGTTGTTGTTGTGGTAGTAGTAATATTAGTAGTAGTAGCAGTAGTAGTAGTAGTAGTAGTAGCAGTAGTAGTAGTAGTAGTAGTAGTAGTAGTAGTAGTAGTAGTAGTAGTAGTAGTAGTAGTAGTAGTAGTGGTGGTGGTGGTGGTGGTGGTGCATGTGGTAGTAGTAGTAGTAGTAGTAGTAGTAGTAGTAGTAGTAGTAGTAGTAGTAGTAGTAGTAGTAGTGGTGGTAGTAGTAGTAGTAGTAGTAGTAGTAGTAGTAGTAGTAGTAGTAGTAGTAGTAGTAGTAGTATTGCAGTAGTAGTAGTAGTAGTAGTAGTAGTAGTAGTAGTAGTAGTAGTAGTAGTAGTAGTAGTAGTAGAGAAGTAGTAGTAGTAGTAGTAGTCGTCGTCGTGTAGTAGTAGTAGTAGTAGTAGTAGTAGTAGTAGTAGTAGTAGTAGTAGTAGTAGTAGTAGTATTAGTGGTAGTAGTAGTAGTAGTGGTAGTAGTAGTAGTAGTAGTAGTAGTAGTAGTAGTTGTTGTTGTTGTTGTTGTTGTTGTAGTGGTGGTGGTAATAATTTTTGTTGATTTCGCTATTGTTAGTGTTGCTGTTGTTGTTGCTGGTGACGATGGTGGTGTTGAAGATGATATGACGGTTATACTTGTGGACTTCATGATGAGAACGAACGCTCGAAACAATATTGTAGAAGTTGATCATAATTATACTCGATATGTTTTATATACATACATACATTAATTTGAGTCAATATAGATAGTTCGAAGATGACGTCACTCAGGTCTTTGTTATTGTTATTTGCCATCCACGTTTATGAGTAATGCTCACTGAACTGTATTAACCGACTATAAACGTTCATGGATACACACAGTTTTGTGTGTTGGTCCGTTATACTTCCGGATGGCAATGTTATGAGCTTCTTAGTCCAGCGCATACTATCGTAGCCATCGTTATGTTATAGCCTGATACTGAAATCCGAAAGGACTGGCAGTTTGACGTCATTATTTGATGTTTGCACCGTCTAGTGAGTTGTCGTTAGTAGAGCTCATGGAAACAAGTTATTTCGTTGGTTGAACTATTGAATACAACTCACGATTTGTTTTCTTTTGTGGCAAAAGACTGGCATTTTGACGTCATTTTTTGGTCAGTATCAGGCCATAACTTTACGAAGGCCACGATACTATCTATAGATAGTTCGAAGATGACGTCACTCAGGTTTTTGTTATTGTTATTTGCCATCCGCGTTTATGAGTAATGCTCACTGAACTGTATTAACCCGACTATAAATGTTCATGAATACACACAGTTTTGTGTGTTGGTCCGTTATACTTCCGGATGGCAATGTTATGAGCTTCTTTGCCAAGCGCATACTATCTATAGTGTACTACTTTAAAACGTGCACATCTCACATCATTTGTGCGGCTTTGTGGTCTAGTGGTATGACACTCGCTTTCGGATCGGAAGGTCCTGGGTTCGAGCCTCGCGCTCGGCGCATAGTTGAGTCCTTGGAAAAGGCTCTTTACTCACATGTGTAAAATGAGTACCTGGCCGTTAACAGCAGTGTCTTTGTCCGAAAAATTGTAATATCGCCTTACAGACGGCATGTGTCGTCCTACATGTTAAATGTTGCTGTTGACCAGGGACCCCTAGTAAAGCGCTTTGAGCACATTTAGTGGATATTGCGCTATATAAAGCTAAAAAAAACTTACTCAGTGACCAAATGTGGCAACAGCTTCTGTAAATCACAATACATCTGTTGGAACTGTTTCTTGTAGGCCGGGCAGTCCACCTGGATCTGGACATCTCCACTGGAACAATGACAAAAATCATACAATTAACCAGTAGATTTTTGACCAATCAAAACATGGAATTTGTGACACACCCTCACACGTGCTCGGACAAACACAGTTGCTTGTTTATAAATAGTAACGTGAATTAAATCGACCAATCACTGATCATTGTTATTGTCTTTATACCGCCAAATGGGTGACTAGTTATCACACGATTTTCTCGGTCAGATAATAAATGTTTAAATTTACATATAGATAGTATGCAGATGACGTCACTCAGGCCTTTGTTGTTGTTTTTGCCATCCGCGTTTGTGAGTTGTTCTCACTAAACTGTATTAACCAGACTATAAAAGTTCATGGTTACAGATAGTTTGTGTGTTGGTCCGTTATACTTCCGGATGGCAATGTTGCGAACTCCTTGGCCAAGCGCATTCTATCTATAGTTTTCTGTGTTAGTTCTACTGATCAAGCGGTTGAACAGTGGATATTTTACTTAAACACATACCATCGATAGTAAAACCTGTGTAGTTTGCTGTGTCTACCAATCACTGCCATTGTTTATATTATGACGATTGTCCGAGAGGCGTGGTTATCTACCTGTCTATTATTTGGACTCACTCACTCACCGATTCACTCACTCATTCACTCACTCACTCACTCACTCACTCACTCATTCACTCACTCACTCATTCACTTACTCACTCACTCATTCACTCACTCACTCCGTAGCCACTTCTACATCGTTAAGTTATAGATAGTTCGAAGATGACGTCACTCAGGACTTTGTTATTGTTTTTTTGCCATCCGCATTTACGAGTAATGCTCACTGAACTGTATTAACCCAATTATAAACGTTCATGGATACACACAGTTTTGTGTGTTGGTCCGTTATACTTCCAGATGGCAATGTTATGACTCAAAGCTCAATTTTAGAAATACTTTCTAACCAACTCGATATGTGCAGTCATTGCTGTAAGATAAAGATCTGGACAAGTGTATAGATAGAATGCACTTGGCCAAGGAGTTCACAACATTGCCATCCGGAAGTATAACGGACCAACACACAAACTCTGTGTAACCATGAACTTTTATAGTCTGGTTAATGCAGATTAGTGAGAACAACTCACAAACGCGGATGGCAAAAACAATAACAAAGGCCTGAGTGACGTCATCTGCATACTATCTATATTGAAGGTGCCAGACAAAGCAAGAAAGAAAAATACAATTACGAAAAAAAAAACATCCCAAAAAATCAGTCTACCTCGACTAGGGATCGGTAATCAGAAGGTCTGAGGTTCGATCCCCAGTCGAGGTCGACTGATTTTTTTATGGGTTTTTTTTTTCTAGTATTTTTCTTTCTAGCTTTGTCTGGTACCCTTTCATACACACTTGTCCATATCTTTATCAAGGCCATTAGTACGTTTGTTTACCAGACCTGCAAATATGTGCACGTTGATATAAAGTTACCATGAGAGAGTGTTCGGCTTTCGAAATACATAGGACTGGCAAAAATGTATGAACGCCATTGTTTCCCTTTGTCTGAGACAACAACAATAAAACTCACCGTATAATAAATATTGCTATTGTCTCCCCTTGGTTATTTCTTTCCTTTCTCATAATATCATCGATCTCATTGGTCATTGTTTTAACTTGTACCAAGGGAAGTAACTCTACGTAAAATTGTTTCCTTTCTAAATATAGAACATGCTTTTTGCTCCTTTGGGGTTAAATAAAAGAACGTACTAAAATGATAAGTTTTTTTTTTTTTTTTAAGATAAAATCGATGCGTCTCACCGCAGGTTTTCCATGACCTTAAACCGACGTTGACTAAGTTTCAGGTCTGATAGCCCAAATTATTATAGGCTCATTGTTGTAATGGAAATACACTCAAATCTAAGCAAAATATTGTCCATTACAACTACTTTATATCAAACCCATGATTGCGTTCGGTTATCAGACCTTAAATCAAACGAGATACATGAGCGCGTCGTTCGTCTCATTGAGAAACAAAAAATGATATAAAATCAAGAACATCGACCAGAAAATAAGGAAGTTATCATAAAATTATAAACTTTGAGAAAGTTATTTTCAAAATCAAATCTGTTACAAAAAAGGTTATTTCTAGACCGATTTTTATGAGACAAAGACAAATTTTCTCCATTTTTCAAGCTGATCATGATTCCAACAATGAAGTTTTCAAATTTATCGCAATTAGATTATTTGTCATTATTATTATTTTTTTAAAATGCCCAATTGACTGCTCAGGAAATGAATACGTAATCCTTGGCGGCTAGTGAGTTGATATTAAATTTTGCGTATCCCTTTCCCACGCAGACGCGCGCGCGCACACACACACACACACACACACACACACACACACACACACACACTCCCCTGGCAACAATTTATATTTTTGACCAGTTTTAACAATTAATTCGGCTTTTAAGCATCTGATTCGTTACGACATAATAATACCGTTTTGAGACGATGGGTCACAAATGTTCACTCTCTGTTCATCCAAACATACTACCGTTTAGATACGACTGGTCACATTTTGTCACGGCTTTATCCAGAATAATACCTTTTAAAAAATGTGGAAAAATCGATTATCCTTATTGTTGATGCCTTGAAAGTTGTTCGGGAGTCCAATACGAACTGGTGGCAAAGATCAATTTCTTTTTCCTAAGGATTTAATTGATTGGATTTGCAAAGAATAGGCTTTTCAATTTACGTTTCTAGGAATTTTTCTAATTTTTTTGGTGAAGTGAAACTAGTTATACTGATTGAAAGCAATTAAGTAAAAATGCTTCTGTGGTTCGTCCGTGTAGGGTAAACATTATCACCTACCCAAGGATGAGACAGATGTCTACGGTTTGTTCCTGCAGGGTTAAATTATCACTTATGTGAGGATAAAATACATGTCTTATGTTTGTCCCTGTAGGTAAATATTACAACTTACTTGAGGATAAAATGTTATATAACGCCTGTATCTGATGGGTAAACATTACCACTTACTGGAGGATAAAATGTTATATAACGCCTGTATCAGACGGGTAAATATTACCACTTACTTGAGGATAAAATAAATGTTGTCCAAGACATGTCTCTGACGGGTAAACATTACCACTTACTTGAGGAAAAATTGATGTTGTCTAAAGCATTCTCTGATGGGTAAATATTACCACTTACTTGAGGATAAAATAGATGTTGTCTAAGGCATTCTCTGATGGGTAAACATTACCACTTACTTGAGGATAAAATAGATGTTGTCTAAGGCCTGACCCTGGCGGGCAAGTTTGTCCCCAAATCCAATCGTCTGCTTCTTGAGACTGATGACCAGTTGGTTTCTCTGTTTGGGAGACCACAACCTGGAAAAAGAGAATAATTTATTTTTATTTTTTTTTTTTTTGGATAAGAAAGTGGTCTACATTTACCAACAGAGATATCATAACTTATTTAACCTGTAAGATGTGTTTATTTTATAGGAAATATCACAGACTTCGTGAAAGCAGTCAAGACATTGCAGTTCTTGGCTACGAGGCGAAAGGCTTAAACAGAAATAGATAACACAATTTTGCCAAAAGGTCGATTTAGAGACGGTTGTAATAAAAATACATTTTCCAGAAGAAATTATTTGTAAAAGTTAAAGGAAAACTTTCA
>NC_088369.1:17140710-17152496 GCF_034508935.2 Berghia stephanieae
AATGCTCAAATATTTTGGGACAAAGATTTTTTTATTTTTTTTGGGCCACAGATTTGGATTTGAAATCTGTACATTTGGCAGGTCTGAATCTGAATCTTACTAGAACTCGACTCGGTTCTGGGTATTTTTGTATTGAGCTTTTTATATAGCGCAATATCCACTAAATGTTCTCAAAGCGCATTACAAGGGGTCCCTGGTTCACAGCAATATTTAACATGTAGGACGGGACATGACGCCTGTTAGGCGATATTACAATTTTTCGGACAAAGACAACGCTGTTAAAGGCCAGGTACTCATTTTACACCTGAGTGCGGTGAGAGTATGTGAGTAAAGAGTAAAGAGCCTTTTCCAAGGACTCAACTATGCGCCGAGCGCGAGGCTCGAACCCAGGACATTCCGATCCAAAAGCAAGTGTCATACCACTAAACCACATATTCCAGGGAATAATCCTAATAATCTTGGAAAATTCTTTCAAGCACAATATTGGAAAAATAAAATATAAAATGTGGCAAAAGTCCGAGCGTGCCGAAACCGATGCTCATGGGAGATAACCCAACTTATGATATAGAAAAACTTACGTCACCCAGCTCCAGCGTGCTGTATTGCAGTTGCAGAACGTGCTGGAATTCGGCCTGCTGGAATCTGGTGACTTCTTCTTCAAGTACCAAGTCTGTGCCAGACATCGGTGATCGTGGTACGCCATTCATCTCTCTGATCAGATAACCTCAGAAAACTAATATTACTCTTCTCTTTCTTTGTCACCCAGCTGTTCAAACTATTCAAACACGTTTTCCTTGGTCTACCTTTACTCTTTTTACCTTCTATCTTTCCTGTGAGAGCATGCTGTTCAATACATCTATGTCGATTTAGGTGCCCTAAAAATTGCATTTGTCTTTTTCTTATTGTACGAATTAATAACCTTTTTAGTTTCAGCTTGCTCTAATACTTCTTCATTAGTTTTCTTCTCTGTCCATGAGATTCTTAACAATCTGGTGACTACTGTAATAAAACACACCCATTACAACACTTTACACCACTGAAACTGAAACGCCTAACATTAGTGCCGCGCTGAAGACCGGCGGTCCCACGGTCTTTTAGCTGTGAACCGAAGACCGGTCCCATAGGGGAAGACCGGCGGCGGTCCTCACTTCTTATCACCTTTCAACTAGTGCCGCGCTGAAGACCGGTCTGGACCGGCGGTCCCACGGTCTTTTAGCTGTGAACCGAAGACCGGTCCCATAGGGGAAGACCGGCGGCGGTCCTCACTTCTTATCACCTTTCAACTAGTGCGGGGCGGTCCTTCGCAAGCTTAAGGACCACGGTCCTACGGTCTCGCGCCATAGCCTACTATTTCCCCAGCGATTCGTTGCTTCGGTTGCCTATCTTCCACCAATCACCACCCATCCCACTTAATTAATCGCACCCACCCCCCTTTGCCATACACTAAACGACACAGACGACCATACAGGCAAACGACCACCAACCTCCACTCCGCAAACCGCCCTTTCGTGTGTGAGATGGGGGGGGGGGGGGGGGGGGGGGGGGGACAGGAGTCGCACGCCTTGGACGATTCCATTATACGGGGTAAATTTCAAAATTTACTACACCATAATGATCGCAATGACAATGATCTATGGTGAAGGCATGACCCCTCTTCTCTAATGGGTTATTGTTTGAAATGCATGTGACTACTAAAGATGTGTGTGTTTGTGTTTGTGTAAAAAGGAAGAAAATGGGATAGTAAAAAGTTCTAGAATTACAATTAAAGCACCCAAGAAAAAGTAAGACATTGGGGAACTAGGAACAAATAGGGATCAGATGTAGATTAGGTTACAATTTGAAATGAGTGTGACTACTCCTGTAGACCACGGTTTTCATCGTGTAGCGGTCTTTAACGGTTCAAGAATGAACGATCCCACAGTCTCAAAGGTCAAACCGGTTCGAATTTCCAACAGTCTCTCAGGAATGTTCAATGTCGAAAAGGACCGGTCCTTGCGGTCTTCATTTCCCAAGGACCGTAGGACCGTGGTCCTTAAGCTTGCCAAGGGCCGCCCCGCACTACCTAACATTGACATTTCATTTTAGATATTTGTAATGAATGAATTTATAAATGAATGAATGAATGAATGAATGAATGAATGAATGAATGAATGAATGAATGAATGAATGAACAAACAAATGAAGTCGGGCCAGTCAAAATTGAAAACAATTTAATTCTCTGAAATCAATTTTCAAACAAAATTTGTATACAGATGATGATCATCAAACAGCATGCATGAATAATTAATTATTATAATAATAATCATGATATTAATTATGGTCATTTTAGAATCACTTGTAATAAATGTCACCATCTCCATCAGGAGTTTTACAGTAATACATTGTCCTCATTAAAAAATAATAAAAATGATATACACACTAACATCCGTGTGTTACCTCAGTAATGATTTCACAGTAATAATGATGATGATGATAATGATGATGATAATAATAATAATAATAATAATAATAATAATAAATAATAATAATAATAATAATAATAATAATAATAATAATAATAATAATAATAATAATAATAATAATAATAAAAATATTAACAATAACAACAAGTACAATAAATAATAATAATAATACAAAGTACCAGTAGCGTACACAGACAAATGTGAAAACAACAACAAAAATCCCCTATGGATTCTGATATAAAATTAAATCTCTTCTCATTTCCACCCCCCATCTATTGATTGTCTCACTCCACACTTCCATTCTCCCGACTCCACACTCAAACACATCATCACCTGCAGCTGCTAGTGACGTCAGCATAATAACAATAATAATAATTATAATAATAATAATAATAATAATAATAATAATAATAATAATAATAACAATAATAATAATAATAATAATAATAATAATAATAATAATAATAATAATAATAATAATAATAATAATAATAATAATAATAATAATAATAATAACATTGTTTCCTAAACAAATACCGTCAAATGGGGTCACTTTGCCTTCAGGGGTGACTTTGCCTCTATAGATTTGGACAAATTAGATTAGAATAGAATAGAATAGAAGGTATCTACGTCGCTTGATTAGGCCACTGGCCTGTCGCCGAGTCTTTCCAGACACTGAATGTCTTGTTCACAACAGATCTAATGCATTTCCCTACCTGATCTTGTGATCAGAGGCTAGCCTACACTACACTTTCTCTACTGATCTTTTGATCATAGCTATTTTGGGTGGGAGGCACTTCTACACTATGCACAATTAGATTATATTTAGATTTGTAACAGTTATTTCGTTTGATGAAAAACCAAGTCCTCTGGTGGAGAAAATAACAACAAC
Source organism: Berghia stephanieae (assembly GCF_034508935.2). NCBI lineage: Eukaryota > Metazoa > Mollusca > Gastropoda > Nudibranchia > Aeolidiidae > Berghia > Berghia stephanieae. Next base: position 17,144,065 of record NC_088369.1, read on the forward strand.
AAGCCCGAGAATACTCAAAATGCTCCAAGTCGGTTGTGGCAAAGTCACCATGAGAGGCAAAAACACTCCAGCTAACGGTACACGACTCAGGCACCATTTCCTCCAACCAACTCCTCCGGACACGCAAAACAGTTCCAGGTAACTCTAGTCAACAGTTCCAGGTAACTCTAGTCAACAGTTCCAGATAACTCTAGTCAACAGTTCCAGGTAACTCTTCTACCGTGTACAAAGACTTGATAAGGGGGGGGGGGGGGGGGGGGGGGTGGTGGAGGAGGAGGAATCAGGACATTCGCACAAATGAGTTCGAGGAAACTGTTTGTGATCCAGGAAAGCGTTTTTGGAGGAAATTGTATTGAGTTGATTGATTATTGCACTGAAGCCATAAGTAGTAGTAGTACATGTACATAATTCTATCTCAATAGGACTCAATAGTCTGATGTCACGTCTGCCCAGTAACCAGCAGCTTGGTTCTAAATAAAGAAAATCGGTACTTTTTCTCCTTCATGTTGGCTTGAACTTTTTCACATGTCATATGATCAGAATGTATTAAAGTCAAAACATGATCAGATTTAGAATGTTTTTCTCCTCTGCATACGCTTTTATGCTCATCGGAGATGTATTTCATAAGGGCATCCGCCATTGTTCCGATAGCTTAGAACTAGTTACGAAGCGTCATTACGAGGGAAGTGACGTCACGACTGTTGAACCCTATGACAGCAATTTCATGTTTTATATATATTAATATTACTTTCTCGAAAGCCGAACCCAAACTTTTAACCTCCATGTTCTCAAAACAAACTTCTAGTGACCTTTAAAATCCTTTTAACACTTGGTGGGCTCTTGGCTCTCCAATGTAGGCTCCCTTCAATGTTGGCTCAAAATCTTTAACAATGTGAAAAACAAAAAACATTCAGATCCTTTGATGACACCATTGGAGTGATAACCTCGTGTTTACAAAAACAGACAATTTATAACATAACTCTGTCATGTTTAACATCTCTCATCTCTCCTCCATCTTTAACGCTTCATCTTCATAGGGAATGAGATTAGTGGAAGAGTTGCGTCCCCTGATTGGACGTCACCCATAGTCTGTGACGTCACCGGAGGAAAAGTTATTAGAGAGAGAATGTCATGTTGGTTGTGCGCATGCGTCTCTCGTCCTCGCTTCCGGTGAAAGCGGCTTGAGACACTTCAAAACCAAATTGACGTTCTCTCTGTAAGGTGACGTCCAATCAAGGGACACTACTCTTCCGCTAATCTCATTCCTTATTCGTAGACCTGCCTAGTATTATGAAAAACTGGTAGAAATACGAATTTACATCAACACTCGAATAAAAATCAAATCAAATTTTTAAAAAGCTCCATTCCTCTCATTCAACGGTTCAAAATGCAATGGAGTGAATCACAAAAACAATTACAATTTCTTTTTATAAAATGGTGGACAAGCAAGATTGGGCATAGGCACTGATGAGAAATGAAAAACGTTTGTTTATTCCACCAACCAAGGGTATTTTTCTAGACAAAATTAAGGCAAATCTTTACTCAATACATCGGAGTGAATTGTTATAAGGGATGAAGCAAATTTCATTCCAAGACAAAGCATGTTGGAAAACATATAAATAAAGGGGGATAGAAGACACAGTAAGTACCTCCCCGCCCAATATGGGAGGTCATTGTTTTTTGTTTTTAAGGGTTTTACGGCGCTTGCAACACATTTAGGTTATATCAGCACTAGTAAAAAGGAAGAAAATGGGATAGTAAAAAGTTCTAGAATTACAATTAAAGCACCCAAGAAAAAGTAAGACATAGGGGAACTAGGAACAAATAGGGATCAGATGTAGATTCCAAGAGCATACCACCAATGTACTTAGTTTGAGATCACCTATAAGTCTCATCTGGACACAAGCACAAAATCCAACAAAGAGAAATAAACTCAAATGCTTACATTATACATTGAAAATAACAAATATAATAATACATAACAGAGAGATGATTTACAATGAAAAAAATATCATCTCCCAAAACAATAACTATGCAATTGACTGTTTCCCTCCGAGCTAGGACTCCGGCCAGGGCCAGGACAAAACCAAGTAATCTCATTCCAAGACAAAGACAGAAAGCATGTTGGAAAACAGTTATAAGGGGATAGAAGACACAGTATGTACCCCCCTGTCCACTATGGGAGGTCAGGAACCCCACCCAGAAACTTACTCTTCATCATTTGACAACAATGACAACAACAACAACAATAATGAAGCAGATTCGTTCGTTCATTCTTTCATTCATTCATTTGTATTGTTACAAAATAATCAATATAACAAATTTCATTCAGAACAGAAGAAAATACCAAACACAGAAACGTTTCACACTCAATACTGTCCTTCAGCCAATGAATGAAGGAATTTTTAACTGCAATCAGTCCGGATTTAAAGTGACGTACCTGCCTACTTGAAAATTTCAAATTCAGTAAGAAATACAAAATTCATCAGTAATTAAGGGTCAAATTTCAGTAATACTAAAGCAAACAAAAGAATGATAGATACACCCTTTTATATATGTAAAATAAACTTACCATGTTACCCCACGATAATAATATGCTTATTGATGACCTACTTTCGACACTGCACTGTGTCTACGATGAGGGTAAAGTTTTTGTCCAGTCAATGCCAACCAACGAGGCATTGAGATTTTTTATTGTAGCATGCGGCAATTACAGACGGTCAGTACTGTCAGTAATAATAGGCAGGTCTGAAGTGACGTACTAACGATTTAATTGTTTTTATAATTGCCTGAAGAAGGGTTTTCAGCCCGAAACGTTTCGGTTTTGGTGCTTTTGTTTGTTTTATGAAGCCGTTATATTCCATTTTGCAAACGACTTTTTACAGTCCATAACTTCTATCGACTTAGTATGGAAACAAAGTCATAAATACATATTGTTTGGCTGACTCCTGTTGCCATGGATAAAGTATGTGTTATAATTTTTACCCATCATCCCACAACGTTATCATATTTGGCTAATTGTTTTTGTTTGCTTTTAAGGGTTTTATGGCGCTTGCAACACATTTAGGTCATATCAGTATCAGTGCCAGTAAAAAGGAAGAAAATTGGATAGGAAAATCATTCTAGATGTACAATTAAAAGGACTTGAGGAAAAAGTAAGACAAAGGGAAATTATGTAGTTCAAATAGGGAACAGATGTAGATCCAAAGAACACACTATCAGTGTATGGTACTTAGTTTGAGATCACCTAAAAGTTTCACCAAGGCACCAGCACAAGATCCCACAAAGACGAATACACTCAAACGTTTACACATCATATGTTGAGAATTAAAAAAAAAAAAACAGTACATAACAGAGAGGTGATTTACAAGGAAAAAAAATCATCTCCCAAAACTATAACTATACATTCGACTGTTTCCTTCCAAGCCAAGGACTCCGGCCACTGTCAGCACAAAACGAAGTAATCTCATTCCAAGACAAAGACAGAAAACAATTGAAAAACAGATACAGGAGGAATAGAAGACACAGAATCTACCTCCCTGCCCACTATGAGATGTAGGGAACACCACCCATATGTCTGACTGAAATTGACCATCAAACTATACACATACAAAAATTACATTTGATGAAAATTGTTTTTATCATTATCATTATATATTAATAATCAAAGTATCATCAAATGATAGAACAATATAATATAATATAATATAATATAATATAATATACGCATTTTATCAAATAGGATGAACATTGCACTAGTGATTCAGGAATAAATTATTATAGTACAAAACCAAAAAACATCATAATTAATAACAACAATAACAACAACAAAAACAACGACAACAACAACAACGCAGAATCACAGATGCATATAAATGTACGACAAACAAGCGAGCGAGCAACAATATAACCCAGACCTGCCAACCCTTCACATTCCAAAAAAGGAATCAGGACGCCTAAAAATAGGAATTTGAGACAAAAAATAGGAATTTCACCTCTTTCAACCCCCCCCCCCCCCCCCCCCCCCTCCCCACCCTCTTTGCTCTTTTTTTATTTTTAGCATTATCATCACTTTTGTAAATCAGAATTTTAGAGACAATGGCGGAATAGTACAAAATGGAAGAGTGAAATTAGGAATGATTCCACCAAAAGCGGAAGGGTTGGCAGGTATGTATAACACACACACACGATTCAACATATATATATATATATATATATATATATATATATATATATATATATATATATATATATATATATATATATATATATATATATATATATATATATATATATATATATATATATATATATATATATATTATATATATATTATGTTGTGTTGTTATTGGGGGGTTGTCTATACACACACACACATATATATATATATATGTGTGTGTGTATAGACAACCCCCCAACAACAACACAACATAACAATGCAGTTTTGATGATAGACGATACAGCAGTCCAGTCACATCATGTGCGGCTATGTGGTCTTGTGGTACGACACTCGCTTTTGGATCGGAAGGTCCTGGGTTCGAGCCAGCCTTGCTCGACACATAGTTGAGTCTGTGGAATAGGCTCTTTACTCACATTCTCTCACCGTAATCAGTTGTAAAATGAGTATCTGGCCGTTAACAGGGTAGTCTCTGTCCGAAAAAAATTGTAAGGCGTCATGTCTCGTCCTAAATGTTAAGTGTTGCTGTTAGCCAGGTATCCTTTGTGAAGCGCTTTGATCACGTTTACTGGATATTGTGCAATATAAAAACTCAATTAAAAAAAAATAATTTAAAAATAATCATATAGTGTTGTCAAATTGGAGTCCAAAGAAGTGAAAGTCTCATTGTATTTTTTAAAATAATTAATCCTCCAAAAACGGTTGCTATTCAACTGGCTCAATCGATCGAGCACTCGCTTCGTGTGCAAAGCGGCAGAGATCCATCCCGAGTGAAGTTGAGATTTTATTCTGACCTCCCCGTCCACCCGGCAGTGATTGGGGTAGCTGGGTCTCTTAGATCTGGTGGAAGGTACCTACTTTGCGGTATTGTTAACCCTGGTTAGCACTTGTCCCATCTTTCTCGCACACATTGAAATCTCATCATCATAAAAAAACCCTAAAATAAACTCCTTTCACTCGACTGTCGCCAAAAACAACAATGAAGATGACCTAATTCAGACCTGCCTAGTAATACAAAAAAGTCGTAGAAATATGAATTTTTGAGTCCAGCTACTTGTTTTTGTTTTTTTGTTTTTAAGGGTTTTTATGGCACTTGCAGTCATATCAGCGCCAGTAAAAAAGGAAGAAAATGGGAAAGTAAAAAGTTCTATGTTTTTGTTTTTTTTTGTTTTTAAGGGTTTTACGGCGCTTGCAACACATTTAGGTTATATCAGCGCCAGTAAAAAGGAAGAAATTGGGATAGTCAAAAGTTCTAGAATTACAATTAAAGCACCCAAGAAAAAGTAAAGCATAGGGGAACTGGGAAAAAATAGGGATCAGATGTAGATTCCAAGAGCATACCACCAATGTACTTAGTTTCGAGATCACCTATAAGTCTCATCCAGATACAAGCACAAAATCCAACAAAGAGGAATAAACTCAAATGCTTAAATTATACATTGAAAATAACAAATATAATAATACATAATAGAGAGATGATTTACAAGGGGAAAAAAAAATCATCTCCCAAAACAATAACTATGCATTTGACTGTTTCCCTCCCAGCCAGGACTCCGGCCAGGGCCAGGACAAAACCAAGTAATCTCATTCCAAGACAAAGACAGAGAGCATGTTGGAAAACAGTTATAAGGGGATAGAAGACAGAGTATGTACCTCCCTGCCCACTATGGGAGGTCAGGAACCCCACTATGGGAGGTCAAGAACCCCACCCAGAATTCAGACCTGCCTAGTACTACAAAAAAGTCGTAGAAATACGAATTTTAGACTCCAGCTACAAAACTCCATTCACCTCTTTGACTCAATACATCTTGTTGAAAAGGAACGTTAAGTTCTTTTGACTCTGGCTGAGTGCAAATTATTTATTTCTAAAGCTATTTAGGGTGTTGCTATTGGTTCATGGTTGTATATTTTTTACACTTTTTGTGCATTTGCATATATATATAATATATATATATATATATATAATATATATTATATATATATATATATATATATATATATATAATATATATATATATGTATACATTGTCGCCATAGATTCTCAAATTTGTGTTTATACATTTTTATGCATGCCACGTCTATAAAAGAATTTCCATTTTTTGGATGAATAAAGTATATATATATTATTAATATTATTATTATTATTTTATCTTTTTTTTCCGCTTGGAAACGACCCATTTTAGAAATTTCAAGAGGAAGTTCTGCTCTACTGTCATCGAAAACATCCATAAAGATGACCTTGTGCACTTGACAAAAAAAACAAACAAAAAAGTAACAGAATCGCAAAAAACACACGTCAGGACTAGAGATTCACAACACAGACAACAGGTCATTGTGTCAAAAGATAAAACTCATTCATTAGGGATTCTATTTTGTTATGTACCATATTTAACAACAAGAGTAGAATATCTAGTGGGGACACACACACACACACACAAACACACACACGACTACAAATACTCTCAGTCCTTTTTGAGCCACGTAAATATTTGATGCATTGACTGCAGGGCTGCCAACTGTATGCCTAAATAATCATCTCCACATACTTTCTTAAACCTTTGTAAGACTGTGAGTAAGCCTTTCTCTCAGGTTGAAAGCTTTTTTTGTTATCTTTTAAAATTATTTTTTTTAGGTTTGGGGGGAGGGGGGGGGGGGGGGGGGGGGGGGGGGGGGGGGGGGGGGGGGGGGGGGGGGGGGGGTGGGGGGTGAGAATAAAATATTAGCAAAAAAAAAAAAAAAGTTGCAATATGAGAGAGAGGCATACAATTTTACGACAGTTAAAAAAAAATTCTATATATATATATACATATGTATCTCATTCCAAGACAAAGACAGAAAGCCAATGGAAAACAGATATAGGGGGATAGAAGAGACAATAAATACCTCCCTGCCCACTATGGGAGGTCAGGATCCCACCCAGTCGGAAAAATATCTGAGGGTTTATACATACTGAATTACGTATAAATATATACGGAAAATTGGCTCAAACAAACAGAGAATGTTTGAAGAAGGGTTTTGATCCCAAAACAGTCTGTGTTTGATTGTTTGATTCTAAAAACGTATCTGGTTTGATATTTTGTTCATTTTGGAAGCTGTCCCTATTTATTTTTGTTCAATACTAGTTCAGATGCACATTCCTCCCACCAAATCCAAGCATCAGTAACACGCTTTATAGTCACCTGGAACAACTACAAAAGAGCCTAACATTCTTACGTCATGCACAAGACGAAGGGCTAGAGCTCAGGTGGTCGCTGGTTTGGATAAGGAAGTAAGTTCAATACTTGTTACAGTCCACAGCTTCCAGTGGTAATATTTTCCTGTATCAAGGTTGGCAGCCCTACAATTCACATCTGATGAGGTTTAAGTCACTTATTTAGCCAACAACAAAACGAGTCAGCAGTGAGATTGTCACATAGTTTAAATTAGAGGTGAATGAGGTAATCGTACACAATGGTAAAAAAAAACCGGAACAATAATAAAACATTCAGAAAGCTAGTGTGTTGGGAACGGGGTGTGGGTGGGTGGCTGGGATCTTAATACATGACCGAAATTGACTTGAGTGTTCTCTCTCTCTCTCTTTCTTTCTTTCTTTCCCTGCAAACCCCCAAAGTTGTCCACTTTGACCAACTCAATTATAATATCATGAATATTGACATTGTGACAAGACTTGCAAAAACAAAACAAAAAACAAAGAAAAAAAAAAACCCCTATATTTCTGATCATTTCAAATTCAAATTCACATTGTTTTGGTAACAACTGGCCCTGATATATCTATCGGCTGTCCCAGAATTCTGGAAAAAAATAACAAATATTATTTAATTTTGACGCTAATGAAGATATCATTATGAAATTTGTTTCAGTTCATAAAGAAATCATTTAAGTTTTTTTGTTGTTGTTGTTGCACATTTACTGATGGATTGAATCGGCTAAGAAAATTCTCAAAACACTAGGAGAGAAAATTGAGTGATGCATCAAAGTGCTGATCACACAAAATGGTGGACACGTTGAAATCCTTACAGATGTATGTATTTTTTTAAAAATCATTAAACTCATTTTCGAGTTCTGATTTGCGTTAAAGAAAATTGAAATTTTAAAATATTTATCTTTGCTAACATCCTGTGCTTAGCTGTGCTGTCTGTTCTTTATCTTTGCTAATATCCTGTGTTTAGCTGTGCTGTCTGTTCTTTTCTTTGCTAACATCTGTGCTTAGCTGTGTGTCTGTTTCTCCGTAAACTATATTCATATTGGTTCCAAA
>NC_088369.1:17152595-17155095 GCF_034508935.2 Berghia stephanieae
ATAAAACAAGTTCAGACATTTAAATATCTTGGATACATAAGAACTTCAGATGGTAGATGTAGCACAGAAATATAACGAAGAATTGCAATAGCTAAAGATAATTTTAATAAAATGAGTCTAATTTACAAAAACCACAATATCTCAATGACAACAAAACATATAGTTTTGAAGGCCTATGTATGGTCAGTATTATTATATGGCTGTGAAAGCTGGACAATTACAGAAGACAGAAAGAAACTGGAGGCAGCAGAAATGTGGTTTCTTAGAAGGATGTTAAGAATCTCATGGACAGAGAAGAAAACTAATCAAGAAGTATTAGAGCAAGCTGAAACTAAAAAGTTACTAATTCGGACAATAAGAAAAAGACAAATGCAATTTTTAGGGCACCTAAATGGACATAAATGTATTGTACATCTTGCTCTCACAGGAAAGATAGAAGGTAAAAAGAGAAAAGGTAGACCAAGAAAAACATATTTGAATAGTTTGAACAGCTGGGTGACAAAGAAAGAGAAGAGTAATTAATATTAGTTTTCTGAGGTTATCTGATCAGAGAGATGAATGGCGTACCGTGATCACCGATGTCTGGCACAGACTTGGTACTAAGATGAAATAAGAACAAGAGAGAACCAATTTCATGATGGAAACGTAATATTTAGAATAAAGAATGTACAGGTAACTCAAAAGGCTACCAGATGGCCATCTGAGTAGCCAATTTGGCGACATAAAGAATCGTGTTTCTATTATCAGTTCTTGGGCTATTATTGAGCTTTATATTGCGCGATATCCACTGAATGTGCTCAAAGCGCTTTACAAGAGGTCCCTGGTCAATAGCAACATTTAACATGTAGGACGAGACATGACGACTGTTAGGCGATATTACAATTTTTCGGACAAAGACAACGCTGTTAACGGCCAGGTACTCATTTTACACCTGAGTACGGTAAGAGAATGTGAGTAAAGAGCCTTCTCCAAGAACTCAACTATGCGTCGAGCGCGAGGCTCGAACCCAGGACCTTCCGATCCGAAAACGAGTGTCATACCACTAGACCACATAGTCGCACTAATTGTTAATTTTTACTTTCACTTTTTTTAAAACAGTCTTTCTTTTTAATCACCCCCCCCCCCCCCCCCCCCCGTCAACTTTTCTCTAGTTCAGTCGATTTATGTTTATCAAAAACTATCATTGTTTTTCAAGTTTATCAGAGTGTTAGTAGTATTTGTCACATGAGATTCTATTTGGCCACTTTTGAAGTCGGAATTGGCCACAAGGAACTCTGACCATCTGGCAGCCCTTGTAACATTTGTGTTAAGTTTGTTTAAGCACGAATCGTTTGGACTCGCCAGACACCTCAACGGCTTTGATGTTTTGCGGCATGACACAAACACTCAAGTTCTGAAATTTAGGTCTCTGGTTCGAAACCCACTGTGTCGATTCGTAGCCTTCGTAAACTAATAGCCTGACACTGACCAAAAAATGACGTCAAAATGCTAGTCTTTCGCCACAAAAGAAAACAAATCGTGAGTTGTATTCAATAGTTCAACCAATGTGACCACTTGTTTCCATGAACACTACTAATGACAACTCACTGGGCGGTGCAAAAACCAAATAATGACGTCAAAATGCCGGTCTTTTTGGGTTTCAGTGTCAGGCTCTAAACTTCACGATGGCTACGGTCAGACTATAGATGCTGTGCGCTTGGCTAAGAAGTTCATAACATTGCCATCCGGAAACATAATGGATCAACACACAAAACTATGTGTAACCTTGAACGTTTATAGTCTGCTTATTACAGTTTACTGAGAATTACTCACAAACATGGATGGCAAAGAAAATAACAAAAGCCTGAGTGACGTCATCTTCGTTCTATATATAAAAGCATCCGTGTTAATAGCTTGTCAAGCATAGCAACAAGAGATTATGTATGTTCCGTGAATGGGAGCGATCTGTATTCATGTTTTCGTCCAACCCAGTCATCAATCACATGAGTTGTTGCTGTCCAACGATTGGATGCTTCTTAACAAATGTAAACACTCTGCATTGTTTATGAAAAGTGTACACATTCATGTGTCAAGCTGAACAAAAGGACCGATCGTGATTCAAGATTTTTCAAAAACTGTGAACACTTTTCACTATTTAGGTCATTTTGAGCACACTTTGCAATGTGACCAATGACCTCGAGCAACATGGAAAGGTAATATAGATAGTATGCAGATGACGTCACTCAGGCCTTTGTTATTGTTTTTGCCATCCGCGTTTGTGAGTTGTTCTCACTAAACTGTATTAACCAGACTATAAAAGTTCATGGTTACACAGAGTGTGTGTGTTGGTCCGTTATACTTCCGGATGGCAATGTTGTGAACTCCTTGGCCAAGCGCATTCTATCTTATAGTTTGGATCTGGTCACGTGGTTAGCTTAAGCTTATCGTCCCAATCATTGTGTTGTGTTTGACTTTCTAATCGTCTTGACAGAAGAATTAATAATTCTGTGTAAACACAACA
>NC_088369.1:17165095-17167595 GCF_034508935.2 Berghia stephanieae
TTTATTTTTTTTAATTATTGTTTTAAACAATAAAATCGCAATTTAAACCTAAACCACATCGACGTGGTGCCATTTTGACTGATGGGTCACATATATATATTGATGCAATGAATCCATTGTCTACTAATAGTATATAGATATCTCTGAATGGATCACAGCATTTGTCTCGCTCTATCGGAGATAAACGCTAAGTATAGAATCCCCCCTCCCCTCCCCCATCCCCCAATCTCATCCCATCGGGGTGTAAAGCCATGTCATGTGACTACGTGTCAACATCCATGTCCTATTGATATCTTACAGAACACACACCTCAACATTCATGTCCCATTGGTATCTCACAGAACAGAAACCTCAACATAATAATAGTAGTAATAATAATAATAATAATAATAATAATAATAATAATAATAATAATAATAATAATAATAATAATAATAATAAATAATAATAATAATAAATAATAATAATAATAATAATAATAATAATAATATAATAATAATAATAATAATAATAATAATAATAATAATAATAATAATAATAATAATAATAATAATAATAATAAATATAATAATAATAATAATAAATAATAATAATAATAAAATAATAATAATAATAATAATAATAATAATAATAATAATAATATAATGATGAGATAATAATAATATATAATAATAATAATAATAATATATAATAATAATAATAATAATAATAATAATAATAATAATAATAATAATAATAATAATAATAATAATAATAATAAAATAATAATAATAATAATAATAATATAATAATAATAAATAATAATAATAATAATAATAATAATAATAATAATAATATAATAATAATAATAATAATAATAATAATAATAATAATAATAATAATATAATAATAATAATAATAAATATTAAAATAATAATATCGTAATAATAGATAATAATGCTGAAACTAATATTCAGTAATACTTTGGCACCAACCTAACGCTTAAATTACAAATTATGGCTGAAACATACTCATTACACACACAAGCACACACATACACACACTGACACACACACACACACACACACACACACACACACACAAACAACACAAACCAGACAGACCTAGCTTGCTTCTCATACCATCTGCTAAAGACGAAACATATATGTTTTAAACGAACGTTTAAAAATAGACACATTCATGTCCCATTGATCTCCCATAGAACAGACACCTCAAAAGTCAGTTGACTGCCGTCTTAAAAAAGTACATATTAAAAATGTGTGGCTAGCAAATTTGTCCTTCAAATATCGATCGATTTAAATGACTCTCCTCTTGGCAATAACTCTCAAACCTGGGACCTCGCAAGGTCTTCAATCAATTTCCATACTAGAGAGTTTTTGCTAAGATGAGGGTCATTTAACTTGATCGATATTTGAAGGACGAGTTCAGTTTTATGGCCAAATTTTTAAATACATGTTTTTCCAGAAAACGTCAGTTAGCTTTTTTTTAAACGCCAGAATCATTGTACGTTGCTACTGAAAGTAATTAAATTCACACACCAGGACATTCACCTCGAATGTGATCATTATCTCCAGGTTTTATTCCAATCATTAACCATTGAATGTCTCCAGATTGCCTCGATAGATTGGCCATGATGATTGCGTTTCATTCCGTTCAAAAGCAATCATTGTTGAAATCATGATTGTTCCTGTTTCTTTTCAAAATAATTACATAACGGATCAGTCGTTTAAATCAGAAGTAAACAATTTGTAAACTGCCATTAACGGTAAACGTGACAATGAGTTGTTGGTGTTTTTGTTATTTAATTTGTTGCTGTTTTTTCTTCAAAAAAATAAGCCAAACTAACAAACCACTTAATTTCATTTTGGCCGGATTTTTTTCAAACTTCAAATCTTGAAGAAATATAATATCTAAGACCAATCGCCAACAAGAGGCAAAAAATACCTTGAGCTTTATATAGCGCAATATCTACTAAATGTGCTCAAAGCGCTTTACAAGGGGTCCCTGGGCCAGCAGCAACATTTAACATGCAAGACAAGACATGACGACGCCTGTTAGGCGACATTACAATTTATTTTTCCAATAGAGATAACACTGTTAACGGCCAAGTACTCATTTAATTTTACACCTGAGTACAATGAGAGAATGTTAGTAAAGAGCCTTTTCCAAGGACTCAGTCAGGCGCTACTCGGGGCGAGATTCAACCCAAGCCCTTCCGATCCGAAGGCGAGTGTCACTCCACAAGACCAAATAGCCGCACTATCTCCCTAAATATATTATGTTACACGAAAACTTACGCCAAATTTCATAATTTTGACTCTCAATACGCTTCAACAGTCGTAACGTCACTTCCCACGTAATGACGCATGGTAACTTAGTAACAGGCTTTAAACTATCGGAACAATGGCGGACGCCCTTATGAAATATTTCTCCGACTAGCATAAAAGCGTATCCAGAGGAAAAAAACCATTGTAATTTTATCATGTTTTGACTTTTGCAC
>NC_088369.1:17172595-17187595 GCF_034508935.2 Berghia stephanieae
ACATAGTTGAGTCTTTGGAGAAGGATCTTTATTCACATTACATTCTCTCACCGTACTCAGGTGTAAAACGAGTCCCTGACCGTTAACAACGTTATCTCTTTCTAAAAAAAATGTAATATCACCTAACTGGCGCCATGCCCGTCCTAAATTATGTCAAATGTTGCTGTTGGCCCTGGACCCTTTGTAAAGCGCGTTGAGCACGTTTAGTGGAAATTGCTCCACATAAAAGCTCAATACTCTTCAACAGTCGTAACGTCAATTCCTTCGTAATGACGCATGGTAACTTAGTAACACTGGCTCTAAACTATCGGAACAATGGCGGACGCCCGTATGAAATATTTCTCCCGTGAGCATAAAAACGTATCCAGAGGAAAAAAAACACATAAATTTGATCATGTTTTGACTTTTACACATTCTGATATCACAAGGCATATGAAAAGTTCTAGCCAGCATGAAGAATAAGAAGTAATGGTTTTCTTTGTTTAGAACCAAGATGGCCGTTGCCGCGCGGCGTGACATCAGACTACTGAATCCAATTATACTTTTTTTTTTACCCAGCCCTCAGCCCCCAGGCATATTTGTGGAGATCCTTGTGTCCCCCTCCACATTATGGCTATTGACCCTGAATGTCCGGCATTAATTCTCTCTGATTGATGGACATTCCATTCTGATTGGATGGAATGCGTCACTAATGTGGAATTGAGGGCCGGGGTGGGGGGGGGGGGATCCAATGGAGCGTGACAGTTATATCACGTGTTGTGAACAAGGGCGATAACTTGATATTGATCTATAGATAGTATGCGCTTGCCTAAGAAGCTCACAACATTGCCATCCGGAAGTATAACGGACCAACACACAAAACTGTGTGTATCCATGAACGTTTATAGTCGGGTTAATACAGTTCTGTGAGCATTATTCATAAACCCGGATGGCAAAATACAATAACAAAGTCCTGAGTGACGTCATCTTCGAACTATCTATAGCCTGACACTGAAACCCAAAAGGACTGGCATTTTGACGTTATTATTATTATTTTATTTTTTTTTGCACCGCCTAGTGTGTTGTCGTTAGTAGTGCTCATGGAAACAAGTTATTTCATTGGTTGAACTATTGAATACAACTCACAATTTGTTTTCTTTTGTGGAAAAAGACTGGCATTTCGACGTCATTTTTTGGTCAGTGTCAGGCCATAACTTTACGAAGGCCACGATCGGTCTCACCGAAGTCACCGGAATAGTATGTAAGCCTTCGTCAGCACAACAATAAACAAATAAACGTGGAATTGTTTATTGTTGTGCTGACGAAGAAGGGTTTGTACCCGAAACGTACATTCTCTGTATCGTTCCCATCCGAAGCCTCTCCATTTTCACTCTTTCGTTAGTATTTTCACATTTATTTATTTAGTAATGCATGTATGCTTTCATTGGTTTTTATTTTTATTTTTATTTTTTGCTGTTAGCTGAAGAAGGGTTTTGAGCTCGGAACGTTCCGTATTTGTTATTTTGTTCTTGTTTGAGACTGGTTAATACATTTTAGTACATTCCTTTTATCAGTCCACAGTTTCATGATTACAACTTGCTGGTTCTCGCCATGCATTTTGTCAAAGTGATACTAGGCTGCTATTAGCTGTGGACTTAAAAAAGTTATAAACAAAAATGAATAAAACAGCTTCAAAAAACAAAAAACAAACACGGAACGTTTGAGGCCCAAAACCCTTCTTCAGCCAACAACATAAAACAGTAAAGACATAAATACATTGTAAAATTCCAGATAGATTACAGATCTGTCGTCTATCTGGAATTTAGTAATGTATTTATGTCTTGGTGTTTTGTTTGTTTTTTTTTTTTGTTTTGTTTTTTTGTTGTTGGCTGAAGAAGGGTTTTGGGCCTGAAACGTTCCGTGTTTGTTTTTTTTGTTTTTTTTTAATTTAAAGGTGTTATATTCATTTTTGTTTATTACTTTTTCCATTATGACGTAATTTTAGGAAAATGTCAGGCTTCAGTGTTTCTTTTTTACGAAACCCGCCGAAACTCATAGTCTCGGGTTCACTTGTACACATCCCTGAGTCCCAGGTTCACCACCCACTGCTGCCAACTTCCCATAACATTGGCGAATAATATTTTCGGGTTTCAAAAAAAAAAAAACAGAAACACCACCCCCAGGCTATGCGTTAACCGAAGGGTTTTGGTTCCAGGCCGTCCCAGACTATCCAAGTCTTTTAATGTCATGTCGGCACCGTGGGTACCGGCACGTGGGTGACACCGTGGCCTTCGTAAAGTTATGACCTGACACCGTGGCCTTCGTAAAGTTATGGCCTGATATTGACCAAAAAATGACGTCAAAATGCCAGTCTTTGGCGACAAAAGAAAACAAATCGTGAGTTGTATTCAATAGTTCAACCAATGGGATCACTTGTTTCCACGAGCTCTACTAACGACAACTCACTAGACGGTGCAAAAACCAAATAATCACGTCAAACTGCCAGTCCTTTTGGATTTCAGTGTCAGGCTATAACATAACGATGGCTACGGTGACAGGTTGACAAAGGCCACTCCTGGGTTGGAAATGACCTGACATGCCTTAGACCACTCGCCCCCCCCCCCCCCCCCACACACACACACCAAAACAAAAAAATAGCCACACCCACATATAGAAGAAACGACAATGACGTCACTCAACTCTTTGTTATTGTATTTAGCCAGCCATTTTTATGAATTCTTCTCACTAAATTATAGATAGAATGCGTTTGGCCAAGGAGTTCACAACATTGCCATCCGGAAGTATAACGGACCAACACACAAACTCTGTGTAACCATGAGCTTTTATAGTCTGGTTAATACAGTTTAGTGAGAACAACTCACAAACTCGGATGGCAAAAACAATAACAAAGGCCTGAGTGACGTCATCTGCATACTATCTATAGATTGAACGAAGTTGACGTCACTCAGGTCGTTGTTATTGGGTATTTTTGCCTTCCACGTTTGTGAGTAATTACCACTAAACTGTATTAACCAGATTATAAACATTCAAGGTTACATATATTTTGTGTGTTGGTCCGTTATACTTCCGAGCGGCAATGTTGTGAGCTTCTGAGACAAGCGGACATTATTTTCAAATCGCAAAAACACTAAACCCAACCTGTCTTGTTTATTTGGTCTTCCAAGCAAATAAATGAACAAATGAATAATAATAAAAAAAAACCAGGTAATTTAAATAACACAATATCCTCTACACGTGCTCAAAGAGGTTTACAAAAGGTCCCAAGCCAACAGCAACACGTAAGGTGTAGGACCAGACATGACACAACATTACAATTAATTTCCGAGAGACAAAGCTGTCAGCGATCAGGTACTCATTTTACACCGGAGTACGGTGAGATAATATGAGTAAAAAGGCTTTTCCAAGGACTCAACAATGCGCCGTTCAGAACGAGACTCGAACCCTGGACCTTCCGGTTCCTAGACGAGTGTCAGGCCATTAGACCACATAGTCACACAACAGACACTTTCGTTAGATCCATTTAGTTTGACAGAAAGTACTTTGAGATAATATAACGTCTTATCTTAGCTTGCTACCCTTTAGATAGGACGCTGGTGTATCGCATATCCGTCAGATATAAACAGACCCAGCTACTCAATTACTTCTGGGTTGGACAGGCGGGGGTGTGGGTGGGGGGGGGGGGACGAGTGCTGTAACAACATAGCATTCGGGACCGAACCCCCTACCCCCCCCCCCCCCACACACACACACCCACCCAAATTGATCTAGAATTGGATTAAGGGATTTCTGGAGGAACCTGAAAGAATGTCTTTTGTCACAACAAAAAACACACACACCACGATTCAGGGGGTATCACGTTTATGAATGCATGTGTGTGTGTGTGTGTTTGTGTGTGTGGTCGTATTTGTGCGTGTATTTGCGTTTGCGTGTCCGTCTTTGAATGAAATACGTAGCGGATTAAATTCCTAATTACCATCGGCATTCATTCATTCATTCATTCATTCAATTCCATTCT
Source organism: Berghia stephanieae (assembly GCF_034508935.2). Lineage (NCBI taxonomy): Eukaryota > Metazoa > Mollusca > Gastropoda > Nudibranchia > Aeolidiidae > Berghia > Berghia stephanieae. Next base: position 17,176,611 of record NC_088369.1, read on the forward strand.
CTCGGCCAGTCTCCCCCCCCCCCCTTCCCTTGTTCCTTCCGTCCGTCTGTCTGTCCCTCTGTCCGTCAGACCCTCGTGAGGGGTCAAAAAGAACACTGACCTCCCATTGTATAAGATTTTTTTTTCACAACCTGGTCAATAGACAGGCGATTTTTTAAATATATATTCAATGACGCGGTCGACACTTCGATCAAAAATCGATCAAGCCCATAGAATTGACGGCCACTTGCTCTCGTTAATAAATTTTGTACCTCGGCCAGATTTCTGTTGAAATTATTATTATTGTATTATTATATATTATGTTTTCTGTATAATATGTTTGTGCGGCTATGTGGTCTTGTGGGATTGGATGGGGGTGTGGGAAGGGGTTGGGGGGGGGGGGGTTAGGAAAAAAATAATTCTCGACTTCACCGGAAATGATCTTGGTCCATTTGCGTGTGAAGCGAGTGCTCTACCAACTGAGTTACCGGGACAAAAGCCAAACTGACAATCGAAATTAAAATCAAAATCACTAGAATTACAAAATTTCTTTTTTTTTCAATTCACTTTTGACTTTGTATTTGTAGTCCTTTGAGCGTGGCCATCGTTAACTTATAGATAGTTCGAAGATGACATCACTCTGGACTTTGTTATTGTTTTTTGCCATCCGCATTTATGAGTAATTCTCACTAAACTGTATCAACCAGACAATAAACGATCATGGTTACACACAGTTATGTGTGTTGGTCAGTTATACTTCCGGATGGCAATGTTGTGAACGTATTAGCCAAGTGCATAGTATCAAAGAGCGTGTAGGTAACGATTGTTATGTTACCAAGAGCTCTCACTTCCCGCTTTTGGTGAAGCCAAGCATCTTCCGTCTTCTACTCGTATTTTCTTCATTGTATCAGTAAGCCTAGCGCGCATGATACACGCGGAGCACACCCACCTCGCTGTCTTGCCTGGCACGTGACAATAGCATTGCGGTTAAGAGAAGTAACTACGTTACCCTACACACTCTTTAAAGTATCTATAGCCTGACACAAGAACCGTGGCCTTCGTAAAGTTGTGGCCTGATACTGACCAAAAAATGACTTCAAAATGCCAGTCTTTTCCCACAAAAGAAAACAAATCGTGAGTTGGATTCAATAGTTCAACCAATGAAATAACTTGTTTCCATGAGCTCTACCAAAGAGTGTGTGGGTAACGTAGTTACCAAGAGCTCTCACTTCTCTTAACCGCAATGCTATTGTCGCGTGCCAGGCGAGACAGCGAGGTGGGTGTGCTCCGCGTGTATCATGCGCGCTAGGCTTACTGATACAATGAAGAAAATACGAGTAGAAGACGGAAGATGCTTGGCTTCACCAAAAGCGGGAAGTGAGAGCTCTTGGTAACATAACAATCGTTACCTACACGCTCTTTGGCTCTACTAACGATAACTCACTATATATATATATATATATATATATATATATATATATATATATATATATATATATTGCGTCTTGTTTATCTCAGCTCTTTGAAGCGGGTTTCACGTCTATTATTATTATTGTTGTTGTGTAGTCGTTTATTTCATAAACAAGAAGGCACAACGGTCGTTAAAGAATGCCATGTTTGGTTAAAAGGATTGTTCCCATATTTTGTATGCTTCATTGAGCTTTGATTGGGTTTTAATCAGTTCAGTAGCCTATCGTGCTATAGAAAAAAAAAGCCAAACTACATGACTTTAAAAATTTGGCCAGAAACTCATACTCTAATCATCGATATTTGTAGGACGAGTTTTCTGGCCAAATTTTTAAATATGGGTTTTTCTAGAGTACGGCAAACTGGTGGAATTGACAAACAGTGTAAACGGCCTTGTGTTCAAAGACATTTTAAATGACCCTCATTTTGGCAAAAACTTTCAAATCTGGAACTTTAATTATTAAGAAAGACCAGATGAAGCCCCAGTTTTATTTTTGAACGTTTTTGCCCAAGTGAAGGTTATTTAAATTGATCGATATTTGAGGGACGATTTTTCTGGCCAAATGTGTTAAATACGTGTTTGATCCGGATACGGCCGTGTGCTGGTTAACTATTATGGTGAGGATTTGATTTTAGCGATCGGTGGGTTTCTAGTCGAGGACAAGATAGGAGCTTTGATCGAATCATGGAGCATGTTATGGGTTCACGGATAACAATATTCCATAATTCCATACGTGAGGGCGATAGAGCGTAGCCCAATGGATACCCCCCCCCCCCCAACCCTCACCCGCTTTCTTCAAAACACACTTTGTGTGGGTGGGAAGGGGAGCGGAGTGGGGGTGGGGTCAGGGATATTTCATTCATACTGTGGTGAAGTGGATTCTTCTCACCTTTAAAAACACTTGTTAAGATTTAGAAAATAAATAAAAGAAATGTCGCGAATCAAGAGTTCAGGGTCTTGGAAGGTCATCGAGTCCAACTATCTATTTTCAAAAATAATTTATGAAAATTCTCCAAAATCTAATTTTCGTGACGTCACTTCCTCTTAGCATAGCTAGCTCACAGCAAACCAAAAGTGGTTCTCATTAATTTGGAAACCGGTAAAACCCCACATGCCCCCCCCCCCCCCCCCCTCCCTCTCCGAGCGCAACCCACACCCGGAAACAACCGGAAACAACATTGGCGCCAACTGACAAGACGCAACGACATTCATAGTAGCCATCGTTATGTTATAGCCTGACACTGAAATCCAAAAGGACTGGCAGTTTGACGTCATTTTTTGGTCAGCGCCAGGCTATAACTTTACGAAGGCCACGCATTCATCCCAGACACCTCTAAACGACCTCCCTGATGACTCCAGGAACTCTGGATGAAACAACGTTGTCGGAGAATATGTTTTAAAAAAACGAGGTGAGAACAAATTATATATATATATATATATATATATATATATATATATATATATATATATATATATATATACTTCGGCGAAGTCCCAGGTTTGAGAGTTTTTTGCCAAGATGAGGGTCATTTAAATCCATCGATATTTGAAGGACGAGTTTTCTGGCCAAATTTTTAAATATGGGTTTTTCCAGAGTACGTTATAGCATTCACGTGACAGATAAATCATTAATATATGAATTTGATATAATGTATAGCGACAATAATACATCATTAATCGTTTGTGAATAGCAAACATGCATTCTTGCGTGTTTGGCAGGAAATTTAAAAGACATATTTCTAAAATTTTGGCCAGAAAACTCATCCTTCAAATAAATACCGATCGATTAAAATGAACCTCATCTTTCAAAAACAAAAAACAAAAAAAAAAAAAAAAAAAAACTCCCAAACCCGAGATTTCACGAATGACTTTTTGAAGTCCCAGGTTTGAGAGTTTTGAAAACACGAAGGTCATTTTAATCAATCGATATTTGAAGGACGAGTTGTTTGGGGGGGGGGGGGGTTGGGTTTTTATTTTTTTTTTATTTTTTGTTTTTTGTTTCCCCAGACTTCGGCCGTTTCTGCTTTGTCATGTCGTGAAATATGATTATAATTATTTTGGCGGATGATTGTGTTGGGTTGACAGATTGAATAGGGTAGCTAGTAAGGCGGTCTCACCTCCTGTATGTCTCACGAAGACAAAACATTATATTGTATTACTCAGCATCTCAAAACGGTAAATCTCAGAATCAACTTGATGTCAAAAAAACATTTTAAAAAGGATTTTTAAGTTAACAATGACAGTTAGAAATAAATGTGAAATTTTAGTCGCCTGGGGTAAAACTTGATTTTAATGTTGAATTTTAAGCATAATTAACAACATTTTGAGTTGATTCAGTCAGTTAACTGCCGTACTCTGGAAAAACGCGTATTTAAAAATTTGGCCAGAAAACTCGTCCTTCAAATAACGATCGTTTTAAATGGCCCTCATCTTGAAAAAAAAAAAACAAAAACAAAAAAACAAAAAAAAAAAAAAACAACAACAAACAAACAAAACAACACCTACTCAAACCTGGGACTTCGCGAAGTCTTGCTACATCCCAGGTTTGAGAGTTTTTACCAAGATGAGGGTCATATAAATCGATCGAAATTTGGAGGACGAGTTTTCTGGCCAAATTCCTAAATGTGGGTTTTTCCGGAGTCCAGCAGTGAACTGGTTAACTCACTCAAACCTAAAGATTTAGCTACTTTTCTAAATTTGAAAAAAAATGTGTTAAAAATGAGCATATACATAGAGAGTTTTATTCAACTATCATTAACATGTTAAAACTAAAAACATTAACTTTGATACTACGCCTGTAATTTGTCTCATAAATATAATGAATAGGCATGGGGTAAAAGTAACCCGGGTAAACTACGGATATAGTCAGTGTTAGGGTTGAATGAGTTAAAATTCGAGTGAAATACTCACCAGGTTTGATGGTGTTGAACCATTCGATGTGTTTCTTCAACAGTGGGATGAAGTCGTTACACTCGAACTCGGTCCGGGCCTGGGGGTCACGTGATATCAGAGACACCATCTTGCTGAGACTGCTGATGTTGTTGTGACTATTGCTGTCGTTGCTGTTGTTGTTGTTGTTGTTGTTGTTGCTGTTGTTGTTGTGGTTGATGTTGTCATTGCTGTCGTTCATGCTGGTGTCACTTGTCTGTAGTAAAGGGTGAAATATAATCTTTGATTGACGACTGAAGTTGTTGAAAACTGTTCATGATTTAATAAATTATTATACAAAATCACCATCATCATCATCATCATCATCATCATCATCATCATCATCATCATCATCATCATCATCATCATCATCATCATCATCATCATCATCATCATTATCATCATCATCATCATAATCATCATCACCATCATCATCATCATCATCATCATACCATCATCACCATCATCATCATCATCATCATCATCATCATCATCATCATCATCATCATCATCATCATCACCATCACCATCATCATACCATCATCATACCACCATCATTATCATCATCATAACCTGACACGAGTACATGTATAATAACGTCATGTTGAGGTCAGTGCACCGCCTAGTGAGTTGTCGTTAGTAGTGCCCAAGTGTTTGAATTATTAAATACAACTCACGATTTGTTTTCTGTTGGTGTTCTGACTTATATTTTGACGTCATGTTTTGGTCAGTGTCAGGTTATTAGTTTAGAAAGGCTACGAATAAATCTTATAAATAAATGAATAAATAGGCTACATAAATATGAACACCAAGTGTCTTTTCAGTGATGAGTCAAGCTCAATGTGTTTAACCGTAGCCATCGTTATGTTATAGCCTGACACTGAAACCCAAAAGACTGGCATTTTGACGTCATTATAATTTGGTTTTTGCACCGCCTAGTGAGTTGTCGTTAGTAGTGCTCATGGAAACAAGTGGTTCCATTGGTTGAACTATTGAATACAACTCACGATTTGTTTTCTTTTGTGGCAAAAGACTGGCATTTCGACGTCATTTTTTGGTCAGTGTCAGGCCATAACTTTACGATGGCTACGGTTTAACACTGTTTCATTTCTTCCCCCCAGCAGGCCATTTTATAGAACCATCTTTCCAATTAATAGAGTACCAATCGCCTGTTAGGCGCCCCTTTTCTATTAACACTCTAACAAATGACGATTACTGCCTAAAGCCAGATACTCCTTCATACCTGAGTCAAGTGAGTAAATAATGTGTATACAGAGCATTAATACTCAAGAATACACCATCGGACCGTAACCATCGTTATGTTATAGCCTGACACTAAACCAAAAGACTGGCATTTTGACGTCATTATAATTTGGTTTTTGCACCGCCTAGTGAGTTGTCGTTAGTAGTGCTCATGGAAACAAGTGGTTCCATTGGTTGAACTATTGAATACAACTCACGATTTGTTTTCTTTTGTGGCAAAAGACTGGCATTTCGACGTCATTTTTTTGGTCAGTGTCAGGCCATAACCTTACGATGGCTACGGTTTAACACTGTTTCATTTCTTCCCCCCAGCAGGCCATTTTATAGAACCATTTTTCCTATTAATAGAGTACCAATCGCCTGTTAGGCGCCCCTTTTCTATTAACACTCTAACAAATGACGATTACTGCCTAAAGCCAGATACTCCTTCATACCTGAGTCAAGTGAGTAAATAATGTGTATACAGAGCATTAATACTCAAGAATACACCATCGGACCGTAACCATCGTTATGTTATAGCCTGACACTGAAACCCAAAAGACTGGCATTTTGACGTCATTATATTGGTTTTTGCACCGCCTAGTGAGTTGTCGTTAGTAGTGCTCATGGAAACAAGTGGTTCCATTGGTTGAACTATTGAATACAACTCACGATTTGTTTTCTTTTGTGGCAAAAGACTGGCATTTCGACGTCATTTTTTTGGTCAGTGTCAGGCCATAACCTTACGATGGCTACGGTTTAACACTTTTCATTTCTTCCCCCAGCAGGCCATTTTATAGAACCATTTTTCCAATTAATAGAGTACCAATCGCCTGTTAGGCGCCCCTTTTCTATTAACACTCTAACAAATGACGATTACTGCCTAAAGCCAGATACACCTTCATACCTGAGTCAAGTGAGTAAATAATGTGTATACAGAGCATTAATACTCAAGACCACACCATCGGATCGTAGCCATCGTTATGTTAGCCTGACAATGAAATCCAAAAGGACTGGCAGTTTGACGTCATTATTTGGTTTTTGCACCGTCTAGTGAGTTGTCGTTAGTAGAGCTCAAGGAAACAAGTGATTTTATTGGTTGAACTATTGAATACAACTCACGATTTGTTTTCTTTTGTGGCAAAAGACTGGCATTTTGACGTCATTTTTTGTCAGTGTCAGGCTATAATTTTACGAAGGCCACGGTCTGATCCGGAATTTCCGGCAATCACTGTCATCCTATCCATCCCGCCACGAATCACGCTTAACATTGCTTGACTTCCGTGACAAGAGCAGACACTGTGACGTCGACCACCGAACCACGTGATAAAAAAAAATCATGGCTATGTGTGGCTATGTGGTCTTGTGGTATGACACTCGCTTTCGGATCGGAATGTCCTGAGTTCGAGCCTCGCTCGGCTCATAGTTGAGTCCTTGGACAAGGCTCTTTACCACGGTTGCCAAAATGTATGACATCGGCCTTTCGAATTTTTAGTTTAACAAAACTGATGAGTTTTCAAAATGGGTACTATAAATAGTACGGTTTGGCAGATTTTTAAAAATTCAATTGGCAGAATGCCTGAAATTAATCTGGCAACCCTGCTCTTTACTCACATTCTCTCACCGTACTCAGGTGTAAAGTGAGTACCTGGCTGTTACAGCCTTGTCTCTGTCAGAAAAAAAATTGAAATATCGCCTAATAGGCGTCATGTTTCGTTCTACATGTTACGTGTTGCTGTTTGTCAGGGACCCCTTGTAAAGAGCTTTGATAACAAATATAAAATAAAATAAATAAATAAAAATAAAATTCCCTTTACTCATCCACAAGGGGAAATTTATCTTTAGGATCTAATCCAAGGGAAGACTGGAATAACTCAGGCGTCAGCCGCAGTGCAGCGCCGCAAAGTGAAATAGGGCTAGGTGACTTGCTCAAGGCCACACAACGCAGCGGCGGGTGATCGAACTCGTTACCTTTTGGGTACGAACCAAAGACCGTACCGCTAAGCCACGCTGCCCCCTTTGAGCACATGTGTGACCCTTCGTCTCAAAACGGTATTAAGTCGGGTTGGTTAATATGTTGAAAATTGAATTTATAGCCAGAAATATCAGACTTGTGTTGAGTTTATATGTGTGATTGAGGAGAATGGATACCATATTTTAGGGTGCTAATGCCAACAATTTGTATTTTTGACCAGTTTCACATTAAATTCGGCTTTTAAGCATCTGGTTCGTTCCGACATAATACCGTTTTGAGACGATGAGTCACATTTAGTGGATATTGCACTATATAAAAACTCAAAAAATTCAATACAAACCTCTTCATCTGATTCTGATGACGAACTGTCTCGTCTGGGGTCGCCCATTCTGGGGAGACAGAAATAAAAATGGACATATTTATGCGTCAGTGTATGACTTAATCAGTCGGAAGGTGCAAAGTTTGAATTTGCATTTTTTTTCCCCATCATTTTCAGAAACAATATGCTCCCCAGAGCATATTAATCTTTATTTGAAGTAAATTGGGTGATTTTTCATGAAGTTATTACTATTATTATTATTATTATTATTATTATTATTATTATTATTATTATTATTATTATTATTATTATTATTATGTTATTATTATTACTAATTATTATTATTACTATTATTATTATTATTACTATTCTTATTATTATTATTATATTTATTTTATTATTATTATTATTATTATTATTTATTATTATTATTATTATTATTATTATTATTACTATTATTATTATTATTATTATTATTATTATTATTATTATTATTATATTATTTTATATTATTATTATATTATTATTATTATTATTATTATTATTATTATTATATTATTATTCATTATATTATCATCATCATCATCATCATCATCATCATCATCATCTCATCATCATCATCATCATTATTATTATTATTATTATTATTATTATTATTATTATTATTATTATTATTATTATTATTATCATTATTATTATTATTATTATATTATTATTATATATTATTATTATTATTATTTAATTTTAATTATTATTATTATATTATATTATTTTATTATTATTATTTATATATTATTATTATAAAACGCTGCCAGGCAAAGCTGAATGAAAATTACGAGAATAAATTCACCCCCCCCCCCCCCCCCCCATGAATATCCATCGTCTGGGGTCTCCCATCCCATTCTAACAAAGTAAAACATAGACACACATCTAAATATCATCTCATAACAACACAACATACAAATGTCTAAATAGGTGTCTATGAAACAAGATCAGGCTAGGCTGAAATAAAGATACAAGAATAAATCAGCACCCCTACCCCCCCCCCCCCCCCCCCCCCCCAAAAAAAAAACAAAAAAGGAACTGACTGGGGTTCGAACCTCAGATATCCTCATCAACAACAATAATAATAATAATAATAATAATAATAATAATAATAATAATAATAATAATAATAATAATAATAATAATAATAATAATATAATAATAATAATAATAATAATAATAATAATAATAATAATAATAATAATAATAATAATAATAATAATAATAATAATAATAATAATAATAATAATAATCATGATCATCATCATTATCATCATCATCATCATAATCATAATCATAATAATGATGATGATGATGATGATGATGATGATGATGATGATGATGATGATGATGATGATGATGATGATGATGATATGATGATAATAATAATGATAAAAATAATAAATATAAATAAATTTATATAGCGCTTTACCCCGTTGTCACAGGCTCTAAGCGCTTTACAGTGATATAATAAATATATAATAATAATAATAATATATAATAATAATAATAATAATAATAATATAATAATAATAATAATATATAATAAATAGTAATAATAATAATAATAATAATAATAATAATAATAATAATAATAATAATAATAATAATAATAATAATAATAATAATAATAATAATAATAATAATAATAATAATAATAATAATAATGATAATAATAATTTAGAAAGAATAAATTTATTTATATCCTGCATTATCAAAACATGGAACAGTTTAAAATTGTAAACGGAAAATCCTAAACATGTAAATGAATGTAAAAATAGCCAAATACCCCACACTGGGAACATTTGTATTCAAAATACAACCATGACCAAGCATTTATGATTCGTCAATAAGAATAACGGATGTTTTTCTTTGTTTGTTTTTAGGATTTTCTTCCATGTTATTTTAATATCCTGTTTGTCCTTTTTAAATATTTGTGACCCTTTGCCTCAAAACGGTGTTAAGTCGGGTTGATTAAGATGTTGAAAATTGAATTTATAGCCAGAAATATCAGACTTGTGTTGAGTTTGTATGTTTTATTGAGGAGAATGGCAACCATATTTTAGGGTGCTAATGCCAACAATTTATATTTTTGACCAGTTTAACATTCAATTTGGCTTTTAAGCATCTGGTTCGTTCAGACATAATACCGTTTTGAGACGATGGATCACATTTTTATCTCAATGACTATGCAGTGTGTAATGTAGATTATGTTGCTACTTGTGTTTTATAGGCGTCTAAAGAAGGTTTAGTCTATTCTAAATCCCTATAACTGATTTATGATGTGATATGTGATTTGATTTGATATGATATATGATATGATTTGATGTGATATGATATGTTTTGATATGATATACGGTATGATATGATATGTTATGTGATAAGGATCCATATATAATTGAAAATAAAATTTTCTGATAACCCTGAATGGCCTTGAAATGTCACGATTTCAGATTGGATTGGATACGTTCCTCCAAAGGAAATTATAGGATTTGACGAAATAGTAAGGGGATAGGATGAGAGGAGCAGGAATAGGAAGAGGAGGAGTAGGAGGAGGAGGGTGAGGAGAAGGAGGATGAGGAGGAGGAGGGTGAGGAGAAGGAAAAGGAGATAGAGGAGGAGGAAACGAGGAGGAAGAAAAGGAGGAGAAGGAGGAAGAAACGGAGGAAGAGGAGGAGGAGATAGAGGAGGAGAAGGAGGAAGAGGAGAAGGAGGAAACATAGAAGAGGAGGAGGAGGAGGAAGAGGAGAAGGAGGAAACATAGAAGAGGAGGAGGAGGAGGAGGAGGAGGAGAAGGAGGAAACATAGAAGAGGAGGAGGAGGAGGGTGAGGAGAAGGAGGAGGAGATAGAGGAGGAAATGAGGAGGAAGAAGAGGAGGAGAAGGAGGAAGAGGAGAAGGAGGAAACATGGAAGAGGAGGAGGAGGAGGAGGAGATAGAGGAGGAAATGAGGAGGAAGAGGAGAAAGAAGAGGAGGAGGAGGAAGAGGAGAAGGAGGAAACACGGAAGAGGAGGAGGAGGAGGAGGAGG
>NC_088369.1:17192595-17200097 GCF_034508935.2 Berghia stephanieae
ATGGAATAACTTGTTTCCTTGAGCTTTACTACTGGATTTCAGTATCAGGCTATAGATAGAATGCGCTTGGCCAAGGAGTTCACAACATTGCCATCCGGAAGTATGACGGACCAACACACACACTTTGTGTAACCATGAACGTTCATAGTCTGGTTAATACAGTTTAGTGAGAACAACTCACAAACGCGGATGGCAAAAACAATAACAAAGGCCTGAGTGACGTCATCTGCATACTATCTATAGATAGTTCGAAGATGACGTCACTCAGGTCTTTGTTATTGTTTTTTGCCATCCGCGTTTATGAGTAATGCTAACTAAAACTGTATTAAACTGACTATAAACGTTCATGGATACACACCGTTTTGTGTGTTGGTCCGTCATACTTCCGGATGGCAATGTTATGAGCTTCTTAGCCAAGCGCATACTATCTATAACATAACGATGGCGACGGTGAGGGCGTCCAGATTTGGCTATTTGAAAAGTTGGCAGCTACGCATTTGATATGCATGTTATGTTGTGTTAAATACCCAATTTCTTGTTATCCTTTGGATAGGACGCTAGTCTATCGCAAAGTACTTTCCGCAAAATCTAACAGACTCAGTTACCCATTCACTGCTGGGTGGACAGGGCTAGGGGGGGGGGGGTTAGATAAAAAAATCTCGACTGCACCCTGGCTCGATCTCGGTTCCTTTGTATGTGAAGCGAGTGCTCTACCAACTGAGCTATAGCCCGTGTTAAGGTGTCCCGATTTTTTGGCTATTTGAAAAGTTGGCATCTACGCATTTGATATGCCTGTTATGTTGTGTTAACTACCCAGACAATGTTATGACCCAATATGGACAGTGCTATGACCCATACAACCTGTAACACTGCACAGTGACCCATTACCCTATTAGAAATATATTTTGACAAAAAACATGAACTCAATATCGTATCGATAAATCAAAGTGTTTATTTATTTAATCTTATTGAAATTTTTTTTTAATGATAAGGAAGAGATGGGGGAAAATCTCAACTTGAGATTACTAAATACTTTTTTGTCCTTTCATATTATTCAGAGGCATCTTAATTTATCAATCTCCATAATAATATTTGATTAAAAAATTTTCTGGCCAAAAACAACAAAAAGTATCTAGTCATTGTAAAACACTATATAGAATGCATTAGAAACACGGCCATAATTTGGCCATAAAACAATAAAACCTGCACTGGCTAATTCTCTGCCAAAAAGTCTTATTTAAAAAAAAAAGAAATACATTTTGGCCATGAAAATCTTAACTCGGAGATAGATCAACTGAATTATAAAATGTGACCTTTCGCCTCAAAACGGTATTAAATCGGGTTGGTTAAGATGTTGAAAATTGAATTTATAGCCAGAAATATCAGACTTGTGTTGAGTTTATATGAGTTATTGAGGAGAATGGATACCATATTTTAGGGTGTTAATGCCAACAATTTATATTTTTGATCAGTTTTAACATTAAATTCGGCTTTTAAGAATCTGGTTCGTTCCGACATAATACCGTTTTGAGACGATGGGTCACAAATGATGCCCTAACTCGACTGTCGAGGAAAAAAAATAATTTTTAAATTGAGCTTTATATAGCGCAATATCCACTAAATGTGCTTAAAGCGTTTTACAACGGGTCCCTGGTCAACCGCAACATTTAACATGTAGGACGGGACATGCCGCCTGTTAGGCGATACTACAATTTTTTCGGACAAAGACAACGCTGTTAACGGCCAGGTACTCATTTTACACCTGAGAATGGTGAGAAAATGTGAGTTAAGAGCCTTTTCCAAGGAGTCAACTATGCGCCGAGCTAGAGACTCGAACCCAGGACCTTCCGATCCGAAAGCGAGTGTCATACCACTAGACCACATAGCCGCACAATAAATAAAATGCATAAAATGTCCTTCGTACCATTAGAAACGTTATCAATTTACATCAAAGAACTGAACAAGTGTGTGTGTGTGTGTGTGTGTGTGTGTGTGTGTGTGTGTGTGTGTGGATGAAAGGTGCCAGACAAAGCAAGAAAGAAAAATACAGTTTAAAAAGACCATCCCAAAAAAATCAGTCTACCTCGACTGGGGATCGAACCTCAGACCTTCTGATTACCGGTCATACGTGCTCCCGGGAGCCTCTGTGGTGAAATGGTAGCACGTCTGATAATCAGAAGGTCTGTGGTTCGATCCCCAGTCGAGGTCGACTGATTTTTTGGGATGGTTTTTTTCTTGTATTTTTCTTTCTTGCTGTGGCTGGCACCTTTCATACACACTTGTTCAGTTCTGTATCTTACACCAGTGCCTGCTCCTTAATCTCTTAATTTGATATTTTCACATCACATTCTTTTGTTCTCATTTGTAAAACACAGCATCAATCAGGCCTTATAATGGGATGAACAATATGAAGACAATCAATATTAAAGTCAACGTGTATATATTTGCAGGTCCGATAACCGAGCACAATTCTATTTTGGGCTTCTTTTAAGGTTGTTGTAATGGATACTTTGATAATGGATACTTTGATAATGGATATTTTGATAATGGATAATTTGATAATGGATATTTTGATAATGGATAATTTGATAATGGATACTTTGATAATGGATACTTTGATAATGGATACTTTGATAATGGATATTTTGATAATGGATAATTTGATAATGGATACTTTGATAATGGATACTTTGATAATGGATAATTTGATAATGGATAATATTTTGCGAGAATTTGAGAGAATTTTCATTACAGCATTGAGGCCATAATCATTTGGTTTATCAGACCTGTAAACATAAACACGTATCTGAATCTGTTAACGTAAAAAATAAAACGACCAAAATAAAATGTGTGCTTAAAATTTGTGCGGCTATGTGGTCTAGGTGGTATGGCACTCGCTTTCGGATCGGAAGGTCCCGGGTTCGAGCCTCGCTCGGCGCATAGTTGAGTTAAAAATTCAACTTTCAGACTGTTCAAAGTAATCTATCAAAACCACAGACCAATGGGTCTGGAGTGTATCCCGGTTTCTATAGCGTGAAAAGGACAACAGCAATTGCTTGCTACCCTTTAGATAGAAAGCTTGTCTATCGCTAAGTATTTTCCGCCATATTTAACAGACTCAGCTACCCAATCACTGCTAGATAAACAAGACGGTGGGGAGTCATTTTTTGAAAAATCCCAGTGATCGATCTTGGTCCTTTTGCGTGTGAAGCGAGTGCCCTATCAACTGAGCTATCGGGACCCTCACCAAGGTGGTTCCAAGGACCCATAATTTATAAAATGACAATAAAATGTGATCCGAATATGGCGAGTCATCGAGACAAGCAAGACCCCGAAATGTGTATAGTGACAATGTAAGCCTCAATATAATTCCCTCCCCTTGTTTTATTGAGGTGATTCACCCTTCCAAATGACTCGGATCGGAGCCATCGTTAACAGAATATAGATAGTATGCGCTTGGCCAAGGAGTTCACAACATTGCCATCCTGAAGTATAACGGACCAACACACAAACTCTGTGTAACCATGAACTTTTATAGTCTGGTTAATACAATTTAGTGAGAACAACTCACGAATGCGGATGGCAAAAAAAATAACAAAGGCCTGAGTGACGTCATCTGCATACTATCTATAGTGACAATGTAAGCCTCAATATAATTCCCTCCCCTTAATTTATTGAGGTGATTCACCCTTCCAAATGACTCGGATCGGAGCCATCGTTAACATGATAATATAGATAGTTCGAAGATGACGTCACTCAGGCGTTTGTTATTGTTTTTTGCCATCCGCGTTTATGAGTAATGCTCACTGAACTCTTTTAACCTGACTATAAACGTTCATGGATACACACAGTTTTGTGTGTTGGTCCGTTATACTTCCGGGTGGCAATGTTATGAGCTTCTTAGCCAAGCGCATACTATCTATAGCCTGACACTGGAACCCTCTTGGACTGGCATTTTGACGTTATTTTTTAGATTTGTGTAGCGTCTAGTGAGTTGTCGTTAGTAGAGCTCATGGAAACAAGTGGTCCCATTGGTTGAACTATTGAATACAACTCACAATTTGTTTTCTTTGGTGGCAAAAGACTGGCATTTCGATGTCATTTTTTGGTCAGTGTCAGGTCATAATTTTACGAAGGCCACGCTCTGATCCGCATAGAAAGTCATTATAACAGACAGGTACCCAAAGTGTGTATTATGACAATGCCGTAAGACTACCATTAACATTCCCTAACTGTATAGATAGTATGCAGATGACGTCACTCAGGCCTTTGTTATTGTTTTTGCCATCCGCGTTTGTGAGTTGTTCTCACTAAACTGTATTAACCAGACTATAAAAGTTCATGGTTACACAGAGTTTGTGTGTTGGTCTGTTATACTTCCGGATGGCAATGTTGTGAACTCCTTGGCCAAGTGCATTCTATCTATAACAAAGGCCTGAGTGACGTCATCTGCATACTATCTATATAAATGAGGCGATTCACCCCTACAAGTGTCTTCAAACCTCATAGAAAGTCATAAGAGATAACAAGTAGCCAAGTCAGCTTGTCTTCAGCCAAAAACTGACCAAATTCGATATTTGAAAGGACGAGTTTTCTTGCCAAATTTTTAAATACGTGTCTTCTTCCAGAGTATGATAGTTACCAGGTTAACTCACTCAACCCTAACACCGACTATAGATAGAATGCGCTTGGCCAAGGAGTTCACAACATTGCCATCCGGAAGTATAACGGACCAACACACAAACTCTGTGTAACCATGAACTTTTATAGTCTGGTTAATACAGTTCAATGAGCATTACTCATAAACGCGGATGGCAAAAAACAATAACAAAGACCTAAGTGACGTCATCTTCGAACTATCTATAACGGACCAACACACAAAACTGTGTGTATCCATGAACGTTTATAGTCGGGTTAATACTTTTCAGTGAGCATTACTCATAAACACGGATGGCAAAAAAAAAACAATAACAAAGACCTGAGTGACGTCATCTTCAAACTATCTATATCCGTTGTTTATCCGGATTACTTTTACCCCATGCCTATTTATTACATTTTTCTGAGACAAAGTATAGATAGTTCGAAGATGACGTCACTCAGGTCCTTGTTATTGTTTTTTTGCCATCCGTGTTTATGAGTAATGCTCACTGAACTGTATTAACCCGACCATAAACGTTCATGGATACACACATGTTTGTGTGTTGGTCCGTTATACTTCCGGATGGCAATGTTATGAGCTTCTTAACCAAGCGCCTACTATCTATAGGCGTAGTATCAAAGCTATTGTTTTTAGTTTTTACATGCTAATGATAGTTGAATAAAACTATCTATCAATGTACATACTCATTTTTAATACATTTTTTTTTTTTACAATTTTGAAAAGTAGCAAAAATCTTTAGGATTGAGTGAGTTAAAATGTCCCGTCCTACACGTTAAATGTTGCTGCTGACCAGGGACCCCTTGTAAAGCGCTTTGAGCACGTTAAGTGGATATCGCGCTATATAAAGCTCAATTATTTTTTTTTTAATTTTAAAAGGTAGACATGAAAAGGTTTTGGCGTATAATACTATCACAGACTTCATCAGCCACCAATTGCCCATGGAATAATACAACTCATTAAAATCACAGATGTCTATCTAATGCTTTGTCTCCGATAAATGGTGCGTCGTAAATTACGGAAATTAGACAACTAATCGTGCGGAAAGTTCAAATCCTTTTTTTTAATTTTTAAATGAATAACAAATTTAAATAGGTTGTCAATTTAGCTATTTTTAGAATTAAAAAAAAAGCGCGCGGGGGGGGGGGGGGGGGGGGGGCGGGGGACAAGGAAAGGACAAAAAGAAAAGAGAAGAGACAAAGAAAAGAAATTAACGCATGAAATATTTACTTGCCGTCAAGTTTAAAATAAAAAGAAAGCAAAGTCACCTTTCCTGCATCTGTAACCAAAACGTCATGCGTACTTTATTCTCTATGCATGCTATGTATTTAGGTAAAATACTCACAACATCAGCCAGCCAGGTGAAACGTACTTAAACGGAAAATTACAATGTGTAGCCTTGAACGGTGAAAGTCTGATTGATAGAATTTAGTGAGAACTAATCATCCAAAGAGCTGAGTGACGTCAAGCTCATTCCTTCTAAAGACGGAACGAAATTGACGTCACTCAGCTCTTTGTTATTTCAGTGGTGTTATTTTTTGACTCAAAAATTTAATATTTTGTCACTGATATTAACCTATAGATAGTATGCGCTTGGCTAAGAAGCTCACAACATTGCCATCCGGAAATATAACTGGCCAACACACAAAACTGTGTGTAATCATCATCGTTTTTAGTCTGGTGAATACAATTTTGTGAGAATTACTAATTATCTGGCTGGCGGATCTTGTGTAATAGGATTTGATAGTCTGACGTCACGTCCGCCCATCAACCAGCAGCTTGGTTCTAAACAAAGGAAATGGGTAATTTTTTATTCTTCATTCTGGCTAGAACTTTTTCACATGTCATGTGATGAAGAATGTATAAAAGTCAAAACATGATCATATTTATAATGTTTTTCTCCTCTGGATACACTTTTATGCTCGTCGGAGAAGTATTTCATAAGGGCGGTGATGGAGATAATGGCGTCCGCCATTGTTCCGATAGTTTAGAACCAGTTACTATGCGTCAGTACGAGGGAAGTGACGTCACGACTGTTGAAGACTATTTCATATCACCCGAAGCAAAAAGCTAACAGATCATGAGCATCGCTCACAATCATTGTCAACGTAGGTGATTTTATAAAAATGCTTGGTAAAGGAGAGAGAGAGAGAGAGAGAGAGAGAGAGAGAGAGAGAGAGAGAGAGAGAGAGAGAGAGAGAGGGGGGGAGGGGCGAAAAAATTGAAAACACTCTGTGCTAAACCATCCAGAGCGAGTGCACTTATTTGTCGGTCTGATAACCCAATTCCTTATGGGTTCACTGTTGTGATAGAAATCTAAAAAAAAAACAACAAATTTTAAAAAATTAAAAAATGACGCAAAATACAGTCCATGACAACAATGTTAAACTAGGCCCATAAATGGGTTCGGATGTCAGACCTGTATATATGTACGCGTCGATCCGGACGAAATAATTACCGTTTTGGGTTTTTTTTTATTATTTTTTTTTTGTTTGTATTTTTGTGTGTGTGCTTTTTTTTTGTGTTATTTTTTTTCCTGATGAGATACATATCATGAATAATAACAATCCTTGTAACGGCGTCCATTTGTTGTTCCGAGGAGACATTTCAATCCGTCTTTATTAAACAAGCTAAGAAGAAATGACATTATATTATATTATTATATTATTATTTTATCTATGGCATTTATCAATCTATTCATTGGTGCGTTCGTTCCTTTGTATGTACTGACTGCACGATGATTGTCATAACACAAAAGGTGTCAGTATAGAATAGAATTACTCATGTACAACACTACTTGACAAATAAACGTCAGCTTCTATATAGCGCAATATCCACTAAACGT
>NC_088369.1:17200194-17205194 GCF_034508935.2 Berghia stephanieae
AAAGAGAAAAAAAGAAAAAATTAAAAAGCATAAAAAATTTTTTTTTGCCGCAATTTTTTTTTAAAAAAAGAAGAAAGCACCTTTCCTGCATCTGTAAAACCCAAACGTCTGCGTCTTTATTCTTAGATGCTATGTATTTAGGTAAAATACTCACAACATCAGCCAGCCATGAAACGTATCTTAAACGGAAAATTACAATGTGTAGCCTTGAACGGTGAAAGTCTATTGATAGAATTTAGTGGAACTAATACCAAAGAGCGAGTGACGTCAAGTCATTCCTTCTAAAGCGGAACGAAATTGACGTCACACCCGTCTTTGTTATTTCATGGTGTTTTTTTTGACTCAAAAATTTAATATTTTTTTCACTTATTAACCATAGAATAATGCGCTTGGGTAAGAACTACAACATTGCCACCGGGAAAAATAACTGGCCACACACAAAACTGTGTGTAATATCATCGTTTTTGTTGGTGATACAATTTTGTGAGAATTACTAATTATTGGTGGCGGTCTTGTGTAATAGGGTTTGATAGTCTGACGTCACGTCCCGCCCTCAAACCCGAGCTTGGTCTAAACAAAGGAAATGGGGAATTTTTTATTCTTCAAACTGGCTAGAACTTTTTTACATGTATGTGATGAAGAATGTAAAAAGTCAATAATGATCAATTTATAATTTTTTTCCCCCTGGGATACACTTTATGCTCGTCGGAGAAGATTTCATAAGGGGTGATGGAGATAATGGCTCCCATTTTTCCGATAGTTCAGAACCCCGTTACTATGGTCATTCGAGGGAAGTGACGTCACCTGTTTAAGACTAAATTTTACACCCAAGCAAAAAGCCAAAGATCCGAGCATCGCTCACAATCATTGTCAACGCAGAAGATTTTATACAAATGCTTGGTAAAGGAGAAGAGAAGGAGAAGAGAGAGAAGAGAGAGAGAGAGAGAGAGGGGAGAGAGAGAGAAGAGCAAGGGGGAGGGGCGAAAAAATTGAAAAACTTTATACTAAACACCCAGACGAAGTGCACTTATTTGTAGGCTGATAAACCAAATTTTATGGGTTCACTGTTGTAATAAAAAAATCTCAAAAAAAAAAAAAAAAAAAAACAATTTAAAAAATTAAAAAATGACGAAAAAACCGTCCATGACAACAAAAGTTAAATAGCCCATAAAGGGTTCGGATGTCAGACCTGTATATTGTACGCGTCGATCCGGCGAAAAAACCGTTTTGGGTTTTTTTTTTTTATTTTTTTTTTGTTTGTATTTTTGTGGTGGTTTTTTTTTTTTGTGTTATTTTTTTTTCCCGATGGGATACATCATGAATAATAATAACATTGGGAAAGGGGGGTCCATTGTTGTTCCGAAAGGAGACATTTCAATCCGTCTTTATTAAAACAAGCTATAAGAAATGAATTATTTTATTAAATATTAAATTTTATCTATGGATTTAATCAATTGATTTTGGTGCGTTCGTTCCTTGTAGTCTGACTGCACGTGATGTCATAACACAAAAGGTGTCAGTATAAAAGAATTATCAGAAAAAACACTACTTGCAAATAAAACGTCAGTTTTATATAGCGCAAACCATTAAACGTGCTCAAAGCGCTTACTGGGGACCCAACCACGCAACACGAATAAAGGAGAGCGGAACGACGCTTGTTAGGCATATGATAGAATGAAGTTACGTCACTTATTTTTTGTGTTGTTTTTTTTTTTTGCCATCCATGTTAATGATAATTCTCACTAAAACTGGGGATTAACCAGAGTAAAAAGATAGTAATGCGCTTGGCTAAGAAGTTCATAACATTGGCCACCGGAAGTTAACGACCAAACAAACAAACCTATGTGTAAATCTGAACGTTTTATGTTGGATAAACCGTTTAGTGAGTATTACTCATAAACGCGGATGGCAAAAAACAAAAACAAGGACCAGAGTGACGTCAGCTTCATTCTATCTATAAACGTTTAAGGTTACACATAGTTTTGTGTGTTGGTCCGTTATACTTATGGATGGCAATGTTGTGTGCTTCTAAGCCAAGCGCATACTATCTATTACACTTGTTTCTTTGAGCTCTATTAACGACAACACACACTGGACGCTGCATAAACCTAGAAAAAAACGTCAAAATATAATATGTCCGAGTAGGTTATAGATAGTTCGAAGATGACGACGTCACTCAGGTCTTTGTTATTGTTTTTTGCCATCCGCGTTTGTGAATAATTCTCACTAAACTGTATTAACCAGTTAACACCGGGATAAACTCCGGCTTCCTCGGCATTGGCGATGAAGGACGAGATAAAATGTTTTACTTTACATCGGACAACGAAACTCGAATCAAAGACTCTTACTCTTACACGTGCGGTTATTATGTGGTCTAGTGGTATGACACTCGCTTTCGGATCTGAAGGTCCTGGGTTCGAGCCTCGCTCGGCGCATAGTTGAGCCCTTAGAAAAGGCTCGTTACCCACATTTTCCCCCACCGTACTCAGGCCTTTAACAGCGTTGTCTCTGTTGGGAAAACATGTTATATTATCGCCTAACTGGCGTCATGTCTCGTTCTACATGTTACGTGTTGCTGTTGGTCTGAGACCCTTTATATAAAGCGTTTTGGGAACGTGTAGTGGATATTGCGCTATATAAAAGCTCAATTTAATTTTACAGGTCATGAACCGAGTGTCAAAAAAAAAAAACAAAAAAAAAAACAAAAACAAAAAAAAACAACAAAACAAACCAACAAAAAAAAAAAAACAAAAAACACACCCATTCGTATTACAACCTTTAGTGCGGCTATGTGGTCTTGTGGTATGACACTCGCTTTCGGATCGGAAGGTCCTGGGTTCAAGCCTCGCTCAGCGCATAGTTGAGTCCTTGGAGAAGACTCTTTACTCACATTCTCTCACCGTACTCAGGTGTAAAATGAGTACCTGGCCGTTAACAGCGTTGTCTCTGTCCCAAAAATTTGTATTATCGCCTGACAGGCGTCATGTCTCGTCCTACATGTTATGTGTTGCTGTTGGCCAGGGACCCCTTGTAAAGCGCTTTGAGCACGTTTAGTGGATATTGCGCTATATAAAAGCTCAAGTTTTTTTATGTGGTACAAGATCGAAATGGTTAATAAACCACAAACAAACCGGCATCAAACATACATTGACTGTCTGCTAGATGACACAGGAATGGACAACACCCGGGAGCTGCGTACGCTTATGGAGGACAGGACAGAATGGCGAAGACTTGTGGCTCATGTTGGGCGCCCCAAGAGGCGGCCTAAGTAAGCAAGTAAGTAAACAACAACAAAAATGGTATTTTTCACAAAGCACCAGTAGCTACAACAACAAAAAATAGATATTTAGTAATAGATAAATAAATAGTTAATTATTTGTATTATAGTTAGTTAAAACAAACAATTGATAAATAAATACATAAATAATTAACAAATGCAAACAGACAAACAAACAAATACATTATAATAATTAATAATCTAATTAATAAATATACATAAAATTAAAAAAAAGATAGACAGAAACTAATACACAAATAAAAAAAAACGAATAAATCAATCAATAAATAAATAAAATGAATAAATAAAATAAGTATTAAAAAAATAATTTTAAAAAATTAATAAATAAAACAAGTATAAATAAATTTTTAAAAATAAATAAATAAATAAATAAATATAAAATGCACTCACCTTATAATGTGTATTCACTGTCACGAAATGTCTTGAACAAGTTTGGGTTTAGATATATCTATTTAATGATTGTATTCCAAATCTTTAGTCAATGTCCCACCAAATATTTCACACAACAGCTCACTCCGTGTTCGAAGTCCTTCTAATCACTGGATAAATATCCACGCGGAATGGATTGGATTGTCTACGGGCACGAATCCATTGTACACAATAATTGGGATGAAAAGACAGAATAATTATGATAGAATGGATATACACGTCATCAAAGATGTGGTGGTGTGTGGGGTAGGACGAATCCATTGTACACAATTGGGATGAAAAGACAGAATAATTATGATAGAATGGATATACACGTCATCAAAGATGTGGTGTGTGTGGGGTAGGACGAATCCATTGTACACAATTGGGATGAAAAGACAGAATAATTATGATAGAATGGATATACACGTCATCAAAGATGTGGTGGTGTGTGGGGTAGGACGAATCCATTGTACACAATTGGGATGAAAAGACAGAATAATTAGGATAGAATGGATATACACGTCATCAAAGATGTGGTGGTGCGTGGGGTGGGACGAATCCATTGTACACAATTGGGATGAAAAGACAGAATAATTAGGATAGAATGGATATACACGTCATCAAAGATGTGGTGGTGTGTGGGGTAGGACGAATCCATTGTACACAATTGGGATGAAAAGACAGAATAATTAGGATAGAATGTGCGTGCGGCTATGTGGTCTAGTGGTATGACACTCGCTTTCGGATCGGAAGGTCCTGGGTTCGAGCCTCGCTCGGCGCATAGTTGAGTCCTTGGAAAAGACTCTTTACTCACAGTCTCTCACCGTACGCAGATGTAAAATGAGTATTTGGCCGTTAACAGCGTTGTCTTTGTCCGAAAAATTGTAATATCGCCTAACAGGCGTCATGTCTCGTCCTACATGTTAAATGTCGCTGTTGACCAGAGACCCCTTGTAAAGCGCTTTGAGCACGTTAAGTGGATTTGCGCTGTGTAAAAGCTCAATTTTAATTTAATCTAATTTTTTTTTTGATATACACGTCATCAAAGATGTGGTGGTGTGTGGGGTAGGACACTCACGTTCGGATCGGAAGGCCTTGGGTTTGAGTTTGAGTTTGAAGCTTCGCTCGGCGGATAGTTAGTTAGTTTAGTCCTCCTTGGAAAAAGGCTCTTTACTCATAATATTATCTCACTGTACTCAGGTGTAAAAATGAGTAACTGGCCGTTAACATCCTTGTCTCTATCAAAAAATGTAATATCAAGTAACAGGCGTCGTGTCGTGTCTCGTTCTAC
>NC_088369.1:17209365-17228619 GCF_034508935.2 Berghia stephanieae
AATCAATCAATCAATAAATAAAATAAATTAAATAAATCAATCAAAAAAATAAAAATTAATAAATAAATAAAATAAAATGAATTAAAAAATAAATCAATAAATAAATGAATAAATAAAATAAGTATTAAAAAATAATTTTAAAAAATTAATAAATAAAACAAGTATAAAAATTTTTAAAAATAATAAATAAATAAATAAATTAAAATGCACTCCTTATAATGTGTATTCACTGTCACGAAAGTCTTGAAAAGTTTGGGTTTGATATATCTTTTAATGTTGTTTCCAAATTTTAGTCAATGTCCCCACCAAATATTTCCACAACAGTCACTCCGTGTTCGAAGTCTTCTAATCACTGGAAAATATCCCGCGGAATGGATTGGATTGTCTCGGGCCGAATCCATTGTAACAATAATTGGGATGAAAGAAGAATAATTTGATAGAATGGAAATATACCGTCATCAAAGATGTGGTGGTGTTGGGTAGGACGAATCCATTTACCAATTGGGATGAAAAGACAGAAAATTTGATAGAATGGATTACACGTCATCAAAGTGTGGTGGTGTGTGGGGAGGGGAAGAATCCTTGTACACAATGGGATGAAAAGACAGAATAATTGGATAGAATGGTATACAGTCTCAAAATGTGGTGGTGTTGGGGTTGGACGAATCCTTTTACACAATAATTGGGATAAAAAAAGCGATAATTAGGATAGAATGGATATACACGTCATCAAAGATGTGGTGGTGTGTGGGGTAGGCGAATCCATTGTACCAAAATGGGTGAAAAGACAGAAAAATATGTAGAATGGATTCAGTCATCAAAGATGTGGTGGTGTGGGGTAGGCGAACATTGTACACTTTAATTGGGATGAAGAGCGAATAATTTGGATGAATGGATTACACGTCTCAAAGATGTGGTGGTGTTGGGGGTGGGACGAATCCTTGTACACAATTGGATGAAAAGACAGAATAATTAGGATAGAATGTGCTGCGGCTATGGGTTAGGGATGAACTCGCTTTCGGATCGGAAGGTCGGGTTCGTGCCTCGCCTCGGCGCATAGTTGAGTCCTTGGAAAAAGACTCTTTACTCAATTCTCTCACCGTATCAGGTATAAATGGTACCTGGCGTTAACGCTTGTCTTTGTCCGAAAATTGTAATATCGCCTAACGGTTTGGGTTTTTTGGGACCGGGCCCCTTGAAAAAAGCTTTGGCAGTTAAGTGGATATTGCGCTATATAAAAGCTCAATTTTAAATAATTTTTTTTTTTTTATATATACACGTCATCAAAGATGTGGTGGTGTGTGTGGTAGGACACTCACGTTCGGATCGGGAAGGGCCTTGGGTTTGAGTTTGAGTTTGAAGCTTCGCTCGGGGGATAGTTAGTTAGTTTAGTCCTCCGGAAAAAGGCTTTTACTCATAATATTTTCGATAGGTTTTTTAAAAATGAGTAAACTGGCCGTTAACACCTTGTCTCTATCAAAAATGTAATATAAGTACCAGGGGTGCGTGTCTCGTTCACATGGTACTTGATGCGGTTTGTAAAATGGTTTGGCCTGTTTAGTGGATGTGACGTTATTTATTTATTTTTTTGTTTGTTTTTTTTTGTTGTTTTATTCTTTTTTTTTTGGGGGGGGGGGGGGGGGGTTATTTAGTAATTTTAAATTAATAATTTTAATTAATTTTTTATTTTTTTTTTTTTGGACGGTTGTGCAATAGTTCAAACAGGCCGGCGAAGAATCTCTGAGGTCTTTTAATAGGATGAAAATATAGATGTTCGAGGGGGGGGTTAGTCAATAGGTCTTTTTTATTTTTTTTTTGCCATCCGCGTTTATGAGTATGTCCGCTGTATTAACCCAATGTAAATGTTCATGGATACCACAGTTTTGTGGTTTGGTCCGTTGTAAATTCCGGTGGCAAGTTTGAGCTTCTTGAAAGCGATACTTTATATGATAATATTTAAAAATTAGTCGATTGACTTGAATATCTTTATTACAGATCTGACGACTTTGGGGCTTGTTTTTTAAAGAAAAATAACAAACATGGAGCGTTTTGAAAATGTTCTGTGTTTGGTGTTTTGTTTATTTTTGAACTGTTCATTTTGTTTTTTTTTATTATTATTATTTTTTTTTTTTATTATTATTATTTTATTATTATTATTATTATTATTATTATTATTATTATTATTATTATTACATGTGATGTGATTTTAAATTTATTTATATTATTTATATTATTATTATTATTATTATTATTTTTATTTTTTTTTATTTTATAGATGATGATTATTATTATTATTTTTATTATTTTATTATTATTTTTTTATTATTATTGTTTTTTTTTTTTTATTATTATTTTTATTATTTTATTATTATTATTTTTTTTATTTTTATTATTTGTTGATGATTTATTATTTTTTTTTAAAATTTATTATTATTATTATTATTATTTTATTATTATTATTTTATTATTACTATGGTTTATTTTATTATTATATTTTTTTTATTTTTTTATTATTTTATTATTATTATTATTTTAATGTTATTATTATTTTATTTTATTATTATTATTATTATTATTTTATTATTATTATTATTACTATGATGATGATGTTATTATTATTATTATTATTTATTATTATTATTATTTTATTTTTTATTATTTTTTTTTTATTATTATTATTACTATGAGGATGATTATTATTATTATTATTATTATTATTATTATTATTATTATTATTATTTTATTGTTATTATTATTTTATTATTATTATTATTATTATTATTTTTATTATTTTTTTTATTATTTTATTATTATTATTATTATATTATTATTGATGTGGGATTATTTTTTTATTATTATTATTACTATTATTATTATTATTATTATTATTATTTTTATTATTATTATTATTATTATTACTATGATGATTATTTTATTATTATTATTATTATATTATTATTATTATTATTATTATTATTATTATTTATTATTTTTATTATTATTATTTATATTATTATTATTATTATTTTATCATTATTATTATTATTATTATTATTATATTATTATTATTATTATTATTATTATTATTATTATTATTTAATTATTTTTATTGTTATTATTATTATTATTATTATTATTATTATTACTATTATTATTATTATTATTATCATTTTATTATTATTATTATTATTTTTTATTATTATTATTATTTTTATTATTATTATTATTTATTAGTATTTATTATTATTATTTATCATCATCATCTCATCATCATCATCATCATCATCATCATCATCATCATCATCATCATTATTTATTATTACTTTTTACAGACCACAGCTTGTAGCAGCTTGGTGTTACTTTGGGGGCTTGTTGTGACATTGTTGTGATTGGCTGGACAATATTTGCGTTGGTTTTAGAGCATTTCCAGTACAACAACGGGCCCATCACAATTTGGGTTAGCAGACCTGTATATAAGCACACCTTGGTAGATATCAAGACAGGCCAAATTAAAAAATATGAATAATCTGAATGCTGTCCTGCATTAAGGAGGTGAGCTTTTCTAAAGCGCAATATCCAATAAATGTGCTCAAGGGGTTTTGCAAAGGGTCCTGACAAACAGAACATGTAACATGTAGAACGAGACATGACATGACGCCTGTCAGGCGATATTACAATTTTTTTCCGGACAGAGACAGTGATGTTAAGGGCCAGGTACTCATTTTACACCTGAGTACGGTGAGAGAATGTGAGTAAAAGAGCCTTTTCCAAGGAGTCAACTATGCGCCGAGCGAGGCTCGAACACAGGACCTTCCGATCCGAAAGCGAATGCCATACCACTAGACCACATAGGCGCAATTAAAAGGAAAGATTTAAACCGATCCACCAAGTTTGTGTCCGACGACCGATAGACGCTGAGAGATTCAAGCCAACGTCTATAGTAATTTTCAGGTCTGATAACCCAAATTGTTATGGGCTCATTGTTGTAGTAATGGAAATACTCTCTCAAACCAACGTAAAATCTTGTCCATAACAACAATGTTACAACAACGGGCCTATATCAGTTCGGTTACCAGACCTGAAATTATGAGCACATCGATACAATTACAAGCAGAATGAATAAATTGTCCCCCCAAAAAATTTAAAAATAGGAATTTTGATCCGAAATTGAGAAATCAAATTGAGAGCATCAATCACAAATCGAAGCACACAAACACAACACATTCACCGGGCAGTGTGTGTGTGTGTGTGTGTGTGTGTGTGTGTAGTGTGTACGTTATCTCGATCGACACAACAGAGAAAAGATGTATGAATACACACAGAATACACAGTGTCGTTTTCTACAAACATTTTGACCATAAAAATACGTCATTGCTTGACACGCTCTCAAAGGGTCACTTGAGAATATTATTATTATCATTGTTTCAACGGAAAAAGAAGAAAAAAAAACCCCAACAAAATATTACATACACACACATACACACACACACAGACACACACATACACACACAGAGAGAGAGAGAGAGAGAGAGAGAGAGAGAGAGAGAGAGAGACAAACACACACATACACACACACAGTCACACACATACACACACACACACACACACACAAATGATATGATTCTTTATCGTATTGTCATTGTATAATCGTGTGAGTGATTTTGAGAGATAGCGAGGTGGGATGTTACTGATAGACAGTATGCGCTTGGCGAAGAAGCTCATAAAATTGCCATCCGGAAGTATAAATGACCAACACACAAAATTGTGTGTATCCATGAACGTTTATAGTCGGGTTAAAACAGTTCAGTGAGCATTACTCATAAACGCGGATGGCAAAAAAACAATAACAAAGACCCGAGTGACGTCATCTTTGAACTATCTATAGCATATTATTATAATATTAATATTATATATCTTGCTTGTGGTCGCGAGAGACAAATAGAAAAAAAAACAAAAGAAACAAGAGATAAATAAACAATGAATTTTTAAATAAACAATAAAGGCATGGAATAAATAAATAAATAAATAAATAAATAAATATCATAAATAGATAAATAAACAATGAATTTATATGGAAACAATAAATGCATATATAAACAAACAATAAACAAATCAAGAATAAATAAATTAAAAAAAAACAATAGTCAAACAATAAATGAAAAAAAAATAGTTAAACAAAAACAATTAAATTAGGTAAACGCATAAGCAGTAAATAAATAGAAGAAAAAATTGTTAAACAATACATGGCTAGATAAATAAAGATAATTACAAACTATAAATAAATAAATAAATAAACAAATAAGCACTAAATCAAAACTAAAACATAAATAAATAAATAAATAAATAAATAAATAAATAAATAAATAAATAAATAAATAAATAAATAATAAAAGAATGAATGAATGAATAAATAAATAAATAATAAATGAATGAATAAATAAATAAATAAATATAACAAAATAATTAAACAGCAAATAGCCACATTTAAATATTCTAACTTCTTCACACAAACACACAAAATAACCACATAAATCCGCTATTCTACAACACGCTGTTTTCCTGTCCGTTACACGAGATTTAATTACACATTACAAAATCCACGGACTCAATCCAAAA
This sequence comes from Berghia stephanieae, assembly GCF_034508935.2. NCBI lineage: Eukaryota > Metazoa > Mollusca > Gastropoda > Nudibranchia > Aeolidiidae > Berghia > Berghia stephanieae. Next base: position 17,214,982 of record NC_088369.1, read on the forward strand.
CTATCCACCCCACCACGAAACACAGCAAAGACAGGGACCGCAAACTGACTGGAATTATCCACAGCTATCTATCTAAATCTATCCACACCTATCCAATCCAGGTCTGATCCGAGATCCCAATCTACTCAACCGTAAAACTTCCAATAGATTTGAAATAGATTTGCGAGGATCTTGGCTATCCACAGATCACTCCATTGTGGTTGAAAATCTATTCTAACGCCGGGTTCTGACAATGGAACCGCTACTGGTTGTTTCAATCCATAAGGTGCTAGAACTATAAGGGTGCGTGTACATTGACAATGTTTTCAGACTGACGGAATTGCCGTTCACTTTTTTTTTTTTTTTAAAGAATATAAATCTCTGGTTGGCTTTTATAGATAGTATGCGCTTGGCTAAGAAACTCACAACATTGCCATCCGGAAGTATAACGGACCAACACACAAATGTGTGTGTAACCTTAAACGTTTATAGTCTGGTTAATACAATGTAATGAGAATTACTCCTAAACGTGGATGGCAAAAAAAAAAACAATAACAAAGACCTGAGTGACGTCATCTTCGTTCTGTCTAAAGTCGGTGCGGCTTTGTGGCCTAATGACATGGCATTCCACTTTTGGTTCAGTAGGTCAATGGTTCGAGTCCAACTCGGGACTAGACAACGTTGAGTCTTCTGGAAGATAAAGATCTGGATAATGGGGAAGAAAAGTGTGATGTAAAAAAACTGGTTCCTATCTCACTGGAAGTGTAAAACCACTCTTCCTGCGGATTATATACATAGCTTGTGTAATTCATCTTCTGGTATCAGAGTGATGCCATCTTATTTTCTAGTCTAAACATATGCTGGTCATCAATAAAGATCATCCATCCTCGCTCTTTTACGTACCGTAATCCTTAGAATCTGCCTATACATCCTGCTACTAAAATAGTTACGCCACCTTTGTGTAACCTATTCATTCATCATCATCCATCGTGGCTTGTACTCTTGAGCACGTTTCCGGTCAGCTGTCTCCACGAATCACGATCCTCTGCGATGCGCATGAAATCTGTGTTGCTTTTTAAAATCACATTTGGCCATTCTTAGGTCATTTAGATAAGTCATCTCTATCTTCCTCTAGCTCTCTTTCCTTCGATCATCCCAGATGTTACCAACTTTTCTATTCCGTCTCTTCTCCACACATGTCCCAGAAACCGTAACTGCCTCTTTCTGATGGTATCGATCAATATTCTTCCCTTTCTCATCTTTTCCAACACTTCCTCGTTCGTATACTTGTCTGTCCATGATAGCCTCAACATTCTTCTATACATCCACATCTCAAATGCCTCTAACGTCCTCGTACATTCTTTGTCAAGCGTCCACGTTTCACAACTGTTTCATAATCTATTCATTATTAGTATATACATAAATAAGTAAATAAGTAAGTAAATGCTCCAAAACGTGTCTGTCTATCTGACGTCGGTACCTGTGTACCTCAAGCCTTATGGCGGGGTTCCTAATTGATTCGGAATAGCTCTAGTCAATCACGGTACGGCATTGATCATTGCTGACAACCTAGTTATTTTTGCAGTTTATTTATTTATTGAGGAAAATGGGGGGGGGGGAAGAGAGAGAGAGAGAGAGAGAGAGAGAGAGAGAGAGAGAGAGAGAGAGAGAGAGAAGATATATTTATATATATATATATATATATATATATATATATAGTATGCAGATGACGTCACTCAGGCCTTTGTTATTGTTTTTGCCATCGGCGTTTGTGAGTTGTTCTCACTAAACTGTATTAACCAGACTATAAAAGTTCATGGTTACACCGAGTTTGCGTGTTGGTCCGTTATACTTCCCGATGGCAATGTTGTGAACTCCTTGGCCAAGTGCATTCTATCTTTACACAATAACGATGTTTGGCAACAGACGGTAGGAATAACGGTCTTTAAAAGCGTGGGGATATGAAGGAGAGTGTGTGTGTGTGTGTGGGGGGGGGGGGGGGGGGGGGGGGTAAGACATCAGGGGGCGTGTTTCATGGTGTGATATGGGATTAAGGGAGATAACTGTCAAATCTTTACATTATTATCTTGTTTACTTAACAATCGAGGGTCACGAAAGCTCAGTCGGTAGAGCACTAGCCGTACACATAAAGGGACCGAGGTCAATCCCGGGTGCAATCAAGGAGAGGGAAGAATGCCATGTGTTAGAGGAGATCGGGTGAGAGGGGTGATGATGATGATGATGATGATGATGATGATGATGATGATGATGATGATGATGATGATGATGGATGATGGATGATGATGATGATGATGATGATGATGATGATGGATGATGGATGATGGATGATGATGATGATGATGGATGATGGATGATGATGATGATGATGATGATGGATGATGGATGATGATGATGATGATGATGATGATGATGATGATGATGATGATGATGATGATGATGGATGATGGATGATGGATGATGATGATGGATGATGGATGATGATGATGATGATGATGATCATGATGATGATGATGATGATGATGATGATGATGATGATGATGATGATGATGATGGATGATGGATGATGATGATGATGATGATGATGATGATGATGATGATGATGATGATGATGATGATGATGATGATGATGATTAGTAGGGAGTAGAGGAGGAAACGTACAAGGAGGAGTTGGAGAAGAAGTAGAAGAAGAAGAAGAAGAAGAAGAAGAAGAAGAAGAAGAAGAAGAAGAAGAAGAAGAAGAAGAAGAAGAAGAAGAAGAAGAAGAAGAAGAAGAAGAAGAAGAAGAAGAAGAAGAAGAAGAAGAAGAAGAAGAAGAAGAAGAAGAAGAGTAGGAGGAAGTTAAAACAAAAACAAAAACAAAATTATTTGATACTGAAACAAACCCCTTGTTCCACTTAAATGGAGTTTATACAAATTTGAAAACGAAAACATCCCAACATTTCTCACATCGTCAGTCGTCAGAGAAAATAGCTTGCCTATTCATCAACTCTGTCAAATAAACTACAGGTGTAGCTATTCATGCAATATTATTGTCACCCTGTCAATATATATGTATATCTATATATATTTACATTCAATTATTTCTTAATTGTACAGAAATTCAATAAAAATTAAAAGAAAGAAAGCAGAGAAAGGGGGGGGGGGGGGGGGGGGGGGGAGAGAGAAGGGAAATTTTCACGTTCAAAAGTCCCATTGAATTTCTTGCGTCTTCAAAAGAATTGCTACACATTCAACTATATTATAGCCGTGAAGTGACAAAAGGTATTTGAAGATTTCGCCATGGGAAAAAATAGCATAACTCTTACTTCACTCTATTCTATCATTCACGGAATGCCTAGGCGACGGTATCTTTTGATGAAGTGGCGGAAGGGAGTAATAATAATAATAATAATAATAATAATAATAATAATAACAATAATAAAATAATAATAATAATAATAATAATAATAATAATAATAATAATAATAATAATAATATAATAATAATATAATGATAATAATAATAATAAATAATAATAATAATAATAATAATAATATAATAATAATAATAATAATAATGATAATAATAATAACAATAATAATAATAATAATAATAATAACAATAATAATAATGATAATAATAATAACAATAATATAATAATAATAATAATAATAATAATAATAATAATAATAATAATAATAATAATAATAATAATAATAATAATAATAATAATAATAATAATAATAATAATAATAATGATAATGAAATAATAATAATAATAATGATAATGAAATAATAATAATATTTGTACTATGCGTTTACATGGGACCCAGCGTCTGAAAACGGTATTATGTCGGGTTGAACTCAGTGCTGGAAATTCAATCTCCAGCCACAGACACGACACATGGGGTAAAGTTCTCATTTGTGTGACTATGTGGTCTAGTGGTATGACACTCGCTTTAAGATCGGAAGGTCCTGGGTTCGAGCCTCGCTCGGCGCATAGTTGAGTCCTTGGAAAAAAACTCTTTACTCACATTCTCTCACCGTACTCAGGTGTAAAATGAGTACATGGCCGTTTACAGTGTTGTCTCTGTCGGAAAAATAAAATGTAATATCGCCTAACAGCCGTCATGTCTCGTTCTACGTGTTACATGTTGCTGTTGGTCAGAGACCTTTTGTAAGGCGCTTTGAGCACGTTTAGTGGATATTGCGCTATATAAAATCTCAAGTTCTGGCGGAGAATCAATAAGATTTCACGAATTGTAAAACACTCAAAGTTATTAGTTCTCATTATTTTATTTCTAAATTCATTTTTCGGGCTCCTTTTCATATCGACATAAACCTCTCTTGAGACGGTGGGTCACAAATACTCACATGTTCTGCCCGCCAGATGAATAGTTTTCTCCATCTCACAAAACAATGTGCAACCTTTAAATTAATTTTCAAATCGGATGAGTAGAATTTAGTGAGAACTAATCACCCACTGGTAGTCTAAAAATAATAGCAAAGAGTCGAATGACGTCAACATCATTCTGTTATGAAGTTCTATAGATAGTATGCAGATGACGTCACTCAGGCCTTTGTTATTGTTTTTGCCATCCGCGTTTGTGAGTTGTTCTCACTAAACTGTATTAACCCGACTATAAAAGTTCATGGTTACACAGAGTGTGTGTGTTGGTCCGTTATACTTCCGGATGGCAATGTTGTGAACTCCTTGGCCAAGCGCATTCTATCTATAGATTCTGTGCGCTTGGCTAAGAAACTCACAACATTGCGATCCGGAAGTATGACGGACCAACACACAAAACTATGTGTAACCTTAAACGTTTATAGTCTGGAAGTTAATACAGTTTAGTGAGAATTACTCATAAACACGGATGGCAAAAAAACAAACAAACAAAAAAAAAAAACAACAATAACAAATACCCAAGTGACGTCGACTTCATTCTATCTATAGATAGTATGCGCTTAGCTGAGAAGCTCACAACATTGCCATACGTAAATATAACGGACCAACACACAAAACTATGGGTAACCTTAAACGGTTATAGTCTGGTTAACACAGTTTAGTGAGAATTACTCATAAACCCGGATGGCAAAAAAAATAAATAAATAAATAAAAATAAAATAAAAACCCCAAAAACACAAACAAAGACCCGAGTGACGTCAACCTCATTCTATCTATACGGTCGCATAGTGTGCTGGAGCTGTTTTCAGCGACCCCGCTGTCACGGTTGCCTATTGATTTATGACTTACGAAATTTTCTAAACCTTTTGAAGTCGAGAATCTCCAGACTTGTGACATGAAATTAATTGAGTGCCGGCGTGAATGCCGGTGGGTTTTTTGATACGTTCCGGTCTTGTCACGTTAAAACAACATACATACGTACGTAACGTAATATAAAAATCTGAAAGGGTGTTTGTGTGTGTGTGTGTGTGTGTGTGTGTGTGTTTGTATGTGTGTGTGTATGTGTGTGTATTTGTGTGTAAATGTGTGTGTATGTGTGTGTGTGTTTGTATGTGCGTGTGTATGTATGTGTGTGTTTTGTGTAAATGTGTGTGTATGTGTGTATATAAGTGTGTGTATATGTGTATATATATGTGTTTATGTGGCTATAGATAGTATGCGCTTGGCTAAGAAGCTCATAACATTGCCATCCGGAAGTATAACGGACCAACACACAAAACTGTGTGTATCCATGAACGTATATAGTCTGGTTAACACGGTTTAGTGAGAACTACTCATAAACGCGGATGACAAAAAACAATAACAAAGACACGAGTGACGTCATCTTCGAACTATCTATATGTTAAAGGGTGTGTGTCTGTATGTGTGTGTTGTGTGTAAATGTGTGTGTATGTGTGTATATTATATGTGTGTGTATGTGTGGCTATAGAAAGAATGCGCTTGGCCAAGGAGTTCACAACATTGCCATCCGGAAGTATAACGGACCAACACACAAACTCTGTGTAACCATGAACTTTAATAGTCTGGTTAATACAGTTTAGTGAGAACAACTCACAAACGCGGATGGCAAAAACAATAACAAAGGCCTGAGTGACGTCATCTGCATACTATCTATATGTGAAAGGGTGTGTGTGTATGTGTATATGTGTGTTTGTGTGTGTATGTGTCTTTATGTGTGTTTGTGTATATATGTGCGTGTGTATGTGTGAACCCAGGACCTTCCGATCCGAAAGCGAGTGTCATACCACTAGACCACAATGAATAGGTTACTTATTGAATCATTTAACCTTCACCAGTTTATAAAGTATCTTGATAATCATTTGATTATTTATATTTTTATTGGACAAGAATTTTATTATAAGTATAATCGACACATAGTCACCATAATAATATATCCGCTTGTTATTCCACTGTACATTTTAAGACTTTTAATATTCTTTGCCAAGTTTCATTTAATTTAGTAACATTTGATATTTCTTTTACCGAATTGTGCGGCTATGTGGTCTAGTGGTATGACACTCGCTTTCGTATCGGAAAGTCCTAGGTTCGAGCCTCGGGCTCGGCGCATAGTTGAGTCCTTGGAAAAGGCTCTTTACTCACATTCTCTCAAACCCTACTCAGGTTAAAAAGAGTACCTGGCCGTTAACAGCGTTGTCTTTGTCCGAAAAATTGTAATACCGCCTACCAGGCGCGGCATGTCCCGTTCATGTTAAATGTCGCTGTTGACCAGGGACCCCTTGTAAAGCGCTTTGAGCACATTTAGTGGATATTGCGCTATATAAAGCTAAATAACAATTGTGTTGTGATACAAAATTATAATTTCCATACAAGGATCAATAAAGTATATCTTATCTTATCTTATCTTATAAGGTGGCATAACTATTTCAGTAACAGGATCTATAGGCAGATTTTAAGGATTACGGGGCGTAAAGAAGCGAGGATGGATGGTCTTTACTGACGACCAGCATTCTATATTTAGACTAGAAAATATGAAGTCATCACTCCGACACCACGAAGATCATTTACACAATTTATGTATACCCAGTCCTCCGTAAGACTGACCTTACACTTTCAATCAGATTGGAACCAGCAATTTGACATCACAAATTTGTTCCCCGTTCTAAATTCACTGTATTCCCGTCCATGCCGTTGTGAGAAGATGGAGGTTTTTTTTTTTTTTTTTTTGGTACTTTCAACAGCAATGACTATTTAATTGCTATGCGTTTAGGTAAAATATCATAACATCAATCCGCCGGGTATAATGTACCGACAACAAAACTATATGTAACTATTACCGTTTATAATCTGATTGATAGAAGTTAGTGAGTACTACTGTATTACTAATCATTGAACTGGCTGTCTGAAAACAATAACAAAAAGCTGAATGACGTCAATTTCGTTCCATCTCTTACGTTTTTTTTGCGTTCGTGCGTGCGTGTATATTTGGTGTTGGTGTATGTGTTTGTAAGCGTGTGTGTGAGTGTGTGATCGTGCGTGGGTGTGTTTTTTATTCATACCCAATACACTAATCGTCATCAAAAATCAATTAATTATTATTCCCTATTCGGCGTTCAATCTCGGACAAAGGACGACAACCGCTGTGAATGGTATGGGATTTTCATTTCTTCTAAAAGAGAGTTACTTCCCTTACACAATTCACCACTTGTTTCTTTCCGGTTTGGGCGCCTTATGGATTTTAATATCGGAATATTCCGATCTTTTATTATTATTATTATTATTATTGTTGTTGGTTGATCTTAGTGTTCGTAGTATTGACGGTGTTTGGGGCTTTGTCAATTTATGTGACTTGACACTCGAGTTCTGGCCGGCAGGTCCTGGGTTTCGAGTCCGCATAGTAGGTGGTGCTTGAAAAGGTTCTTTACATACATACTCTCACTTCACCATACTCGGGTGTAAAATGATTATCTAGCATCTAACAAGTCGCTCTATCGAAAATGTCGAGACGTTGTTGCCTGCGTTCCCGACACTATAGGGAATGAGATTAGCGGAAGAGTAGCGTTTCTTGATTGGACGTCACCTACAGAGAAAACGTCAATTTGGTTTTTTGAAGTGTCTCAAGCCGCTTTTCACCGGAAGCGAGGACGAAGAGACGCATGCGCACAACCATGACGTTCTCTCTTAAAGAACTTTTTCCCCGGTGACGTCACAGATGGGTGACGTCCAATCAAGGGACGCTACTCTTCTGCTAATCTCATTCCCTATACTATATGCATGGACTTGCGAGTTTTACATTACCATCTCAACGTTCTTGCTTCTCCTGTCACTGGAGCGCAATAATCCGCTGTGGATAGCAAAGTGCCAAGGAGGACGTCCTTAGAAGCGCTTGACTAGAAACCATAAGTTGTTCCGCCAGCTTCCTCAGAAGACTGTTGCGTTTCTCATCTTCTGGGCAACTCCTTCAAGATGCACCTGATAGGTAAGGCTGCGGTCCAAGTAACTGTCAAGTACTTCGGTATTCGGCTCGTTGGAGAAGCTGGTCCTGGCGAGGACGTTCAGTTTACGGGTGTGCCAGCACTGCATCGATGGAATGCTGTTGCCACGGTTTTCAAAAGTGTTCAAGGTACCACTTGTCGAAGTAGGATTTGAATTTGATGGCGTCCTCATGGTACGCTCTCGAGACACTTACTTTGAGTAACGAGCATCCAGTCATTCGAGTATCCAGGTCAGGGAGGAAGTGCTCGGCATGTCGCTAATGTAGACATTAAAAAACATTGGCGCCCGAACGATCTCTGAGGGACCCATTCCTCAGTTTGCTCGTGGTGTTTCCAGCGCTATGTGGAATTGTCTTCCCCTAAGATTTGAAGAGAACAACGTCAAGGTCTTTTTGCAACCTTATGTGCAGCTATGTGGTCAAGTCGTATGACACTCGCTTTCGGATTGGAAGGTCCTGGGTTCGAGCCGTGCTCGGCACATAGTTGGTCCTTGGAAAAGGCTTTTTACTCACATTCTCTACCCGTACTCAGAGTAAAATGAGTACCTGGACGTTAACAACGTTGTCTTTGTCTGGAAAAATTGTATATCGCCTAACAGGCGTCATGTCCGTCCTATATGTTAAATTCAAAATGTTTGCTGTTGACCAGGGACCCCTTGTAAGCGCTTTTGGGCAACATTTAGTGGGTATTGCGCTATATAAAGCTCAATTTTAACACCCCCCCCCCCCCCCCCCCCCCACCCCCCAAAAAAAAAAACCATAAAAAAACTGCTGCAAACCAAACAAAGCAATGAACAAGACAATATTCTGTATTTGTTGTCTTAGCAATTCGCAACACTTTATTGTCATTCTCATTCTCAAACGTCAGATGAAGAACATTTGTGAAAACAAACAAAACTTAATCTTTACAATATCATTATTTTGTTAGTACCTAAAACACATCAGGTTTATAACACATTTACAAACACGTCAGGTTTATAACACATTTACAAACACGTCAGGTTTATAACACATTTACAAACACATCAGGTTTATAACACATTTACAAACACATCAGGTTTATAACACATTTACAAACACATCAGGTTTATAACACATTTACAAACACGTCAGGTTTATAACACATTTACAAACACGTCAGGTTTATAACACATTTACAAACACGTCAGGTTTATAAACACATTTACAACACGTAGGTTTATAACACATTTACAAACACGTCAGGTTTATAACACATTTACAAACACGTCAGGTTTATAACACATTTACAAAACCATCAGGTTTATAACACATTTACAAACACATCAGGTTATAACACTTTAACATTTACAAACACGTCAGGTTTATAACACATTTCAAACACGTCAGGTTTATAACACATTTACAAACCACGTCAGGTTTATAACACCATTTACAAACACATCGGTTTATAACACATTTACAAACAATCAGGTTTATAACACATTTACAAACCGTCGGTTTACACATTTACAAACACGTCGGTTTTTAACACATTTAAAAAGTTATGGTGATTGGGGAGTAATGGCCACTGAGTTAGATAGTTAAAATGACGTCACTCAGGTTTTGTTTTGTATTTTGCCTCGCGTTTTGAGTAAGCTCACTGAACGTTTTAACCCGGGACTATAAAGTTATGGATCACCACGTTTTGTGTTTTGGTCGTTATACTTCCGGATGGCCAATGTAAGTATGAGCTCTTAGCCAAGCGCACACTATCTAAAAACCAAAAAAAAAAAACCCTTCCCCATTTTTTACTTTTTGCTTACTTAAATCGACTTATACCCCGGCACGGTTTGTTGACTAGGTCAACAATAAAAAAAAAAAAACTGAACTACACATTTTAGTACTTCTCCAAGAAAAAATGGGAACCCCATTGGGGTACCCAATTGGTTTTCAGCTTTTCTGATGTCCCCCCCGGCAACGGGGCCCCCCGGTTTTTAAACAAAAAAAAATCATTTTTTTTTTATTTCTTCGTGGCTAAAATTTTTTCATATGTTTTTTCAGAATGAAGTCAAAACATGATCAAATTTTTTTTTTTTTTCCCCTCGGAAAAAGTTTTAGCTCGCCAGGAAATATTTCATACGGGCCCCCGCCTTTTTTCCGATAGTTTATACCCAGTGTATAATTTACCATCCCCCATTAGAAGAAGGGGACGAAAAGGGACTTTTTGAAGAGTTTGGGGAAAAAGTTGCTTGTGAGTTTGGAGCATTTTGAACCATCTATTTATTGTACCCCCTTAAAAAAAAATTGAATTTTTCATCAAGGAAAAATTCCAAAAAAACAAAAACAATCTCTTATTGGCCAAAATGGAGCATCTATATTCTTTTTCGCCAAAACCGGGTTTTCATAAACCAGATTTGTTATGCAACAGACGATTGGAAATTCTTAAAAAAAATGTAAACATGCAGCGTCATCGGTTTTTGAATCTCAGTAACCTCATGGGATATTTTGAAAATAAAGAGAAAAAAAAGAAAAAAACTCACATCCCCAAAAAAATTTTCATTTTCAAAAACCAATTCAGTGTTTATGGGCCAAAAAAAAAAAAGGGGAGGAAAATTTTGATTATTGCCTTTTAGCCCCATTTTTTTAAAAATTTTAACCCCCCCCCCCCCCCCCCCCCCCCCCCCCCCCCCCCCCCCCCCCCCCCCCCCCCCACCCCCCCCCCCCCCCCCCCCAAACCCCCCCCCCCCCCCCCCCCCCCCCCCCCCCCCCCCCCCCCCCCCCCCCCCCCCCCCCACAAAACAATTTTTTAGACAATTGAATGATAAACTAAATTATTTAGAGCTAACTTCTAAAATGGGAAACTCCCCTATTTTTTCCCCCAAACAAATCCCCATGCAGTACATTGATTGAGGGAATATAACTTTTAAAAAAAAGGGGAAAAATTCCTCTTGACTCAAAAATCGCGGTTGAGGAAAACCTCAGCATTGCAATATATGCCCCAAAATTAAAGATAGAATCTAGAAAATCAATTGCAGTCTTTTGGGCATAGAATTCAAATACACAGAAAAGTTTTAAAATTTTAAAATTTTTTTCCTTTCTAAAAAAATTGGGTACAGTTTACAAATTTTGATTAAAAAAAAATTTTAAAAAGACACCTACGCCCCCTACGATAGACGACAGACACACCACAAAATACATATGATTACGTCACACATTTTAGAACAGACACACAAAAAAAAAAAATTGAATTAAAAAAGGAGTAAAAAAAATTTTTTACAATTTATCCTTTTTTAAATGGTGTATTCAAAAAAATATATTTTTATTTACATATTTACAATAGTCATAATAATAAAAAAAACAATAATAATAAAAATAATGATAATAATTAAAATTTTAAATAATAATAAAAATAATAATAATAAAAATAAATAATAATAAAATAATAAAAATAGTAATAATAATAATAATAATAAAAATAATAATTAAAAAATAATAATAAAATAATAAAATAAAGATGTTTTTGTGATGATGATGACGCCCCGATGATTATGATAAAAATAAAAAATAATAAAATAATAATAATAATATAAAAAAATAATAATAATAAAAAAACAAAATAACAAAATATCATCCTAAAGTTAAAAATATAAAAAGCCTGAAACAAAAAAAACAACAAAGTGTCCCCAAAAAGCAAAAAATTTGAAAAAATTTTTTCAGAATGCCAGTTTAAGTTCCCCACAATCCGTGAGTGACTTGAAAAAATTAAAAATCGGCAGAATAATTGTCCAAATATTGCCCCCTTAACCATCAACACTAATACCGATATATCCGTATTTACCCATGTTTTTTTTTACCCCCCCTGCCTATTTATAAAAATTTTTTTTGAGACAAATTTAGGCGTATCAGTATCAAAGCTAAGTTTTTTTGTTTTTTACATGTTTTTGGCAGTTTATAAAACTTTATGACTTCTCATTTTTTTAAAACATTTTTCCAATTTTGAAAAGGAGCGAAATCTCTTGGTTGAGTGGTTTTTGCCCCAAAAAGGGTCGCTACGGCACAACAAATACGGAGAAAAAAAACAAATTTTTTTACATTAATGTGCGATTTGTGGTCTTGGGTGATGTGATATTATTGGATCGGAAAAAGGGTTTGGGTTTGAGACTCGTAGCGCATTGTTGGTCCTTGGAAAAAAGGTCTTTACTCACATTCTCTCCCATACCGGTTTTTAAAAGAGTACCTGGCCATTTTAAAATTGTCTCTGTTTTTTGGAAAAAAAAAAAAAGGTGTAGCCTAACAGACATCTGTCCGTTCACATGTTTTTTTGGTCGGGGGGCCCCTTTTTAAAGGCTTTGAGCAAATTTTAGTGAATAATGAGCTTAAAAAATTCAAAATTTTTTTGGTTTTTTTTGTTTTAAATCTTCAAAGTTGTACTTCTTATTGTGGTTAAAAAACAGTTATTTATTGCTTGAGAGCCCAAAAAAAAGATAAAAAATGTGTGTTTGGCTGTGATGATGGCAGTGTCAATACTCAATTTGAGCCCCAATTTGGGTTCATAGTTGAGTCACATTGCCCCCCAAAAAACGTCCCCTTTGGTTTAAACAAAGAAATCGTACTTTTTTTTTTTCTGTGGCTAGAACTTTTTATTTTTTTTTGATCGAATGTGTAAAAATTTAAAAAAGATATTTTTTAATTTTTTTTTCCTCTGGATACCCCTTTTTTGCCTGTCGGGAAAAAATTTTAAAAAAAAGGGCCCCCCCCCCATTTTTTTGATGTTTTGGGCCAGTTTACTAAGTTTTTCCTGCGTCCCCTTTCGGGGAAGTGACGTCTGATGTTTTTTAAGCGTATTGCGAATGCACATTTGTGTTATGACGACAAGAAATCTTTTATCAAATTTGGGGGGGTTTTTAAAAAGGAAGTGGTATGCTTTTGTACCCAAAAGCCAATTCAAAACCCCTGGGACCTGTTAGCCTTTTGTAAGTCAGTTTTTCCCCCCCCCCGATTTGTTTTCCCGGTTCGGATGGTCTTTGGTTGTATCCAAAAGATTTTTTTTGGAGTTTTTAAAAATTTGGTTTGGATTGAAAATTAACAAACTTACCTTTTTTTGCGCAAGCCCCAAAAAAAAAAATTTTGGGTCATATTTTTTCTAAAAATTTTATCCCAATCTGTAACATAAAAAAATGGGTGTCTTGTAAAAAAAAAACCATCATTGATATTCTTAAATTTGTTTGCCCCAAAGATTTTGTTTTTCAAGCCATGTTCCCCAAAAAGTTTAACAGAA
>NC_088369.1:17228719-17336219 GCF_034508935.2 Berghia stephanieae
AGAAAAAAGAAGAAAAAAAGAAGAAAAGAAGAAGAAAAAAAAAGAAGAAAAGATAAAAAAAGAAAAAGAAAAAGAAGAAGAAAAGAAAAGAAGAAGAAGAAGAAGAAGAAAAGAAAAAAAAGAAAAAGAGAAGAAAAGAAGAAGAAAAGAAAAAAAAAGAAGAAGAAGAAGAAGAAAAGAAGAAGAAGAAGAAAAAAAAAGAAGAAAAAGAAAAGAAAAGAAGAAAAAAGAAGAAGAAGAAGAAGAAGAAGAAGAAGAAGAAAAGAAGAAGAAGAAGAAGAAGAAGAAGAAGAAGAAGAAGAAAGAAAGAAGAAGAAGAAGAAGAAGAAGAAGAAGAAGAAGAAGAAGAAGAAGAAGAAGAAGAAAAGAAAGAAGAAGAAGAAGAAGAAGAGAAGAAGAAGAAGAAAAGAAGAAGAAGAAGAAGAAGAAGAAGAAGAAGAAGAAAAAGAAGAAGAAGAAGAAAAGAAGAAGAAGAAGAAGAAGAAGAAGAAGAAGGGGGAAGAAGAAAAAGAAGAAAGAAGAAGAAGAGAAGAAGAAGAAGAAGAAGAAGAAGAAGAAGAAGAAGAAGAAGAAGAAGAAGAAGAAGAAGAAGAAGAAGAAAGAAGAAGAAAAAGAAGAAGAAGAAGAAGAAGAAAGAAGAAGAAGAAGAAGAAGAAAGAAAAGAAGAAGAAGAAGAAGAAGAAGAAGAAAAGAAGAAGAAGAAGAAGAAGAAGAAGAAGAAGAAGAAGAAGAAGAAGAAGAAAGAAGAAAAGAAGAAGAAGAAGAAGAAGAAGAAGAAGAAGAAGAAGAAGAAGAAGAAGAAAAAGGAAGAAAAAAAGAAGAAGAAGGAAGAAGAAAAAGAAAAAAGAAGGAAGAAGAAAAAAGAAAAGAAGAAGAAAAGAAGAAGAAGAGAAGAAGAAGAGAAAAGAAGAAGAAGAAGAAAGAAGAAGAAGAAGAAGAAGAAGAAGAGAAGAAGAAGAAGAAGAAAAAAGAAGAAGAAGAAGAAGAAGAAGAAGAAGAAGAAGAAGAAGAAGAAGAAGAAGAAGAAGAAGAAGAAGAAGAAGAACCTCTTGTTCCACTTTAATGGAAACTAAAACAACATCCCACCATTCCTCACATCATGAGTCGTCAGAGAAAATAGCTTGCCTATTCATCAACTCTGTCAAATAAACTACAGGTGTAGCTATTCATTCAATATTATTGTCAACCTGTCAATATATATGTAGACCTATATATATATTTACATTCAATTATTTTTTAATTGTACAGAAATCCAATAAAAATTAAAAGAAAGAAATCAGAGAGGAGAGGGGGGAGGCGAAATTTTCACGTTCAAAAGTCCCTTTGAATTTCTTACGTCTTCAAAAGAATTGCTACACATTCAACTACCGTGACAAAAGGTATTTGAAGATTTTTGCCATGGGAAAAAATAGCATAACTCTCACTTCACTCTATTCAATATAATTATTAGATATAATGAATAATAATAATAATAATAATAATAATAATAATAATAATAATAATAATAATAATGATAATGATAATGATAATGATAATGATAATGATAATGAAATAATAATAATAATAATAATAATAATAAATAATAATAATAATAATAATAATAATAATAATAATAATAATAATTATATTTGTACTATGCGTTTACATGGACCCAGCGTCTGAAAACGGTATTATGTCGGGTTGAACTCAGTGCTGGAAATTCAATCTCCAGCCACAGACCCGACACATGGGGTAAAGTTCTCGTTTGTGTGACTATGTGGTCTAGTGGTATGACACTCGCTTTAAGATCGGAAGGTATTGGGTTCGAGCCTCGCTCGGCGCATAGTTGAGTCCTTGGAAAAAAAAAAACAACTCTTTACTCACATTCTCTCACCGTACTCAGGTGTAAAATGAGTAAAATGAGTACATGGCCGTTTACAGTGTTGTCTCTGTCGGATAAATAAAATGTAATATCGCCTAACAGCCGTCATGTCTCGTTCTACGTGTTACGTGTTGCTGTTGGTCAGAAACCCTTTGTATAGCGCTTTGAGCACGTTTAGTGGATATTGCGCTATCTAAAATCTTATGTTCTGGTGCAGAATAAATAACATTTCATGAATTGTAAAACACTCAAAGTTCTTATTTCTCATTATTTTATTTCTAAAATTCATAACGATATAAACCCCTCTTGAGACGGTGAGTCACAAATACTCACATGTTCTGCCCGCCAGATGAATAGTTTTCTCCATCTCACAAACTATGTGCAACCTTTAAATTAATTTTCAAATCGGATTAGTAGAATTTAGTGAGAACTAATCACGCACTCACTGGTTGTCTAAAAATAATAGCAAAGAGCAGAATGACGTCAACATCATTCTGTTATGAAGTTCGCTAAACTCTTAAGCTCTGTTTTGGCAGTCGCCAATCTATAGATGCTGTGCGCTTGGCTAAGAAACTCACAACATTGTCATCCGGAAGTATGACGGACCAATACACAAAACTATGTGTAACCTTCAACGTTTAGAGTCTGGAAGTTAATAACGCGGATTGCACAAAAAAAAAAAAAAAAAAAAAAAAAGCAAAAGAAAAACAATAACAAAGACCGGAGTGACGTCAACTTCATTCTATCTATGGATAGTATGCGTTTAGCTGAGAAGCTCACAACATTGCCATACGTAAATATAAATGACCAACACACAAAACTATATGTAACCTTAAACGTTTATAGATAGTATGCAGATGACGTCACTCGGGCCTTTGTTATTGTTTTTGCCATCCGCGTTTGTGAGTTGTTCTCACTAAACTGTATTAACCAGACTATAAAAGTTCATGGTTACACAGAGTTTGTGTGTTGGTCAGTTATACTTCCGGATGGCAATGTTGTGAACTCCTTGGCCAAGCGCATTCTATCTATAGTCTGGAAGTTAATACAGTTTAGTGAGAATTACTCATAAACGCGGATGGCAACCCCCCCCCCCCCCCCCCCCCCCCAAAAAAAAAAAAAAAAAAAAAAAACACTAACAAAGACCCGAATGACGTCAACTTCATTCTCTCTATACGGTCGCATAGTGTGCGGAAAAGCGCTGGGGTTGTTTTCAGCGACCCCACTGTCACGGTTGCCTATTGATTTATGACTTAAGAAATTTTCTAAACCTTTTGAAGTCGAGAATCTCCAGACTTGTGACATGAAATTAATTGAGTGCCGGCGTGAATGCCGGCGGGTCTTTTGATACGTTCCGGTCTTGTCACGTTAAAACAACATACATACGTACGTACGTAACGTAATATAAAAATCTGAAAGGGTGTTTGTGTGTGTTTGTATGTGTGTGTGTATTTGTGTGTAAATGTGTGTGTATGTGTGGCTATATGTGAAAGGGTGTGTATGTGTGTGTTTGTGTCTGTATGTGTGTATAAGTGTGTGTATATATATGCTGTGTATATATGTGTGTGTGTATGTGTGGCTATATGTGAAAGGGTGTGTATGTGTGTGTTTGTGTCTGTGTATGCATGTGTGTATAAATGTTTATATATATATATATATATATATATATATATATATATATATATATGTGTGTGTGTGTGTGTGTGTGTATGTGTGGCTATAATATGTGAAAGGGTGTGTGTGTATGAGTGTGTATGTGTATGTGTGTTTGTGTGTGTGTTTGTGTTTCTGTGTATGTATGTATATATATGTGTGTGTGTATGTGTATGTGTGTTTGTGTGTCTGTGTATGTATGTGTGTGTGTATGTGTGAACCCAGGACCTTCCGATCCGAAAGCGAGTGGCATACCACTAGACCACAATGAATAGGTTACTTATTGAATCATTTAACCTTCACCCGTTTATAAAGTATCTTGATAATCATTTGATTATTTATATTTTTATTGGACAAGAATTTTATTATAAGTATAATCGACACAAAGTCACCATGATAATATATCCGCTTTTTGTTCCACTGTCCTTTTTAAGACTTTTAATATTCTTTGCCAAGTTTCATTTAATTTATTAACATTTGATATTTCTTTTACCGAATTCTGCGGCTATGTGGTCTAGTGGTATGACACTCGCTTTCGTATCGGAAAGTCCTAGGTTCGAGCCTCGGGCTCGGCGCATAGTTGAGTCCTTGGAAAAGGCTCTTTACTCACATTCTCTCACCGTACTCAGGTGTAAAATGAGTACCTGGCCGTTAACAGCGTTGTCTTTGTCCGAAAAATTGTAATACCGCCTACCAGGCGCGGCATGTCCCGTTCATGTTAAATGTCGCTGTTGACCAGGGACCCCTTGTAAAGCGCTTTGAGCACATTTAGTGGATATTGCGCTATATAAAGCTTAATAACAATTGTAATGTGATACAAAATTATAATTTCCATACAAGGATCAATAAGGTATATCTTATCTTATCTTATCTTATAAGGTGGCATAACTATTTCAGTAACAGGATCTATAGGCAGATTCTAAGGATTACGGGACGTAAAAGAGCGAGGATGGATGATCTTTATTGACGACCAGCATTCTATATTTAGACTAGAAAATATGAAGTCATCACTCAGACACCAGAAGATCATTTACACAATTTATGTATACCCAGTCCTCCGTAAGACTGACCTTACACTTTCAATCAGATTGGAACCAGCAATTTGACATCACAAATTTGTTCCCCGTTCTAAATTCACTGTATTCCCGTCCATGCCGGCGTCATACCGTTGTGAGAAGATGGAGGTTTTTTTTTTTTGGTACTTTCAACAGCAATGACTAATTAATGCTATGCGTTTAGGTAAAATACTCATAACATCAATCCCGCCGGGTATAATGTACCGACATACAAAACTATATGTAACTATTACCGTTTATAATCTGATTGATAGAAGTTAGTGAGTACTACTGTATTACTAATCATTGAACTGGCTGTCTGAAAACAATAACAAAAAGCTGAATGACGTCAATTTCGTTCCATCTCTACGTTTTTTTTGCGTTCGTGCGTGCGTGTATATTTGTGTGTTGGTGTATGTGTTTGTAAGCGTGTGTGTGAGTGTGTGATCGTGCGTGGGTGTGTTTTTATTCATACCCAATACACTAATCGTCATCAAAAATCAATTAATTATTATTCCCTATTCGGCGTTCAATCTCGGACAAAGGACGACAACCGCTGTGAATGGTATGGGATTTCATTTCTTCTAAAGAGAGTTACTTCCCTTACACCAATTCACCACTTGTTTCTTTCCGGTTTGGGCGCCATTATGGATTTTAATATCGGAATATTCCGATCTTTTATTATTATTATTATTATTATTATTATTATTATTATTATTATTATTGTTGTTGGTTGATCTTAGTGTTCGTAGTATTGACGGTGTTTGGGGCTTTGTCAATTTATGTGACTTGACACTCGAGTTCTGGCCGGCAGGTCCTGGGTTCGAGTCGCATAGTAGGTGGTGCTTGGAAAAGGTTCTTTACATACATACTCTCACTCTCACCATACTCGGGTGTAAAATGATTATCTAGCATCTAACAAAGTCGCTCTATCGAAAATGTCGAGACGTTGTTGCCTGCGTTCCCGACACTATAGGGAATGAGATTAGCGGAAGAGTAGCGTTTCTTGATTGGACGTCACCTTACAGAGAAAACGTCAATTTGGTTTTGAAGTGTCTCAAGCCGCTTTCACCGGAAGCGAGGACGAGAGACGCATGCGCACAACCATGACGTTCTCTCTCTAAGAACTTTTCCGCCGGTGACGTCACAGACTGGGTGACGTCCAATCAAGGGACGCTACTCTTCTGCTAATCTCATTCCCTATACTATATGCATGGACTTGCGAAGTTTTACATCTACCATCTCAACGTTCTTGCTTCTACCCGTCACTGGAGCGCAATAATCCGCTGTGGAATAGCAAAGTGCCAAGGAGGACGTCCTTAGAAGCGCTTGACTAGCACCATAAGTTGTTCCCGCCAGCTTCCTCAGAAGACTGTTGCGTTTCTCTATCTTCTGGGCAACTCCTTCAAGATGCACCTGATAGGTAAGGCTGCGGTCCAACGTAACTGTCAAGTACTTCGGATTCGGCTCGTTTGGGAGAAGCTGGTCCTCGGCGAGGACGTTCAGTTTACGGGTGTGCCAGCCACTGCATCGATGGAATGCTGTTGCCACGGTTTTCGAAGTGTTCAAGGTACCACTTGTCGAAGTAGGATTTGAATTTGATGGCGTCCTCACTGAGTACGCTCTCGAGACCTTACTTTGAGTAACGAGCATCCAGTCATTCGAGTATCCCAGGCTCAGGGAGGAAGTGCTCGGCATGTCGCTAATGTAGACATTAAACAACATTGGCGCCCGAACAGATCTCTGAGGGACCCCATTCCTCAGTTTGCTCGTGGTGTTTCCCAGCGCTATGTGGAATTGTCTTTCCCCTAAGATTGAAGAGAACAACGTCAAGGTCTTTTTGCACCTTATGTGCAGCTATGTGGTCAAGTCGTATGACACTCGCTTTCGGATTGGAAGGTCCTGGGTTCGAGCCTCGTGCTCGGCACATAGTTGAGTCCTTGGAAAAGGCTTTTTACTCACATTCTCTCACCGTACTCAGATGTAAAATGAGTACCTGGACGTTAACAACGTTGTCTTTGTCTGAAAAATTGTAATATCGCCTAACAGGCGTCATGTCCCGTCCTATATGTTAAATTCAAATGTTGCTGTTGACCAGGGACCCCTTGTAAAGCGCTTTGGGCACATTTAGTGGGTATTGCGCTATATAAAGCTCAATTTAAACCCCCCCCCCCCCCCCCCACCCCAAAAAAAAAATACCATAAAAAAAACTGCTGCAAACCAAACAAAGCAATGAACAAGACAATATTCTGTATTTGTTGTCTTCAGCAATTCGCAACACTTTATTGTCATTCTCATTCTCAAACGTCAGATGAAGAACATTTGTGAAACAAACAAACTTAATCTTTACAATATCATTATTTTGTTAGTACCTAAAACACATCAGGTTTATAACACATTTACAAACACGTCAGGTTTATAACACATTTACAAACACGTTATGGTGATTGGAGGAGTAATGGCCACTGAGTATAGATAGTTCAAAGATGACGTCACTCAGGTCTTTGTTATTGTATTTTGCCATCCGCGTTTATGAGTAACGCTCACTGAACTGTATTAACCCGACTATAAACGTTCATGGATACACACAGTTTTGTGTATTGGTACGTTATACTTCCGGATGGCAATGTTAATGTTATGAGCTTCTTAGCCAAGCGCACACTATCTATAACCAAAAAAATAACCCTTCCTATTTTCTTACTCTTTGCTTACTTAAATCGACTTATACCACCGGCACGGTTTGTATGACTAGGTCAACAATAAACAAAACAAAAACTGACACTACACATGTTTAGATACTATCTCCTAAGAAAATAATGGGTACACACCAGTTACGGTACCGTCAATTGGATTCAGCAGTCTGATGTCACGCCGCCCGGCAACGGCGGCCACCTCGGTTCTAAACAAAGAAAATCATTACTTTTTATTCTTCATGCTGGCTAGAACTTTTCATATGTCTTTTGATCAGAATGTAAGTCAAAACATGATCAAATTTATGTTTTTTCCCCTCTGGAAACGCTTTTATGCTCGCCAGAGAAATATTTCATACGGGCGTCCGCCATTGTTCCGATAGTTTATAGCCAGTGATACTAAGTTACCATGCGCCATTAGGAAGCAAGTGACGTCACGACTGTTGAAGAGTATTGGGGAAAAGTTGCCTCTGTGAGTTTGGAGCATTTTGAACCATCTCAGTTATTGTATCCCTTAAAAAAACTTGAATTTTCATCAAAGGAAATAATTGCCACAAAACTAAACAATCTCTTATTGGTCCAAAATGGGAGCGATCTATATTCATGTTTTCGTCCAACCAGGTCATCAACCACATGATTTGTTGATGTCAACATGACGATTGGAAATATCTTAACACATGTAAACATGCAGCTGTCATCGGTTATTGAATCTCAGTAAACATTCATGGGATATTTTGAAAAATAAAATGAGAAAAAAAAAGAAAAACATCATCACATCCATAAATAAAAATTCATTTTCAAAAAACCAATGTCAGTGCTGATGGTGCCAAAAACTGAAAAGGGAGGAAAATTTTGAATGATTGCCTTTTAGCCCCATTATTTTTACAGTATTCACCCCCCCCCCCCCCCCCCCCCCCCCCCACACACACACACACAAACACATTTTTTAGAGCAATTGAGATGATAAACTATAATTGATACTCTAGCTAACTTCTAAAGAGTGGGAAACTGCACCTATTTGTTCCACCACACATCAAATCTCCCACTGCCAGTACATTTGATTGAGGGAAATATAACTTTTAAAAAAAAGAGGAAATTCCTCCTCTGACTCAAAAATCGCGGATTCGAGGAAAACCATCAGCATTGCAATATAGTGTCCAACAATTCAAAGCATATGAATCTAGAAAATCAATTGCAGTCGTTGGTCATAGAATTCAAAATACACAGAATGTCCACAGTTGATGAAATCTGAACAATTTTTCCATTTCCTACAGAACTTGGGTACAGATCTTACAAATTATTAATTAAAAAGATAGTATTGAAAACGACACCATACGCACACATACAGATAGACAGACAGACACACACACAAACATACATACTGATATACGTGCACACATTACACGAACAGACACACAAAAAGAAAAAAATAGAATTAAAAAAGGAGTAAAAAAAATTATTTACAATTTATCCTATTTTCAAATGGTGTATTCTAATCAACATATATATTAGTTTACATATTTACAATAGATCATAATAATAACAACAACAATAATAATAATAATAATGATAATAATAATAATAATAAATAATAATAATAATAATAATAATAATAATAATAATAATAATAATAATAATAATAGTAATAATAATAATAATAATAATAATAATAATAATAATAATAATAATAATAATAAAATAATGATGATGATGATGATGATGACGACGACGATGATTATGATAATAATAATAATAATAATAATAATAATAATAATAATAATAATAATAATAATAATAATAATAAAAACAACAATAACAATAATATCATCACATAAGTTAAAAGTATAAATGCCTGACACAAAACAACAACAAACGTGTCAAAATAGCAAAGTATTTGAAATAAATTTTGATCAGCAATGCCAGTCAAGTTCCCCACAATCCCAGTGAGTGACTTGAACACTTGAACACTCGGACAGAATCAACTTGTCTCAAAATATCTGCCATCTTAACTCACTCAACACTAATACCGACTATATCCGTAGTTTACCCATGTTGCTTTTACCTCCCATGCCTATTTATAACATTTTTTCTGAGACAAATTATAGGCGTATCTAGTATCAAAGCTAAAGTTTTTAGTTTTTACATGTTGATGGCAGTTGAATAAAACTATCTATGTACATTCTCATTTTAAATACATTTTTCCAATTTTGAAAAGGAGCGAAAATCTCTAGGATTGAGTGAGTTAAGACAAAAGGGTCGCATAGTGGTCACAACAAATACAGGAGAACTAAACAACCGTTTACTCTACCATAATGTGCGACTTATGTGGTCTTGTGTGATGATGATATTCACTTTCGGATCGGAAGGTC
Organism: Berghia stephanieae; assembly: GCF_034508935.2. Lineage (NCBI taxonomy): Eukaryota > Metazoa > Mollusca > Gastropoda > Nudibranchia > Aeolidiidae > Berghia > Berghia stephanieae. The sequence goes on from NC_088369.1 coordinate 17,238,348, forward strand.
CTGGGTTTGAGACTCGCTCAGCGCATTGTTGAGTCCTTGGAAAAAGGCTCTTTACTCACATTCTCTCGCCATACTCAGGTGTAAAATGAGTACCTGGCCATTAACAATTTCGTCTCTGTTGGAAAAAAAAACTGGTAGTATCGCCTAACAGACATCATGTCTCGTTCTACATGTTATGTTGGTCAGGGACCCTTTGTAAAGCGCTTTGAGCATGTTTAGTGAATAATGAGCTATATAAAATCTCAAGTTTTTTTTTGGTTTGTTTCTTGTTTTAAATCTATCAAGTTGTACATCTTATTGTGGTTATAAAACAGTTATTTATTGACTTAGAGAGACGAAACCCAGATAGAAAAATGTGTGTTTGGCTCAAGATGATGATGGCAGTGTCAATAACTCAATTTGAGCCAATTGGATTCAATAGTCTGATGTCACATTGCCCAGCAAACAGCGTCCATTGTGGTTCTAAACAAAGAAAATCTGTACTTTTTATTCTTCATGCTGGCTAGAACTTTTCATATGTCTTGTGATCAGAATGTGTAAAAGTCAAAACATGATCATATTTATAATGTTTTTTTTTCCTCTGGATACCCTTTTATGCTCCTCGTCGGAGAAATATTTCACAAGGCCGTCCGCCATTGTTCCGATAGTTTAGAGCCAGTTACTAAGTTACCATGCGTCATTACGAGGGAAGTGACGTCATGACTGTTGAAGCGTATTGACGATATGCCACATTTTGTGTTATGACGACAAGAAATCTTCTATACATTGGAAGTGGCTAAATGGCACAGTGGTATGCTTCGTACCCAACAAGTACCAAGTTCAAACCCTCCCTGGGACCTATCTAGCCTTGAGTAAGTCAGTTCACCCTGCCTCGTATTGTACCAGTGTCGGATGGTCTTTGGTTCGTATCCAAAAGATTTATATGGAGTTCAAAGCTATTTGGGTGGCATTGAATTCATCACATTACCTCATTTTGCGACAACGCCTAAAAATCTATGGGTCATGATTATTTTCTAGAGAATTTCATCCCAATCTGTATACATAAAATGATGGGATGATACTTGTAAAATAACAAACCATCATTGATACTTCTTAGAATTATGTTTGCCAGATGATTTTGTTATACAAAGCCATGTTCCAAATAAGTTGAACAGAAGACAAGTTGTTTCACACGATTAGGAAAACTGGTATGATGTCTTTGAACAGTTTATCTCGTCAGCAATGCTATCCATCCATCCATCCATCCATCATGAACTGTTTCCTCCTCTCTCATGCCATCCATCCATCCATCATGAACTGTTTCCTCCTCTCTCATGCCATCCATCCATCCATCATGAACTGTTTCCTCCTCTCTCATGCCATCCATCCATCCATCATGAACTGTTTCCTCCTCTCTCATGCCATCCATCCATCCATCCATCCATCATGAACTGTTTCCCCCTCTCTCATGCCATCCATCCATCCATCATGAACTGTTTCCTCCTCTCTCATGCCATCCATCCATCATGAACTGTTTCCTCCTCTCTCATGCCATCCATCCATCATGAACTGTTTCCTCCTCTCTCATGCCATCCATCCATCCATCATGAACTGTTTCCTCCTCTCTCATGCCATCCATCCATCCATCATGAACTGTTTCCTCCTCTCTCATGCCATCCATCCATCATGAACTGTTTCCTCCTCTCTCATCCACCACACGAGACTTCTTCAGAGGCGATGGGTTCACCAATGCATTGTCCTGGGTGAAAACAAATTCAGCAGGTTTGATAGACTTCAAAGTGGAAATAAATACACAAATTATGTGGCATTTAAAAAAAAAAACAAAGAAATTTTTATTTTCACGACTTTAATCTTGCTAAGGGAGAGCTGGATAAAAATTAATTTACAACCATCTTTCAATCGAATTCCTTCAGAGCCATGAGGCCTAATGAGCCAGTGTTTATCCGTGTTACTGTAGCGTGAAACAGACAATAGCAATTGCTTGCTACAATTTGGATGGGACAATAGCGTGAAACAGACAATAGCAATTGCTTGCTACAATTTGGATGGGACACTAGCGTGAAACAGACAATAGCAATTGCTTGCTACAATTTGGATAGGACACTAGTGTGAAACAGACAATAGCAATTGCTTGCTACAATTTGGATAGGACACTAGTGTGAAACAGACAATAGCAATTGCTTGCTACAATTTGGATAGGACACTAGTGTGAAACAGACAATAGCAATTGCTTGCTACAATTTGGATAGGACACTAGCGTGAAACAGACAATAGCAATTGCTTGCTACAATTTGGATAGGACACTAGCGTGAAACAGACAATAGCAATTGCTTGCTACAATTTGGATAGGACACTAGCGTGAAACAGACAATAGCAATTGCTTGCTACAATTTGGATAGGACACTAGCGTGAAACAGACAATAGCAATTGCTTGCTACAATTTGGATAGGACACTAGCGTGAAACAGACAATAGCAATTGCTTGCTACAATTTGGATAGGACACTAGCGTGAAACAGACAATAGCAATTGCTTGCTACAATTTGGATAGGACACTAGCGTGAAACAGACAATAGCAATTGCTTGCTACAATTTGGATAGGACAATAGCGTGAAACAGACAATAGCAATTGCTTGCTACAATTTGGATAGGACACTAGCGTGAAACAGACAATAGCAATTGCTTGCTACAATTTGGATAGGACAATAGCGTGAAACAGACAATAGCAATTGCTTGCTACAATTTGGATAGGACACTAGCGTGAAACAGACAATAGCAATTGCTTGCTACAATTTGGATAGGACACTAGCGTGAAACAGACAATAGCAATTGCTTGCTACAATTTGGATAGGACACTAGTGTGAAACAGACAATAGCAATTGCTTGCTACAATTTGGATAGGACAATAGCGTGAAACAGACAATAGCAATTGCTTGCTACAATTTGGATAGGACACTAGCGTGAAACAGACAATAGCAATTGCTTGCTACAATTTGGATAGGACAATAGCGTGAAACAGACAATAGCAATTGCTTGCTACAATTTGGATAGGACACTAGCGTGAAACAGACAATAGCAATTGCTTGCTACAATTTGGATAGGACAATAGCGTGAAACAGACAATAGCAATTGCTTGCTACAATTTGGATAGGACACTAGCGTGAAACAGACAATAGCAATTGCTTGCTACAATTTGGATGGGACACTAGCGTGAAACAGACAATAGCAATTGCTTGCTACAATTTGGATAGGACAATAGCGTGAAACAGACAATAGCAATTGCTTGCTACAATTTGGATGGGACAATAGTGTGAAACAGACAATAGCAATTGCTTGCTACAATTTGGATAGGACACTAGCGTGAAACAGACAATAGCAATTGCTTGCTACAATTTGGATGGGACACTAGCGTGAAACAGACAATAGCAATTGCTTGCTACAATTTGGATGGGACAATAGCGTGAAACAGACAATAGCAATTGCTTGCTACAATTTGGATAGGACACTAGCGTGAAACAGACAATAGCAATTGCTTGCTACAATTTGGATGGGACAATAGCGTGAAACAGACAATAGCAATTGCTTGCTACAATTTGGATAGGACACTAGCGTGAAACAGACAATAGCAATTGCTTGCTACAATTTGGATGGGACAATAGTGTGAAACAGACAATAGCAATTGCTTGCTACAATTTGGATAGGACAATAGCGTGAAACAGACAATAGCAATTGCTTGCTACAATTTGGATGGGACACTAGCGTGAAACAGACAATAGCAATTGCTTGCTACAATTTGGATGGGACAATAGCGTGAAACAGACAATAGCAATTGCTTGCTACAATTTGGATAGGACACTAGCGTGAAACAGACAATAGCAATTGCTTGCTACAATTTGGATGGGACAATAGCGTGAAACAGACAATAGCAATTGCTTGCTACAATTTGGATAGGACACTAGCGTGAAACAGACAATAGCAATTGCTTGCTACAATTTGGATGGGACAATAGCGTGAAACAGACAATAGCAATTGCTTGCTACAATTTGGATAGGACAATAGCGTGAAACAGACAATAGCAATTGCTTGCTACAATTTGGATAGGACACTAGTGTGAAACAGACAATAGCAATTGCTTGCTACAATTTGGATAGGACACTAGCGTGAAACCGACAATAGCAATTGCTTGCTACAATTTGGATAGGACACTAACGTGAAACAGACAATAGCAATTGCTTGCTACAATTTGGATAGGACACTAGTCTATCGCAAAGTACTTTCCACCAGATGACAAACCCAGCTACCCAATCACTGCTGGATGGAGAGGGCGGGGTCAAAAAAAAAAAATCTCGACTACACTCGGGATTGATCTCAGTCCCTTGACAGGGGTAGCCAGTGCTCTACCAACTGAGAGCTATTGGATCCCCCTCAATTTATATTGGGAACTTTAGAATCACCAAGGAAAAGCTAAGCTCTTAAAAATACTCAAGAGTATTGAGTCTCTTTACAGGGGTAGCCAGTGCTCTACCAACTGAGAGCTATTGGATCCCCCTCAATTTATATTGGGAACTTTAGAATCACCAAGGAAAAGCTAAGCTCTTAAAAATACTCAAGAGTATTGAGTCCCTTTACAGGGGTAGCCAGTGCTCTACCAACTGAGAGCTATTGGATCCCCCTCAATTTATATTGGGAACTTTAGAATCACCATGGAAAAGCTAAGCTCTTAAAAACACTCAAGAGTATTGAGTCCCTTTACAGGGGTAGCCAGTGCTCTACCAACTGAGAGCTATTGGATCCCCTTCAATTTATATTGGGTACTTTAGAATCACCAAGGAAAAGCTAAGCTCTTAAAAAACTCAAGAGTATTGAGTCCCTTTACAGGGGTAGCCGGTGCTCTATCAACTGAGAGCTATTGGATCCCCTTCAATTTATATTGGGTACTTTAGAATCATCAAGGAAAAGCTAAGCTCTTAAAAATACTCAAGAGTATTCAGTCCCTTTACAGGGGTAGCCGGTGCTCTATCAACTGAGAGCTATTGGATGCCCTTCAATTTATATTGGGTACTTTAGAATCATCAAGGAAAAGCTAAGCTCTTAAAAATACTCAAGAGTATTCAGTCCCTTTACAGGGGTAGCCGGTGCTCTATCAACTGAGAGCTATTGGATCCCCTTCAATTTATATTGGGTACTTTAGAATCATCAAGGAAAAGCTAAACTCTTAAAAACACTCAAGAGTATTGTTCTATAAGGAAAGCAGACAAGTGCGTATTTTCCTCTTTAACGGCTATGTTGTCTTGTGGTATGACACTCGCTTTCGGATCGGAAGGTCCTGGGTTTGAGCCTCTCTCGGCGCATAGTTGAGTCCTTGGAAAAGGCTCTTTACTCACATTCCCTTACCGTACTCAGGTGTAAAATGAGTACCTGGCCGTTTACAGCATTGTCTCTGTCCGAAAAAATTGTAATATCGCTTAACAGGCATCATGTGTCACATCCTACATGTTGCTGTTGGCTAGGGACCCCTTGTAAAGCGCTTTGAGCAAGTTTAGTGGATATTGCACTATATAAAAGCTCATTTTTAAAAGTTTTTGTTTTTTTAAAACAAAAACATTGCGTAAACATTGCGTAAATCTTGCTCCGTAAGGATGGACCAGTGCCAAAACTCCCTATAATTTGATCCCCTTCTCACAAACGGTGACTTGGAATGAGATCACGTTTATAAAAAAACACAATTAGTTTGTGACATCATATTGATACTATGCATTTAGTTAAAAAACGAATAACATCCGCCAGAATGATATAACGGACCAACACACAAAACAATGTATTACGTTAAACATTTATAGTCTGATTTATACAATTTACAGACTGGAGATGTAGCGACTACTACCACATGCATAGCTGCCAACTTTTCAAAATGCAAAAACGTATTATTATACGCGGTGCGGTGCGGCGCAGACGCCCAATTCATGTCTTAAAATGGCCTATTTATTAATGTACTTAAGTACTAGAATGGTCAGAACTGTAATACTAAGAGAAGCTTACCTTTATCATCATACTGGGTAGGCATAAATTTTCTCCCAAGATAATTTTTATCAGATTTTCTTCTTTTTTTTTTTAATTTTTCCTGGAGTTTTTTTCTTTTTCTGGATTGGCCAAATAGTACTAAGTACGATTTTATCGTACTGGTTGGCAGCTATGCACTTGCAATCCCATGCAGCAGTTTGAAAAACTTCTGGAAATCTACATTGAGGTAAAAAATCTCAAACATTGTCGATCACTCACCTTGGCCTGCTTGTCCATCATCTTGCGGAGTTCAGAATGGTAGAAGGCCATGACCTCCTGGCAGTCCTGTCGTACTTTGGTCCCCTCGCTGTTGTACAGGAAACAGTTACTCTGAACCAGGTCCATGTCGGCGTCAAAGTCCTCAAAGCTGGAGTACTGGCCCTCCTGGAAAACACACACGCATTGTTTTTATTGGTTTGTTTTTTAAAGGTTTTACGGTGCTTGCAATCCATTAATGTCCAGACCTGCCAATCAGTACGATTAATCGTATTTTAGTATGATTTTTGGACCCCGAATACGCGGATACGATTTTCGTGGATGCTAATTTTAAATGGCCATTAAGTTTTAGTTTCTCGATAAATCGATAATTTTGTAATCATTAGAGATTGCTTGAATGATGAAGATCAGAGTTTATTTTGATTTGGGATTGATGTGTCCTTTTATATAAATTTTTGTATAGTGCGCACTTTTTTTCCACATGTGAGGACAAAATACACTTTTTTGCTTAAAAAAATACACTTTTTAGGGTCATGGATTACACTTTTCATCCTGGGAAGGTTGGCAGGTCTGAGGTCATATCCGCGCCAGTAAAAAGGAAGAAAATGGGATAGTAAAAAGTTCTAGAAGTGTTGTTTGTTTTTAAAGGTTTTACAGCGCTTGCAACACATTAAGGTTATATCAGCGCCAGTAAAAAGGAAGAAAATGGGATCGTAAAAGTTCTAGAACTACAATGAACAGCACCAAAAAAAAAAAAAAAAGGCAAGACAAAGGGGAATTTGTTCAAATAGGAAACAACAGATGTAGATTCCAAAAGCACACTATCAAAGTGCTTGGTTTGAGATCAACTAAAGTCTCATACAGACACGAGCACAGGTCCCAACTAAGAGGAATACACTCAAATATTTAGAAATCATATATATAACATGTAAACAAAAATAATACAGTGCGTAACAGAGAGATGATTTACAAGGAAAAAACTATCATCTCCCAAAATTCTAATCATATATTTGACTGTTTCCCTCTCAGCCAGGGTATCAGAGATATATTTTATTGATCCTGAATGGAAATGCAGGGCCAAGACAAAACCAAGTATTCTCATTCCAAGACAAAGACAGAAAGCATGTTGGAAAACAGATATAGGGGGATAGAAGACACAGTCAGTACCTCACACAAGAAAACTATATATATATATATGAAGCCAAAGCTGGAGTACTGGCCCTTCTGGAAAACACACACACACACAAGAAAACAACAGGGTGTAATAACACAAAAAACCCAAAGATTTAAATATAACAATCCAATATTATCTAATCGACGTGTTTCTATGAAATTTTTACATAATTCATGTTACAAAGAGGATGACACTGATTACGATAATAATGATGACAAAAATAAAAATGGCAAAGATGATGAAGAAGATTACCTTGACAATGATTTAGACCTGTAAATGAGCTCTATAAAAATTGACTGAGACTGAAACTGAAACTCTTCGTATCGGAAAAATCCAAAGAATCGAGATGAATAGTAAAAAGTAAGCTCACATGAGCAAAACAATGGCAGAAAACTTATTTACGTGGGAATTAATCAGGCTACTTACTATTGTTTCTTATAATTAGGTACCCACATCAGTGAAGAAACGGTCAACCAGTTTGTTTACAACGTGAAGCAATCGAGATGTGCTTGTAGCAATCATATACCTTTCGATTTGAATGTGTCTTCATATCGCACTTCCGGCATTCGCATTTAACTTTTTAATACTTTTAGGTTCTGCCAAGTAAATGTGCTCAATTTTGGCTTAGACAAAACAGTGAAATTTATCGCTCGGCGGCTCAGTTAAAATTGGCTACCATCGGGATCACGACAGGTTTGGAAAGTGAAAAGATAATTTCATGAAGGCTGTGTGAAAATACACTGGGGTGTGTTCAGACACGGCAATTCTAAGAAGCATCGCTTAGCCCGTGGCAATATATCCATCGTAAATATAAGCGTCCCTTGAGCTATGCGTAGCGCTGTGGAACATTCCTAATTACTTCACGGTCATTCGACTACGATTCATGAATTCTTTCTTTCTTTCCTTTTTAAAAATATTTGATTTTGACGAATTGACTGATTTCAGTTAACTGACTGAGAATTTACAGGTCTAAATGATTATAGAGGTGGTGTTGATGGCGATGACTAAAATGAATAAGATGATGATGATAATAACTAGAATAGCGAAAATCCATTGACTGCGTTAATCTATACAAAAGTTTTATGTGGGAAATTCAATCATTTTGAAACATTCCCACATGACGATGTTTACACAAAATGTCGACAATCAAGAAATAAATATTGATTGATGATGATGAATTGAGCGGAAATACCTTGAGTTTTTTCCTCATGGTGGAGAAGTCGATGGGATTTTGTACTACCGTGTAGTAGTCTGGGGCATCCAAGGGATCCACTGTGGACAAAAAATAACTAGGATGACGGTGATGATGGTCATGATGATGGTGATGGTGATGGTCATGATGATGGTGATGGTCATGATGAAGTCATGATGATAATGGTCATGAGGAAGTCATGATGATGATGGTCATGAGGAAGTCATGATGATGATGGTCATGATGATGATGATGGTCATGATGAAGTCATGATGATGATGATAGTCATGATAAGTCATGATGAAGACATGATGATGATGATGATGGTCATGATGATGATGATAGTCATGATGAAGTCATGATGATAATGGTCATGAGGAAGTCATGATGATGATGGTCATGATGAAGTCATGATGATGATGATGATGGTCATGATGAAGTCATGATGATGATGATAGTCATGATAAGTCATGATGAAGACATGATGATGATGATGGTCATGATGATGATGATAGTCATGATGATGATGATGATGATGATGATGGTCATGATGAAGTCATGATGATGATGATGATGGTCATGATGAAGTCATGATGATGATAAAAAAATGATGAATAAAAAAAGTCAGACATCAATCTAAACAAAACAATTATTTTGGATTCAATTCCCTTTACAAAGCGGCCAACGCCTTCAAGGGCCAAAATGGGACTACCTAACGTCATGAGAGGCATTTGAGATGTGGGTTTATAGAAGAATGTTGAGGCTAGCACGGACGGACAGGTATACGAACGAGGAAGTGTTGGAGAAGGTGAGAAAGAGAAGAATATTGATTGATACCATCAGAAAGAGGCAGTTACGGTTTCTGGGACATGTGTGGAGAAGAGATGAAATAGAAAAGTTGGTAACATCTGGGATGATCGAAGGAAAGAGAGGTAGAGGAAGACAAAGAATGACTTTTAAAAATAACCTAAGAATGGCCAAATGTGATTTAAAAAGCAACACAAACTTCATGCGCACCGCAGAGGATCGTGATTTGTGGAGACAGCTGACCGGCTACGTGCTCAAGGGCACAAGCCGCGATGGATGATGAACGTCATGACCCAAAAACAGCAGTATGTTTGGACTATTATACAATAATATAATCTAGATTTAGAGCCTTTTTCTTTTGCTGCTTCTCATTTGATAGTCAAAAATGTATAATTCTGGAATACGCGGGGGTCATTTCCATATTTGATGCAGTTCTGCCATGTCCTGTTAAGAGGCGATTTGAGGAAACACAGTATTTCCTGGCATTGTGGAATGCATTGGAGGTGCATAATGAAACGATTCTTGAATGGATTTCACGGTTGTGCAGTGGCATTGGAAACTTGTTCGAAAATTAGAATGCAGGAATTCGCAAATCCTGTATTCTGGGCTGTTAAAAAAAAAAAAGTGTGATAAAGAAACCTACCAGGAAAAGTAAACCATTCAGCAGCTGGAATATCAGACTTGTCTCGAGCTGATCCTCGGAACTGACAAACTTTCATCAAAAGTCTGGAGAATACAGGATAGGAAAACGTCTACAACATCATTTGTTATACATCAATAAAGACAAACAATTCTTTCTACATTAAGCCTGGTCCTTCTCCCTTCGATCTTACATATGATGTGTGTGTGTGTGTGTGAGTAAGAGTGCGTGTGAATTCTAGTCCTTCCTTTTTCAAACCTTACACATGATACGTGTTCTGAGTGTGTGTGTGTGTGTGTGAATGCTATTGTGCAACAGATAGATATTACCACCACCAACAAATTTGGTCAACTATTAAACATTTATCTTTCAACTCAATGGCACAGTAATGGAGAAAGTCACCCCATCATTTGTATAAAATCTGCACTGATGGGTAATTTGCCTTTTGCAGATAAAGACGTTGAATTTGAACTTGAATTTCAAACTATAGTAAGAGGGACAATTTTACAGATGTACACCACAGTTGAAGAAAAAGAAAACCTATTTTAAACTCTTTTTGCTCATATTTCTATAACAGTCAGCTTGATATCCCAAACCATCAGATATGAAGAAGAAAAAAAATGAATAAGATATGATACAGAGGGGTAAATGATATTGCATTTTATACACCATCACATGTATAGAAGAAAAGAAAATGAATAAGATATATAAATATATATATATATTATTATTTAAAATATTTACCACAATGTTTGAGACAGTCTACATTAATGTTTCAGGCTTAATTTGCCATCGTCAGGACTGAGTTGTTTTGTTGACTGTTGTTGTTTCTTGAAGTGGTTCCGGTTTAAAGTTGCTTAACAAGAATTTACGCCGATGGGGACACCTTCCGTATATCTCACTTTTCATGTTGAGTGTGGCTTCATGAGGTTGTTTGATTATAGTATATTTTTCTTCCAGGCATAAGCTACATTGTTTTGATGTTGGTGTGTATCCTGTTGCTTTAGATAAAATTTTCCATGAAATGTTGTGGTCTATTTTGTTGTCTTTTAATTTCCAAATATGTTCGCTGAGTTTTGTGGATGTTTTTTTGTTAGTGTTTCTAAATGTTGAGGTGTGGAGGTTGTATCTTGTTTTGTAGGACTAACAGAAAATAATTTCAAAACAAGATACAACCTCCACACCTCAACATTTAGAAACACTAACAAAAAAACATCCACAAAACTCAGCGAACATATTTGGAAATTAAAAGACAACAAAATAGACCACAACATTTCATGGAAAATTTTATCTAAAGCAACAGGATACACACCAACATCAAAACAATGTAGCTTAAGCCTGGAAGAAAAATATACTATAATCAAACAACCTCATGAAGCCACACTCAACATGAAAAGTGAGATATACAGAAGGTGTCCCCATCGGCGTAAATTCTTGTTAAGCAACTTTAAAGAAACAACAACAGTCAACAAAACAACTCAGTCCTGACGTGGCAAATTAAGCCTGAAACATTAATGTAGACTGTCTCAAACATTGTGGTAAATATTTTAAATAATAATAATTCGCTCCATTACTGCATGTCGAGCACTTTTCGTACCATATTTGTATCAAACACGATTCTAATATATATATATATATATATATATATATATATATATATATATATATATATATATATATACATGATACCAAGGAGGAAAAAAATATAGTGTTTTATACACCAAATGATTTGTATAATATTTTTCTTACAAAACATTTTTTTTTCATTAAAACAAAAAAGGGGCAAACTCACGTGGATGCCAATTTGACCCATCCAGCCCCGAGGGATTCTCCATCCGTCTGATTTTTCCGTTTCCGCTTGCTGCTCCTCACCGGTGAAGTCTGTTGGTCTCCAGTGGCACTGGACGGCGGCAGGATGATGGTGGTGGCAGCAGGTGGCGTCGTCACAGCAGACATACTGGTTGTGGAGATGGAGGTCAATGAAGGGGTGGGGAGGTTGGTGGCTGAGCCGTCCACCACACGATGGTTGGGGACTGTGTCATCATGCGAAAAAAAGAGAGAAAAAAAAGGTTAACTCACTCAATCCTGGAGATTTTTGCTACTTTTCAAAATTGGAGAAAATGTATAAAAATGAGAATCTACTTAGTTTTATTCAATTATCATTAAAATGTAAAAACTAAAAACATTAGCTTTGATGCTACCCCTATAATTTGTCTCATAAAAATGTAATAAAAGTAACCCGGGCAAACTACGGATATAGTCGGTGTTAGGGTTGAGTGAGTTAATAATCAAATTTTAAAAACTAAGGTTTGCAATTTTTATAGTGCTTACTGAGCTGCGAACCCAAGGTGTCAAGAAATCAAGGATAGAAGGTCAAATCAATTTTTCAGAAATGTTGACCCTACAGCTGTCTGTCATGGCCGATTTTAAGTCGACTCAGCTGTCTGTCATGGCCGATTTTAAGTCGACTCAAATGCATGACTTTTGTCCGAGAAGACTGTCATTTCCATAACTTTCAGCAAGAGATTAGTAACTGTGATGAGACTCTAACTTCTGGAGAAAACACAGTGTCGTATCACAACTATCCCTCATCTCTTGTAAAAGCAATGGAAACAACTGTCAAATTCTGGCAAAAGTAGGGGGGGGGGGGGGGGGGGGGGGTGGGGGGAAATCAGCCCTGTCACCTCTAGGGTTAATATTCCCTTCATTCATCCTCTTGACGCTATTTAAATCACACACTTAACTCACTCAACTCAATCCTAGAGATTTTTGCTACTTTTCAAAATTGGAATAAATGTATTACAAATGAGCATGTGCATAGAAAGTTTTATTTAACTATCATTAGCATGTAAAAACTAAAACTAAAAGCATCAGCTTTAACACTACGCCTATAATTTGTCTCAGAATTATGTAATAAATAGGCATGGGGTACAAGTAACCCCGGCGGGTAAACTACGGATATAGTCGGTGTAGGGTTGAGTGAGTTAAGGGTAAGCTCATATTAATACAAGGAGAAAGTACACGGTTTCTAGAGATTGTCATATTTTTCCTCATTGGCACCATTTTTACATATTATTTAAAAATTGGTAATTTTTGTAACCGTTGGCATCTCTCTCTCTTTTTTTTTTTTTAAGGGTTTTACAGCGCTTGCAACACAATGAGGTTATATCAGCGCCAGTAAAAAGGAAGAAAATGGATAGTAAAAAGTTCTAGAATTACAATTAAAGCACCCAAGAAAAGGTAAGACAAAGGGGAACTGGGAACAAATAGGGATCAGATGTAGATTCCAAGAGTATACCACCAATGTACTTAGTTTGAGATCACCTATAAGTCTCAAACGGACACAAGCACAAAATCCCACAGAGAGGAATACACTCAAATGCTTACATTATACACTAAAAATAACAAATATAATAATACATAACAGCTGATTTACAAGGAAAAAAATATCATCTCCCAAAACAATAACTATGCATTTGACTGTTTCCCTCCCAGCCAAGACTCCAACCAGGGCCAGGACAAAACCAAGTAACCTCATTCCAAGACAAAGACAGAAAGCATGTTGGAAAAAAATATAAGGGGATAGAAGTATGGACCTCCCTGCCCGCTATGGGAGGTCAGGATCCCCACCCAGGCTGGCATCTCTGACCGTGGCTGGTGTCAGCACTGCCCGCCTGCCAAGTCAGCAGTTCAACATTTCCATGAACATAAAATCAAACATAAAAATATAATTTGTAAAATCAATAAATAAAATAAACCAAAACACGTACCTTCTTTAACCTGACTAGGTCTTTGAGGAGTCGTGTTTGACAAGTCCACACTGGTACGAAGATCAGAGCTTGTTGTAGACAGTCTTATCTGGATATATGGATATATTGATATATATATATGGATATGGATTATCTGGATGAAACATTCAATAAAATCAATTAATATTTTTCCATCATTCATTTGATTCATTTGAAAAAAAAACCAAAACAATTCAATGACCTTAACTTCAACAGTTGCTGTGCTGCCTTGCAAATGAGAAGGATCAGTATTAGTCTAGGAGGATAAATATATAATCACAGTTAAGACTTAAGAGAAGAGAAAAAAAACAAACAAAACAACGAGTTTGAGATCACCTTAAAGTCTCATCCATTCATAAGCACAGGATCCCAATGATAGGAATACACTCAAATGTTTACAGAATATATCAAAAACAGAAAATATAACAATTTACACAACAGAGAGATGATTAACAGATTTAACCAAAAAAATTTCTCCCAAAACTAAAAATAATTAGACTTATAAGAAAAGTTAGCAACAACAACAACAACAAACAAAAAAAAAAAAACAAAAAAAAAAACAAAAAAAAAACGAACAAAAAATCATCCCTGACCTCATCCTCCAGAGAATGTTGTGTCTGTTGAAGTTGATGGCCTGTAGTAGTCGTGGTCAAGTCATCGAGTCTCAGCGTGATCACTTTAGGACTCTTGTCCAAGACTGGAGCTTTCACTGACAGTATGGTGACTGGTGCTGCTGGTGCTGGTGGATCTGATGATGATGGGGATGGTGCTGGTGGTTGTGGTTGTAGTGTGACACTGGGTGTTGAATTGCTTGCTGACAGGGTGATGGCATTCTTTGGAACAGTGTGCTGCTGAAATGAGAAATAATTTAAATCCTCTTTCCAAAAATGTCAGAGAAATGTCTTTTTTTTAAAAAACATCTGTGCCCTCAACAGATATTGATAAAAGCAGACAAGCCTAGCACTATGAAAAATTTGTAGAATCACGAAAATTTGGCTCCAATTTCAGAACTTTTCTGAACATTTCTAAGTCATTAAAACTTATTGAAGATTAAAGTTGATTTTAGATTACATATTTTAAAGGATTTTGGAGGGTTATCTAATCACTGTGAGGGTAAATTGTGCAGCTATATAATAATAATAATAATAATAATAATAATAATAATAATAATAATAATAATAATATAATAATAATAATAATAATAATAATACTTTATTGCATCCCAAAAAGGAAATTTTTTGTACAGACGTGTTATAATTTACACATAAGATAAAAATACAATGGAAATAGGATGTATATATATAAAAAAGGAGCAGCTCTATAACCAGAGCTGCGCTTTATAATATGAATAATTTCAACACTGTAAAATAGTTAAAACTGTCACTATAAATTGAAAATTGAAAAGATTGCAAAACAAATAAATTAATAAATTAATATTTATATTTTTAAAAAGTAAAAATGAGAAATAATTATATAAAATGATTATTGCTTGTTGTTATAAAGCCTAATACTGGACGGCAGAAAAGATTTTCGGTGTCTCTCTGTTTTCGTTGAAATAGAGAAAGGGCGACTACTTCTTTCTGACAAAATAATTGATGGTCTTAGTGGATGATACTGGTCATTTAATATTTTAGTTATTTTATTTATACAAAATTTCTCGTGTAAAAGATCTACATCGTCAACATCATTTATATAGCGTTTAATGGATTTTTTAATATTTGAATTTATTTTGTTCCTTTCCACTGCTAAGCAATTGCCTCCCCAAGCTGTTATACAAAATGACAAAACACTTTCGATTACTGCTCTATAAAATAATGTGCAGAGGGTTTTATCTATTCTAAACTGAGAGAGTTTCGATAAAAAATATGTACGTCTGCACATCTTATGCCTAATTATTTTCAAGTGTTCATCCCACTTGAGCCTGTCATCAATCGTTACACCAAGGTATTTGTAGTGAGGAACTCGCTGGACGAATTGGTCCTTTAATTTTAACGGTTCTATCGGTTCCTTCACTCTCCTAAAGTCAATCACTAGCTCCTTTGTCTTGCTTATGTTAAGCTCTAGGTGGTGGGCATCACACCAAGACACAAATCTATCAATTTCTTGCCTATAAGCCACTTCGTTGCCATTTGTTATGAGGCCTTGAAGAGCGGTGTCATCTGCAAACTTTATTAAAGGTACACTCAGGTTTTGACTTCTACAGTCATTCGTGTATATTGTGAATAATACAGGGGACAATACACAACCTTGAGGAGCGCCAGTATTTGTAGTTATACAGGAAGATTTGTTTTGCCCTAATTGAACATATTGTGCTCTCTCCGTAAGAAATTCGAGCACCCAAGCAATTATATACTTGTTTAAATTCAGACTAGTCAATTTTTGAACAACCAACTGAGGTTGCATTGTATTGAACGCTGAAGAAAAATATGCAAAAAGCAATCTGCAATAGCTCCTAGCGTGATCTAGATGCCTGTAGATGTTGTTTGTAAACAGCAAAATGGCATCCTCTACGCCACGTCCTGGTTTGTAAGCAAATTGATGACTATCACTCAATGGCATAAACTGATTCCTAATTTTAACAAGGACAAGTTTTTCTAAAGATTTCATGACTATTGAAGTCAGTGCAACAGGTCTGAGATCGTTCATAGTTTCAAGTTTTTCTTTTTTTGGAACAGGAATAATTTTCGAAGTTTTCCAAATTTCAGGGATTGAAACGCATTGGAGGGACCAGTTAAAAATATGTGTATAAATGGGGGAAAGCTGGTGGGCACATTCTTTTAATAGTTTTCCTTTCAATCCATCCGGCCCAGCAGCCTTCCTCTCGTTTAGTTTCGAAAATACGAATCTCGTTTCCTCTTCACTGACCTCAACAGCCAATTCATCTTCCAAAGCCCTGTCTAATTTATGTTTTTCATTTTCAATATCAAATTTGTTTGCTGTGTCGAAACGTGAATAAAATTTATTTAAAGTTTCAATTTCGATATCTTCTGATATAATCGTGGGCTTTGGATTATAGTTCACAGCAGTTTTAAGCCCCCGCCACGTGTCCCGTATATCCCCAGAAGAAAAGCATTTTTCAATTTTATTTTTGTACTTGTCTCTACAACTAGATATTACCCTCTTTATCTCTTTTAATTTTGTTTTCAGATCTTTTTTGTTTCCACTAGTATAGAGAGTTTTCTTTTGGTTCAATAAAAGTTTTAGATCTTTTGTTATCCAAGGCTTGTTGTTAGGATAATATTTTATTTCTTTTTTACAAGACACTAGCTGTTCACAGAATTTTAAATACTCACTCACACAGTCATTCAGCTCATCCACACTATCACATGATTCGATAAAAACATTCCAGTCAGTGCATTCAAAACAACCACGCAAATCTTCACACACACTTCCGTTCCAGATCTGTACACTTTTCTTTACTGGTTTTACACGTTTAAAAACAGGGCGGTAGGTGGGGAGTAGCAAGAGCATGCAGTGGTCAGATAAACCTAATGGGGCACGGGGTAAACATTTATAACTATTTTTAATATTACAGAGGAATAAATCTAATGTTTTTTTGTCCCTTGTCTCGCAGTCCACGTATTGATGAAGTCCCGGGAGAGTAAAATCGTTACATTGGTTAAAATCGCCAGTGACCATCAATACGGCATCGGGTGACTTAATTTGAATTTCCTGTATTTCTTTCCTCAAAATATTTTTCGCTGTGGTGTTGTCTGATGATGGTGGAATGTAGACGTTGATGATGATGACATGAGTATATTCCCGGGGTAGGTAATATGGTCGTGACGAAACAGTAATAAATTCAATATAATCGTCACAATATATTTTCTTTATCTGACAGTTATTGGGGTGGCACCATTTGTTGTTAATATATGTGCACACCCCACCCCCAGTTCGTTTATTTACATTAGTCCGATCTCCTCGAAATAGTGAATATTGTTCAATATTAAAACATGATGATGGTATGTGAGGAGATAGCCAAGTCTCTGTTAACGCTATTATTGTGGCCAAAGACTGGCATTTTGACGTCATTTTTTGGTCAGTATCAGGCCATAACTTTACGAAGGCCACGGTGTCAGGTCATAACTTTACGAAGGCCACGGTGTCACCCACGTGCCGGTACCCACGGTGCCGACATGACATTAAAAGACTTGGATAGTCTGGGACGGCCTGGAACCAAAACCCTTCGGTTAACGCATAGCCTGGGGGTGGTGTTTCTGTTTTTTTGAAACCCGACAATATTATTCGCCAATGTTATGGGAAGTTGGCAGCAGTGGGGGGGTGAACCTGGGACTCAGGGATGTGTACAAGTGAACCCGAGACTATGAGTTTCGGCGGGTTTCGTAAAAAAAGAAACACTGAAGCCTGACATTTTCCTAAAATTACGTCATTATGGAAAAAGTAATAAACAAAAATTAATATATCTTTAAATAAAAAAAACAAAAAACAAACACGGAACGTTTCAGGCCCAAAACCCTTCTTCAGCCAACAACAAAAAAAAAAAAAAACAAACAAACAAAAAACAACACCAAGACATAAATACATTACTAAATTCCAGATAGACGACAGATATATCTCTGTAATCTATCTGGAATTTTACAATGTATTTATGTCTTTACTGTTTTATGTTGTTGGCTGAAGAAGGGATTTGGGCCTGAAACGTTCCGTGTTTGTTTTTTTGATGATGATGACATGAGTATATTCCCGGGGTAGGTAATATGGTCGTGACGAAACAGTAATAAATTCAATATAATCGTCACAATACATTTTCTTTATCTGACAGTTATTGGGGTGGCACCATTTGTTGTTAATATATGTGCACACCCCACCCCCAGTTCGTTTATTTACATTAGTCCGATCTCCTCGAAATAGTGAATATTGTTCAATATTAAAACATGATGATGGTATGTGATGGTATATGGTCAAGTGGTATGACACTCGCTTTCGGATCAGAAGGTACTGAGTTCGAGCCTCGCTCGGTGCATAGTTGAGTCCTTGGAAAAGGCTCTTTACTCACATTCTCTCACGGTACTCAGCTGTGAAATGAGTACCTGGCCATTAACAGCATTGTCTCTGTCCGGAAAAAAAATTGTAATATCGCCTGACAGGCATCATGTCTCGTTCTGGATACAATGTTGCTGTTGACCAGGGACCCCTTGTAAAGCCCTTTGAGCACATTTAGTGGATATTGCACTATATAAAAGCTGTTTTTTTTTGGGTTTTTTTTAAACAGTTGATCTGTAAAGTTAAATATGGTGACTATAATCTTTATTTCTAAAAAAAACTCTGAATTTTTATACTTTCAAGTAGACAGGTTTGTAACAGTAAGGGTAACACGTCAAACATCAGATTAGACAGATCAACCATCAAATAGATCACTTTAAAACTAGAGCATTTATATATAGCGCAATATCCACTAAACGTTCTCAAAGCACTTTACAAGGGGTCCCTGGCCAACAGCAACACTTAACATGTAGGACGGGACATGACGCCTGTTAGGTGATATTACAATTTTTTTTCGGACAGAGACAACGCTGTTAACGGCATCTACTCATTTTACACCTGAGTACGGTGAGAGAAAGTGAGTAAAGAGCCTTTTCAAAGGGTGACTCAAGTATGCGCCGAGCGAGGCTCGAACCCAGGACCTTCCTATCCGAAAGTGAGTGTCATACCACTAGACCACATAGCCGTAATAAATGAGAAGGCAGCTGACAACACAGAAACACAAACACATTTGTTTAGGTTCTAAATACATTATTCGTTTTTTACCTATGAAATATTCACCGAAATTTCTTCAACATGTTCTGACAAACAATAGTAAAATACAAAGAAATATAGTAATTTGAGCCAAATCGTGCTGTGTCACCACAAGGTGGTGTGGTCTAGTGGTATAACACTCGCTTTCAAATCGGAAGGTCCTGATTTCAAGCCTCGCTCGGGGCATCGTTGAGTCGCCCTTGGAAAAAGCTCTTTACTCACATTCTCTCACCGTACTCAGGTGTAAAATGAGTACCTGGCCGTTAACGGCGTTGTCTCTGTTGGAAAAAAAAAAAAGTAATATCATCTAACAGGCGTCGTGTTTCGTCCTACATGTTAGGTGGTGCTGTTGGTCAGGGACTCACTGTAAAGCGCTTTGAACATGTTTAGTAGATATTGCGCTATATATATTTATTTATATATTATAATAATAATAATATTAATAATAATAATAATAATAATAATAATAATAATAATAATAATAATAATAATAATAATAATAATAATAATAATAATACGCATTTATATAGCGCTCATTCTCGTGTAAAACACAAGCTCTGGGCACTTTACAATATATATATAAAAAACTCAACAAAGCCACATACGAATATTGTTCACTTACTCTTGAAGCCAATGTCGACGATGATGATGATGACGACGTTGATAAAGATGCCGGTGCAGCGACAGTGACAAATTTCTCTGATCTACCCGTATCCAAAGACGTGGACCCTGTAGGGGCCAATACCACTCGACTATGGGGTGATGATGCCGTCTGCCTGGCATTGGTCGGGTGGGCAGGCAAGGACACCATTTGTTGTTGCTGCTGCTGCTGTTGTCCGTTGAGAAAAGCCAGGGAAGGAGTGCTGTGAAGATGGTCCAGCTGGGAAGATGCAGGGTTGCTGACTGTCAGAATACGAGTTCCATCTTTGGCTGTGGAAAATAATAAAAATAATAATAATAATAATAATAATAATAATAATAATAATAATAATAATAATAATAATGAATGAATTTATATAGCGCCTAGATCCACAATGTGCTCAGAGGCGCTTTACAATGCAAATAAAACACAACAATAAATTGATAACTTAAGCATAAAATCTATCATATTGGAATAGCATTAATCAATTTGTAATTTAATTACCACGCACTGTGGTAATAAAGGGAAAATAAAAGGAAAAGGAGAAAAAAGAATTACATTTTTTAAGTTATGGCTATTGTGGAGAGAAATCAAATCAAAGGTCTTTATGTGGTCAACATGTTTGTATTATAAGGTCCCGATAGCTCAGTTGGTAGAGCACTCGCTTCACAAGCAAAGCGACCGTGATCCATCACAGGTGAAGTTGAGATTTTTTTCCTTTTTCTGAGCAATTATATAGCGGAATATCCACTAAACGTGCTCAAAGCGCTTTACAGGGGGTCCCTGCCAACAGAAACACTTATTACTTAGGACAGGTCACAACGCCTGTAAGGTGAAATTACAATTTTATTTTGGACAGAGACAATGCTGTTAACAGCCAGGTACTCATTTTACACCGGAGTACGGTTAGAGAATGGGAGTAAAGTGAACATACCTGTTTCTTCTCGAATGACCTCTGCCATGGCGCCTGTAAGGTGAAATTACAATTTTATTTTGGACAGAGACAATGCTGTTAACAGCCAGGTACTCATTTTACACCGGAGTACGGTTAAAGAGAATGGGAGTAAAGTGAACATACCTGTCTCTTCTCGAATGACCTCTGCCATGGCAGCAGTTGAGATGCTCCCAGACCCACTCGATGAGCTGAGGCTCGATTCCATGGTATCTGCTGCGTTCAAATCCACACTCGTTACTTCCTCTTCCTTGTCTCCGTTATTATCTCCCATACTGCTACCAACTTTATCAACGTCTTCTAGAGTTAAAGTCACATGGGAATCAAAACCGTCCGAGCTTTCGTTGTTTTCTTCGACAAATGAGTCGAGGTTAAGACCGGCGTGAGCTAAAGAGCTGCTGATGATGTCCAAGGGAGTTGAGTTCAAGGATACAGATTTTACAGCTGGTTTGATGTTTGTTGAAGTTGATGAAAATGACGATGAGGAGGAGGAGGATAAAGATGTTGATGATGATAGTGGTAACACTTTTGATGTTGAGGATAATATAACTGATGATGATATTGGATTGGTGGATGATGATGATGAGACTGATGTCGATGATATTGTAGAAGAATTAGATGATGAATTTGATGACGGTGTCGACGATGAAGACGATGACGACTCTGGTGGTCGTGATGGTAACTGTTGAACAACCTGAAGGGGTGGGGAGTATGGGTTTGGTTGTAACGTTCTTTGGACAGGCGTTGATGACGAAGCCACAGATACAGACAGTGACGACGAAGATGACGATGGAGTGGTAGGGAAACCAGCTGGAGTTTTTACCGTTAAGACTTCAACCGATGATTTGACTTGGGTAGGAGGATGACGCTGCTGGAAATGACTGGCGCTGTTTTCATCAATTATTCTGACCGAACCCGACGATGACGATATTAGTAAAGATGACGCTGATGATGATGATGTGGTCGATGTCGATGATGATGGTGTCATCGCATTGGCTGCTGTAGAGATGATGGGATAGAATATTCCAGTCTGGGTATCCAGGTGACCTTCTCTTGGGACCTCCATTGTCACTTTGAATTAAAAAAACAAAACAAAACTAAAAGAAAACCCCAGAGAATTTAATGCAGTGGTTTCATTTAATTTTAAAGTTTTCACATGTTCTCCAAACATTTTGGTTCATCAATTGGATTTTGACGGAATTCGGCCTTCATCTGTCAGTAATTTCTTAAATTTTTCTTTAGGTTCCCTCAAAAATTTGATTTAAAATTTTTAAAAATCAGAATCCTAAGAAAGAAAAAAAAAAATCTTAGTTCGGATCCTACAGAAATCTGTAAAGATCTGAGAAAGTGAGTATGAAAAAGTCGAAAAGACTGATCTTTTGGGATATTTTTTTTTCTTGTTTATTTATTTTTTTTTCTATATCTATATCAGGAAGTGTTTCATACACATTCTATCTAATCTTTATCTGACAACAGTGCCTGCTTGCAGAAATCTGTATCCAGCAACTTTTCTCAAATTTCATACTTTTTCAAACTTGCCTAGCTGTAAAAAATATTTAGAAGTGAAATTAAGCTTTGATATTTACCAAAGATGTGCAAAAAGGGTTGATTAAATCATTTATGACAAGAACTCATTTTGGATAAAAATTAACCCTCGAACTAAACCTGGCAATATCTCAGTTCAAATCGTTTCACCATCCGACTGATTATGCCATTCATTGTAACATATAACAAAGTGTTACCGTGTGCGGCTATGTGGTCTTGTGGTACGACACTCGCTTTCGGATCAGAAGGGCCTGGGTTCAAGCCTCGCTCTCGTCGCATAGTTCAGTCCTTGAAAAAGGCTCTTTACTCACATTCTCTCACCGTACTCAGGTGTAAAATAAATACCTGGCCGTTAACAGCGTTGTCTCTGTCCGAAAAATTGTAATATCGCCTAACAAGCGTTAAGTCCCGTCCTACATGTTAAATGTTGCTGTTGACCAGGGACCCCCTGTAAAGCGCTTTGAGCATATTTAGTGGATTTTTTTATTTTTTATTTACGATAACTACTGTGCATCTTGTGTGAGTGTGTCTATGTCAATATTGTATTGTTATAAATGTGTAACCAAATGACAAATTGCCACTTTTTTGGGCACAATAAAGATATATTATTATTATTATTATTATTATTATTATATTGCGCTATATAAAGCTCAATTATTTTTTGTTTTGTTTTGTTTTTTTTTTACCTGGACTTGCTGTTTTCAATATTCTGTCTTTGGCCTTGTCCTGACTGATGACAGGAGCAAAAACCTTCCCAGTCGTCTTTTGAGATACCCCTAAGATGCTGACCTGTGGACGATACAGCAAGGATACTTTCTTTAAAGGTGGGGGAAAAGACAAATGGTGAGTAACTGCCAAACAGTTCCAGGGTTTTTTTCTAGACCACCAGCGCTCCAGACCAGCAGGGCATTTGGTGTGGTCTACAGGGTTGGTGGTTAAAAGTCAGAAGTTTTAATAATACAAGAAGAAGAAGAAGAGGAAGAAGAAGAAGAAGAAGAAGAAGAAGAAGAAGAAGAAGAAGAAGAAGAAGAAGAAGAAGAAGAAGAAGAAGAAGAAGAAGAAGAAGAAGAAGAAGAAGAAGAAGAAGAAGAAGAAGAAGAAGGATGAGGAGGAGAAGGAGGAGGAGAAGGAGGAGAAGGAGGAGGAGGAGGAGGAGGAGGAGGAGGAGGAGGAGGAGAAGAAGAAGAAGAAGAAGAAGAAGAAGAAGAAGAAGAAGAAGAAGAAGAAGAAGAAGAAGAAGAAGAAGAAAAAGAAGAAGAAGAAGAAGAAGAAGAAGAAGAAGAAGAAGAAGAAGAAGAAGAAGAAGAAGAAGAAGAAGAAGAAGAAGAAGAAGAAGAAGAAGAAGAAGAAGAAGAAAAAGAAATTATTTCAGCGTGTTGTCTTTAGATGATGAGAACTACACTTTACCTTGGGCTGCACAGGGTTGGGTATGACGGTGGTGATGTGAGATGTTGTCAATGAGGTGGATGTGGTGGTGCTGGAACTGGTCCTGTTTGGATCCAGGGATATCGATGATGATGATGACGGCAGGACTGCGATACTGGTAGAGGTTTGGGTCGTGTCCATATCGGTCAGGTCCACCACCTCTCTGTTTAACATGGACATGGCTTGTTCTGTGGAAAAAAAAAAGAATTATTTTCATTATATCATCTCGAGTTTAAAAACTTAGTATAATTAAAAAAGAGATGAAACAATGTTTTTTTTTTTTTTGGTTTTGTTTTAAACATTTTTATTATGTAAAACGCTGCAGAGCACGATTAACATGGATTTTTAGGCGCAATAAAATTCATTATTTATTATTTCATAAATAAATATTGTTATTTTTTAATTCATGTTGTCAATTCAGAAGGCAAAAATTAAGTAAACTTTTTCACAAACACATCAACCGAGCCCTATTTGACTGCTGAACTCCAGTAAAAAATACATTACGTACTTGACTTTATTTCATCCATCAGGTCATTGGAAAATTTAATGAGGGTTTGTTTTGTTTAATAAGAATACAATATATATTTCATTCCATTCATCAAAAAAAAAAAAGGAAGTTCGTTTACAGATGTGGCATGTATCAAAATGTATAAACACAAAGTTGAGAATCTACGGTGACAATGTATAAACATATATATATATAAATTTTACAAAGCGAAACATGTTGTCCCCATGACCCCCGGTTTGAACCCATATGCAAATGCACAAAAATGTAAAAAATATAAAACCAAGAACCAATAGCGACACTTTATATAATAATTTGATGAATTGACATAGACCATACCTCTGGTATGGCAAAAATAGTAAATGAGCGAGAATGTCGCATTCATTACCAATATGAACTTAACTCAAGTCTATGGAAAATAAAGCAAAACAGTAATCCAAACAATGAATGGAAAGAGACGCAAGCGGCAATGAAATATGCGGGGGAAGAAAGTGCAGGCTCTATTAATACAACTAAGAACAAACCAAATCGAACGCCTAACATCGCTATTAACGATCTATGGCGGCAACAAAAAGAACTTAGGATCAGGATACAAAACACGAAAGACTCGGAAGAAATAATAAACCTGAAAACGGAACGAAACAAAATACTGCATTCAATTCGATCACTTACAATAAAACACAGAAACGAGGAATTAGACAAAAAAATAACGCATCGTCTATGTTCAAAGCGACGAAATCTCTGAACGGAAAACCATTCGAGAACCCAAAACTACAGGATAAATTTGGCAAACAGACAACAAATCCCAACGATATCCTTGACATTGTAACTGACCACTTCCAGCAGAAATTTCACAAACAAGTCTCACAAATATCGCCCTTCTCAGGAAACCCTAGAGACCTAAACAACCGCATCACAACAACTGAAGTTAGAAATAGCATAAAGTGCCTAAACAATAACAGATCCCCAGGCGAAGATGAAATTCCCGCTGAAATGCTGAAATGCGGTACCCTCTCCCTGGATCTGAGCATTGCAAACATAATGAACAAAACATTCTCAACACACAAGACTGGGACATAAACAGCGGTGTCCTAATTACAATACAAAAACCAGGAAAAACGAAAGGACCCGTAAACAACCTGCGCCCAATAACATTACTGAATACCATAAGAAAAACACTGTCAACTATTGTCCTCAACAGAATTAGACCGAAAATAGAAAATTATCTATCACATAGCCAAAGCGGGTTTCGCCAAGACCGAAGCACATCGGACGTTGTATGGACACATAAATGGTTGGCAGCAAAGGCACTCAAAGAAAACATATCCATAACAATATCCGGAATGGATATGTCCGCAGCCTTTGATACGATCGACAGAGGAAAACTTTTGGAGATATTAACAGAAATAGTAGACGAAGACGGGCTCCGAATAATCCGATTCCTCCTCAGCAACACAAAGATACAACCAAGGATATACGGGGCCACAAAACAGACGCAGTTCGAAAGTAACATCGGGACCCCCCAAGGAGATAGTCTGAGCCCGATTCTGTTCACAATATACTTAGAACACGCTCTGAAAGAAGTTCGAAAAGTCATTCCAAAACCAACGACTCATATTGAGAACGCAATCCCTAGAGAAATCGCCTATGCAGATGATGTCGATTTTATTGGATCAACACCAGCAAATATAGACATCATACAAAATACCCTCATGAAATATAACCTCCAAGTCAATGCCAATAAAACCGAATTTACAACAATATCGAGGAACAAAGAGGAATGGAAAAGAACAAAGAAAGTCGGCTCACTAATTGGAGACACCGAGGATGTACAAAGAAGAAAACAGCTATCAAACGCCGCACTCAGTAAACTCACCAATGTATGGATTAGAGGTGACAAAAAAAGAGAAAAACCAAACTGAAACTGTACCATGCTCTTGTAAAACCGGTACTTCTGTATAACTGCGGCACTTGGGCGTTGACAAAATCCGAAGAAGAACATCTGGATGCCTTCCATCGCACACAGCTAAGAAGGGTACTGGACATCAAATACCCCAAAAAGATCTCAAATGAATCACTCTATAAGATCACAAAAGAAAGACCAATCTCCCTTGACATTTTACAACAACGATGGCAACTTTTCGGTCACATACTACGCAGGGACAAAAACATACCAGCAAACCAAGCCATGTCGGGATACTTCCAAAAACACGGGAACCTTTTCAGAGGAAGACCGATCACAACACTCCCCGTGATCCTAAACAAAAACCTCACAACACTTGGACAAAGCATTAGTCTCATAACGGCAGGGGACCTTGAAAATCTGAGAACCCTAGCAGAGGACCGGCAATATTGGAGACACCTCACACAGGAAATACTGGAAACAGCCAAGGCGACCCGATCTTTCGGTCGAGACGCGAAAGGCATCTAAGTCAAGTAAGTCAAGTCATACCTCTGGCCTCTAGTCCGAACTTGTGTGTGTACATTTTAAAAATAATATATACTAAAAATCACAGTTGCACGTTAAAAATTCGAACACCATGTGGCAAACATAACATACTGAATTCTATAAATATATGAAACATTGTCAACCTTGAATATTTGACGGAATGACAGAGGAATCGTGAAAATAGGAATTATTCCATCAAAAATAAATAGGTTGGAAGGCATGCTTCATCTACATAGATGGAGACTAACTTTGTAAAAAAAAAAAAAAAAAGACTGCAATGTGTATGATATGCACCACAAACTTTGTTCTCAAATATCATGTCGTGATCGTGTATGTTATGAGAATTAAGTCTTAAATGTCGCACTAAGGTAAAATGAAATGGCAAAGGTGAGAAAATGTAAATAAAACTACTCTTGCCCCCTCCACCCAATGAAAAAAAACATAAAAATAAATAAATTGAGCTTTATATAACGCATTATCGACTAAATGTGCTCAAAGCGCTTTACAAGGGGTCCCTGGTCAACAGCAACATTTAACATGTAGGACGGGACATGCCGCCTGTTAGGCGATATTACAATTTTTTCGGACAAAGACACTGCTGTTAATGGCCAGGTACTGTTTTTACACCTGAGTACGGTGAAAGAATGTGAGTAAAGAGCCTTTTTTAAGGACGACTCAACTATGCGTCGAGCGCGAGGCTCGAACTCAGGACCTTCCGATCCGAAAGCGAGTGTCGTACCACAAGACCACATAGCCGCACAATCCCAAAGTCCCTATTCTAGGAATTGGCACAAAAGTTACAAAAATATCAAGGCAGAGGGTCATAACACGTTACCATCAAAAATACAAATCTGAAAATAATAGGAAGTAAAGACTAATGGAGTCTCACCGACTGTGACAGTCTGCTCATCCGGGTCATTCTCGCTCTTTAACCTGTAAAACAAAAACAAAAAATTGAAGTAAGAAATTTATTTTGTTGGTACCGTGTCTGTGACACTAACTAGGTAATTTCAGGTCCAGAAAACAGGAAGAGGATAAAAGGTGTCAAAAAAGTTGTAAATCTGAAGTTAAAAGCATCACAACAAATTCCGAAACAGGAATTTCCGCAGACAAGAAAAAGGAATTGGAATGGTATTTGGCATTGTGTTTAAATATTATTACTATTATCGTTATTATTATTATTATTATTATTATTATTATTATTATTATTATTATCATTATTATTTTTATTATCATTATCATCATTATTATTATTATTATTATTATTATTATTATTATTATCATTATTATTATTATTATCATTATTATTATTATTATTATTATTATTATTATTACCTAGAAGATCTGATCTCAATCCTCCCTTCGTCAATCAATTTAATTTGGGAAGTCGGCGTGGACAGCTGGACGTGTTGCTGCTGTGGGCGGTGATGCGGCTGCTGAAGCTGTTGCAAGTGATGAAGGGGAAGGGTGTGGTGCTGGAGGGAGCTGGAACCGAACAGGGAGGACGAGGAGGATGACGACGTGGTGGATGCTGGAAGCGTGGTGGAAGCTGAGGACGTGTTGGCAGCGGACGTGGAAGAGGAGAGAGATGCCAAAGATGTCAGGACGGCTGTCGATGTGTAATTGTCACTCCCTTCTATTTCAAAAATGCTGGGACCTGAGAGAGAGAGAGACGGATGGATAAAAATAAAATGTAAAATAAAAAACGTTATTATAGCAGAGCTGTCTTTTTTTTTTAAAGGGTTTTACGGCGCTTGCAACACATTTAGGTTATATCAGCGCCAGTAAAAAGGAAGAAAATGGGATAGTAAAAAGTTCTAGAATTACAATTAAAGCACCCAAGAAAAAGTAAGACAAAGGGAAACTGAGAACAAATAGGGATCAGATGTAGATTCCAAGAGCTTACCACCAATGTACTTAGTTTGAGATCACCTACAAGTCTCATCCAGACACAAGCACAAAATCCAACAAAGAGGAACACACTCAAATGCTTACATTATACATTCAAAATAAAAATAATAATACATAAGAGAAATGATTTACAAGGAAAAGAATATCATCTCCCAAAACAATAACTATGCATTTGAGCTGTCTTTTTAATTGGCAATGGAAATCAACTCCCAAAGAAGAAGAGTTCTAGGCCAAACTTTTAATACTTTTGTTTAGATTTTTCAACTGAAAAAGGGGGAAATAATTCTCCCATGGGCAATGCAGTAAGTCACAGATATATAGACGAAGTGGCCGAGTGGTTAAGGCATTGCACTGTGACCCGAAATGACCCGGGTTCGAGCCCCGCTTCAGGCACTTTCATTTTTTTCCTTGAGCAAGATTATTAACCCCTACTTTGCTCACTTGGACAACATGGGTGATTCCGGTTGACAACAGACATCTTGTTTGATGAGTATTCTATATTCCTTCGTGGAATGCCGAAGCGACGATATCTTATGGTGTCGTGGCAGAAAAGGCATAATTTATATATAAAGAGAGCCAATCTCCATCCTACATGTTCAACGGCGCTTTTTGTAAGGAAATGTTACTTTGATGATCTATAAAGTTATGCTGATACGAGTGGCATGTGAACAAGGTTGTTTTGGAATATCAATCAATGCTGATAGTCACACAAAAAATGAAAAAGGAGGAAAATCTTGAATTTATGATTGTCTGTGAGTCACATTTTTAGAGCAACTGAAATGAGAAACTATCATTGATACTCTAGCTAATTTTTGGCGAGTCGGAAACCGCACCTATTTGTTCCACCACACATCAAGTCTCTCTATGCCAATACATATTATTGGCGGGGGGGGGGGGGGGGGGGGGGGGGGGGGGGGGGGGGGGGAATGCAACATTAAAGAGGAATTTTCCTTCACTTGCTCCAAAATCGCGGATTTCCAAGGATCCGAGGAAACAGGCCTGCACTGCCGAGTACTACGAAAAATTAATAGAATTACAAATTTTTTGTCTCCGGCTGCAGAGCTTCAAACGTGTCTTTCTGTGACTCAATAAATCTTATTGAAAAGGAAAGTGTTATTCCAGGCAATCTATATTCAGGACTTTTGAGCATTGTTTTGATCATGTTGAGGGCAAATTGTAATGTGTAAAGCTATTTCTATAGTGACTTTTCTTTTATTTCCTGTGCAAACGACGAATTTCTGAAATTTCAAAGTGACAGCTCTGGAGGAAAACCATCACCGTTGATTAAAGAAAGTTTAACTCACTCAATCCTAAAACCGACTATATCCGTAGTTTACCCGGGGTTACTTTTGCCCCATATCTATTTATTACATTTTTATGAGACAAATTATAGGCGTAGTATCATAGCTTATGTTTTTTAAAGTTTTTGCATGTTAATGGTAGTTGAATAAAGCTATCTTTCTATGTACATGCTCCTTTTTAATACATTTTTTTTTCCAATTTTGAAAAGTAAGCAAAAATCTCTAGGATTGAGTGAGTTAACACGAAATATTCTGTCTTCAGTCTGGACTTAAAGCACTCAACAGTATGAGCACTTCGTGTAACCCAGTACCCAATCACTGCTGGGTGGACCAGCAGACCTGCCAACCTTCCCAGGATGAAAAGTGTAATCCATGACCCTAAAAAGTGTATTTGTTTTAGCAAAAAAGTGTATTTTGTCCGCACATGTGGAAAAAAAGTGCGCACTATACAAAAATTTATATAAAAGCTAACATCAATCCCAAATCAAAATAAACTCTGATCTTCATCATTCAACCAATCTCTAATGATTACAAAATTATCGATTTATCGAGAAACTGAAACTTAATGATGAGAGAGAGAGTCAGGCAAAAATCTCCACTTCACCCGGGGATCGATCTCGGTCCCTGTGCATATGAAGCTAGTGCTCTACCAACTGAGCTATCAGGACCCCCCCCCTCATTTTTCTCTACCTAAGAGTTAAGTAGTTAAAGTTATTTTCTTCCAGAGGCCCTTCCTTTCCTTTCCAAGACATTTTTTAAAGGTGAGATTGAATAAAAGGCGGGCCACCCACCAGTTTTTTCAGTCCCTTCGGCTCCCGGTGGTAAATGCCTGGCTGCATGAATCAACTCTGTCAGCAAACAAGATGACTTACCGTCAATATCACTGCGACTTCGGTGGATGATGGACACCGGCTGGACAAGAAGAAAGGAAACACAAAAAACATTTACATAAAATCTTTTCTTAAAAAAAACATTTGCAGACAGGCTTTGATCCTAACCCTAATCCATAGCGACCAACTTTCCCAACGGCTTAATCAATGTAAATGTTGCTGCTCGAAGCTCGAAGAAATAAATAATAACGTGAAGTTGAATGTAAGCTTCAATTTAATTACAAAAACAGATCAAATGAACGTTTCGGGTTTCCCCTTTATCAACAAAACAGGATGGTGTTTCAATCATCCTGTTTTGTTGATAAAGGGGAAACCCGAAACGTTCATTTGATCTGTTTTTTGTAATTAAATTGACATCTGTGGTGTTTCAATCATCCTGTTTTGTTGATAAAGGGGAAACCCGAAACGTTCATTTGATCTGTTTTTGTAATTAAATTGACATCTGTGGTGTTTCAATCATCCTGTTTTGTTGATAAAGGGGAAACCCGAAACGTTCATTTGATCTGTTTGTGTAATAAAATTGACATCTGTGGTGTTTCAACCATCCTGTTTTGTTGATAAAGGGGAAACCCGAAATGTTCATTTGATCTGTTTTTGTAATTAAATTGACAATCGTGGTGTTTCAATCATCCTGTTTTGTTGATAAAGGGGAAACCCGAAACGTTCATTTGATCTGTTTTTGTTATTAAATTGACATCTGTGTTGTTTCAATCATCCTGTTTTGTTGATAAAGGGGAAACCCGAAACGTTCATTTGATCTGTTTTTGTAATTAAATTGAAGCTTACATTCAACTTCACGTTATCATTTACAACGACTAAATCAGGACATCTTAACACACAATAATGTCATGACCACGAAGAGCAGAACGCTTTTGACTACTTTATAATATAATCTCAGAGCTGCCAAGTTCAGAAAATCAAAACCATGGACAAAATAATAGGAAAACACACACACATATATGTATACACAAACAGTCACAGTCAACGTGGACTGATTTTTTGGGATGGTATTTTTCTTTCTTGCTTTGCCTGGCACCTTTCATACACGCTTGTTCAGTTCTTTATCTTATATCGGTGCCTGCTCCTTAATTTCTTAATTTAGTAACAGCACACACACACAAACACACACACATAAACACAAATACACACTGGCAAAATCAAATAGGGACAGTACACAATATATAATAATACTTTGGTCATTGACCTCCTAAAATACAATACTATCTGACATCAATAACTACATACACTTTGAAGGGACTAATCAGAAACATACAGGATGAATATATCAAAGTCATATTCTCCTAATATTATAAAAACTATCAACAACTGGGCTGAAATGATGGACATGACCACGGGTGCAAGCAACTGGACCTCAAAAAGCCTGCAAGTCTACTTATGACCAGACATATAATCTGAAAAAGCCTGCAAGATTCACGGATTTACCTCGTCATTTGAAGTCTTGTTCTCAGCATCTAGTCTTCATAATAGTAGTCCACAATTGTTGTATGTTTAATCCAAAGGTTGTAATGGAGTAATTTGTTAAGTTTCTTGTAACAAAAAAAAAAAAATAAATCAATCAATCAAATCCAAATCGCAAAAAGCCGGCGACATTTTTTTCGGTAATCCAATCGCCGGCAGGCCGGCTGTAGCCGGCCCTCTTGCACCCATGGACATGACACGAGGTGGTGATGCGGGACAGTAGCCCCAAATGCGGGAATGTCCTGCATGATGTTGGACACTTGGCAGCCCTGTGGCTATGTGGTATGACACTCGCTTTCGGATCGGAAGGTCCTGGGTTCGAGCCTCGCTCTGCGCATAGTTCAGTCCTTGGAAAAGGCTCTTTACTCACATTCTCTCACCGTACTCAGGTGTAAAATGAGTACCTGGCCGTTAACAGCGTTGTCTCTGTCCCAAAAATTTGTAATATCGCCTGTGTTGCTGTTGGCCAGGGACCCCTTGTAAAATGCTTTGAGCACGTTTAGTGGATATTGCGCTATATAAGAGCTCAACTTTTTTGTTTTTTTTTAAATATAGATTTAGAGCTTTTTCTGTCACTTGTTCTGATTTGTCATTCAAAAAAGCATAATCCTGGGACATGTAAGAGCCATTTCCAGATATATAAACAGTCCCAATTTCTTTTTTCTTCAAGTTATTCTACCGATAATCCTGATTTTAACAGGACAGTTGGCCGCTATGCCAATCTGACAACGAATGTGACCCACTGACTCAGAATAGTATTATATCCAGGTGAACTATTAATGTGTTTTTTTTTTTGTTAGTTGTTAGGGGTTTTACAGCGCTTGCAACACTATTTGGTAATTTCAGCGCCAGTAAAATGGAAAATAAATGACAGAGGAAAAGTTGTAGATCTGAAGTCAAAAGCATCGTAGAAATAGGCAAGACAAAGGGGAACTGGTTCAAATAAAGAACAGAATATTCCACAAGCAAATCCATCAATGGGCCTATTTTGACAATACTTACAAGTCCCATCCAGGCACATTCAAAGGATCCTGCTATGAGGGATAAACATGTTTACAAACTAGTATAATATAGTCAAAACTATAAATTATAATAGTACATATCAGAGAGGTGATTTACACAGCAAAAAAAAAAAAAATCATCTCTCAAAAAGAAGGAACTATACATTTGACTGTCTCCCTCACAGAAAAGGATCCAGCCAGGATCAGGAAAAAACTTCCGGGTCACAGTAGCATCGTGATTCAAAAGTTTCGCTTAATCATATGGACGTACCCACCCGATTGTTGGGACCTTAACAACAACAACAACAAAAAAAAATCCAAATCCAAATCGCAAAAAGCCGGCAACGTTGTTTTCGGTAATCCAATCGGCCGGTAGGCCGACTGTAGCTGGCACTCTTGCACCCATGCGAGTTCAACACACACAAACGCCACAAAGTTGGCCAGCATTTAAGTTAATAGCCAATATTCTCAATATTCTGGTCTTGAGCAAGTCACCTTGCCCTAGCAATGCACTGCTGCTGAGCCTAGGTTATTTCAGTCGTCCCTTGGAATAGACCTTAGAGACAAATTTCCCCAATGGGATGAATAAAGCAGTGATGCCATCAGAAAAAAAATGAAAAAGGAGGAAAATGATCGACGTCTCATGATGCCCCCCAAAGGGGGTCCGGGGGCATCATCCCCCCCCCCCGGAAAATCTTTTTTTTTAAGTGCCAAAATAAGGCTATCTGGGACTAATTCCCATGAATTTTTGGAGCATTTATTATCCATTCAAAGATCAGGTGAAGGAGTCATAAAACACATAAAACTTTTTTTTAAAAAATCTAATGTATATATTGCAGTTATATTTTTTGTGATATCACCATCATATTGCAAAGATTCGCTAATTGCCAACGGAGGAAAAATGGGAGGAACTGAGGAGAAAAAAAGGGAGGAACCTCCAAAAAGGAGGAATTCCTCGGATCCGCGGAAGATTGGCATCACTGATAAAGGGAATTTTATTTTATTTCATTCGCGTTTATTAACATGACAAATGATGTCTAACCTTTGTGGTCTCCCCGCCAGCCCCAGACGTAGTGATGATGACTCGTCGTTCCCCAGGTCTGCCCACCGTGGCTGTTGCTGTGGTCAACGGTTGCCCTCCAGGGGTCCCGGCAGTCACCAGGTGACGCCCTGCTCCACCCAACACATCCTATGGCAATGAATACAGAGTAACAAACTTTCAAATAATAATAATATATATTTTTTTAAAATTCAGCTTTTATATAGCGCACTTTCCACTAAATGTGCTTAAAGCGCTTTACAAGGGGTCCCTGGTCAACAGCAACATTTAACATGTAGGACGGGACATAACGCCTGTTAGGCAATATTACAATTTTTCGGACAAAGACAATGCTGTTTTACGACCAGGTACTCATTTTACACCTGAGTTTGGTGAGAGAATGTGAATAAAGCGCCTTTTCCAAGCACTCAACTATGCGCCGAGCGCGAGGCTCCAACCCAGGACCTTCCGATCCGAAAGCGAGTGTCATACCACTAGACCACATAGCCGCAATAATAATAGATCTTTATTGTCCACAAATGTGGCAAATTGTCATTTAGTTACACTTGTTATAACGTTATATGATAACAATAACAAATAGCAGTATCAATTTATTTTTATATATATATTAACTGCACTATCCACTTAATGTGCTCAATAAACAAGAATAAAATCAAAAGGAGAAGGAAAAAATGACTGAGATCAAAAATTGTTTGATGGACAAAAATGAATATAAGTTTAATAACAAAATATCAAACACAGAATATTTGTTTGTTTTTAAGGGTTTTACGGCGTTCGCAACACATTAAGGTCATAACAGCGCCAGTATAAAGGAAGAAAATGGGAAAGTAAAAAGTTCCAGAATAACAATTAAAGTACACCAAGAAAAGGTGAGACAAAGGGGAATTGGTTCAAATAGAGAACAGATGTAGATTCAAAGAGCAGAGTATCAGTGTACATAGTTTTAAATCATCTAAATGTCTCATCCTGTCACAAGCATGGGTCACCACTAAGAGAAATACACTAATCATATAATACAAATCATATGCATGTAAACAAAAAATAAAACAGTACATAACAAATAACAGAGAGATTATTTACAAGGCAAAAAATTTCACCTCCCAAAACATTTGACTCTTTCCCTCCCAGCCAGGGTATCAGGCCGGGGCCAGGACAAAACCAAGAAATCTCATTCCAAGACAAAGACAGAAAGCATGTTGAAAAACAGATATAGGGGGATAGAAGACACAGCAACTGCCTCCCTCAGAATGTTTCGGACAAAAAACCCTTACTCAGCCAACTACAAAAACAATAAATACATTATATTAATGTATTTATTGTTTTCGTTATTGGCTGTCCACTATGGCTGGTCAAAAAAACCTCCATTCAGATAGAAAGATGAAAACATTTTTGTTGTATTAATATTAAATCAAAAAAATAAAAAAGTAAAGAGTAAAAACCTTTTCAATGGCCCCTGGGAAAGCTGAAGTGCTGACACTGCGTATGTGAGCCGATCCGTGAACTAGCGGTGACTGTAGCCTGGGGTGTTGAGTTTTCTGTACCACAATCACGTTTGGCTTGGACACTGAAATAAATGATACAATCGTAAACATTTGGTTAAGGCAATCTTAAACTTAAAACTTTTTCTTCAACACAAAGAATAATAGAACATTATCGTTTGCCTCAATTTTATATTATGTATGCATGTCTGGAAAAAGCACGGAGAAAGTAAAGGCACTTTTTTTTTAC
Organism: Berghia stephanieae; assembly: GCF_034508935.2. Classification (NCBI taxonomy): domain Eukaryota; kingdom Metazoa; phylum Mollusca; class Gastropoda; order Nudibranchia; family Aeolidiidae; genus Berghia; species Berghia stephanieae. The sequence goes on from NC_088369.1 coordinate 17,274,866, forward strand.
AGATTTCATTTATCTCCCTCTCAGCTACTTACGAATGAGATAATACGTGATTATCACGTCCACATTATCGATTTTCCTTTATTTAGCTTACAGGATGACATCATCCAAGACAAACCCACCTGTGGTACTTCCAGATCCTGATTTGACCGCCGTCAAGTGTAAAGTCTTGGGGTTGACAGTGACCACACTGCTGGCCTTGGTGGTGGTGGCTATCACGCGACCACCCGGCGTTGTGATGTTCAACACTTTGCCCCCAGAGTGAGCTGTGAAAGAGATAGTCAATTCAGGTGCTATAATTACATTGCAACAGACATTTCATTACCTCCCCTGAATTTATATGAAAATAAGACCCTTTGCCAGAACAAGGTTTGTGCCGTCATCGCTAAACACATCGGATAATGTTTTCTTCTATAATTGAAGAGTGACTGAACACATCGGATAATGTTTTCTTCTATAATTGAAGAGTGACTGAACACATCGGATAATGTTTTCTTCTATAATTGAAGAGTGACTAAACACATCGGATAATGTTTTCCTCTATAATTGAAGAGTGACTGAACACATCGGATAATGTTTTCTTCTATAATTGAAGAGTGACTAAACACATCGGATAATGTTTTCTTCTATAATTGAAGAGTGACTAAACACATCGGATAATGTTTTCTTCTATAATTGAAGAGTGACTAAACACATCGGATAATGTTTTCTTCTATAATTGAAGAGTGACTAAACACATCGGATAATGTTTTCTTCTATAATTGAAGAGTGACTAAACACATCGGATAATGTTTTCTTCTATAATTGAAGAGTGACTGAACACATCGGATAATGTTTTCTTCTATAATTGAAGAGTGACTAAACACATCGGATAATGTTTTCTTCTATAATTGAAGAGTGACTAAACACATAACACATTGGATAATGTTTTCTTCTATAATTGAAGAGTGACTGAACACATCGGATAATGTTTTCTTCTATAATTGAAGAGTGACTAAACACATCGGATAATGTTTTCTTCTATAATTGAAGAGTGACTAAACACATCGGATAATGTTTTCTTCTATAATTGAAGAGTGACTAAACACATCGGATTGTTTTCTTCTATAATTGAAGAGTGACTAAACACATCGGATAATGTTTTCTTCTATAATTGAAGAGTGACTAAACACATCGGATAATGTTTTCTTCTATAATTGAAGAGTGACTAAACACATCGGATAATGTTTTCTTCTATAATTGAAGAGTGACTAAACACATCGGATAATGTTTTCTTCTATAATGAAGTGATGACACATGGATATGTTCTTCTATAATTGAAGAGTGACTAAACACATCAGATAATGTTTTCTTCTATAATTGAAGAGTGACTAAACACATCGGATAATGTTTTCTATAATTGAAGAGTGGTTTTCCAAATCTGCCTAACTCCGGTTGCTTTTCCCATTTTGAGATATTCAGGATTATTTCCCATAAAATTTCTCATTCTGTTTATTGTTTTATATCATATTTTTTAAACTTCAAATTCACACAAAGCTAGGGAAATTCTTGTGCCGTTTGATGCTTAAAATATAATTTGTATTTCAATTTATCTCATGGATGGAAAATCTCAAAAAGTAGAAAAATCGACTCAACGACTTTTGGAAAATCAGCCTTCAATTATTTCATTTGAACACCTAAAACCTTAAGAGTAAATTGTAACCAAAAGAGTGTTTTACTTTCAAAAAAAGAAAACTTGATATTTAATCCAAAAATAAATCAAAGGATAGAACATCACAGAGTCTGCAAGTCCGGTCTAGAAATTTCAAGATCGTATTTTTCTGCCTCCTGTGTGGGCTTTAAGTGATGTATTAATAGTTTTACTGATTTTGTTATTGGGCGAAGAAGGGTTTTGAGTTCGAAACTTTCCACGTTGGATATTTTGGTATTTTTAACTCGTTATTTTAGGGGGGTTTTTTTGGAAGCTGTTCTATTCCTTTTTGTTCATTCCATTTTACAGTTCACAAAAAGCTTCTAGAAGCTTAGAATCACTTTCATGATAAAACAACATAAGTTTTGGGGTCCCCACTCCTGGCAAAGGCTCATAACTGTCAAACACTGGGCCCACAATGTGGGCATGGGGCAATAAACATCGGGCCCACAATGTGGGGTAATACATATTATGGTTTAGTCCACACTGGTGGTTTAGTCCACAGTTTGAAAAGTTCTTCCTTTTGAAACAGTTACCTGTGTACGTGGAGATGGTCCTAGGAAGCATGGTGACCGCTGAGGTAGTGGTGCTGGAGCCGGACTGACCCGTATTGACCATCACGACGGGTGTGGATGGGCCGCCAGCAGAGCCAGGGGCATGCTGGGAAGGCTTGGGGAGAATCTTGTTGCCAGTGCTCTGAGTAATGATCTTCATACCTGGATGTGGATGGGATGCAGGGGGGGAAGAGGAGAGGAAGGAAGAAATATTTATATATTTATATATTTTTCCCCCCCACAAACCTGAGTATTTTCGTAATTGGTCATGAAATTTGTATAAAATTCGTAAAATTACGAAAAATATTTACGATTCGGCAAGTATATCAGGGTGATGTAGATGTCGGAAAGAAATTTTTAAAAAAAATGTTTTTAAGTGTTTTACGGCGCTTGCAACACATTAAGGTCATATCAGTGCCAGTAAAAAGGAAGAGAATGGGAAAGTAAAAAGTTCTAGAATTACAATTAAAGAAAAGGTAAGACAAAGGAGAATTGGTTCAAATGGGGAACAGATGTAGATTCCAAGAGCACACTATCAAAGTACTTAGTTTGAGATCACTTAAAAGTCTCATCCAGACACAAGCACGGGTCTCCACTAAGAGGAATATACTCAAATGTTTACCAATCATATAATATAATATGTAAACTAAACATAATACAATGCATAACAGAAAGATGATTTACAAGGAAAAAAAATATCATCTCCCAAAACTATAACTATACATTCGACTGTTTCCCTCTCAGCCAAGGACTCCGACCAAGGTCAGGACAAAACCAAGCCTCTCATTCCAAGACAAAGACAGAAAGCAATTGGAAAACATAAGAGGGGATAGAAGACACCGCAAGTACCTCCCTGCCTGCTAGGACAGAAATTTAAATTCCTATAAAAAAGTCAGAAATCAAGGTAAAGCCGGAAATCTTTTCACCCATGAAACTATCAATCCTCACCTCCTTCTTGTTTGATTTGTATGGTGGGCTTCTGCAGCGTCTTCACCTGAATTCCCCCGGCCGTTGTGTGATGGTGGACCACTTGTGCCTGGGTCGGAAGCGGGCCGGATTGAGGGACCGGCTGTTGCGGGTGGTGGTGGAGAATCGGGGTGGAAGGAGCAGTCGCAGCAGCAGCAGAAGGAGGGGCGACGGCCACAGTCATTGACGTCGAGGGAGGGGCTGGAGGGGGAGGTGGGCCACCGACCTGAGCATGGCCCGTAGCTGTTCCGACGGATGTTCCGTGTTGTTGTGAGGTAGGAGACATGAGCTGGGGCCCACCCATGGGCAGAACCACTCCCGACTTGTGTCCAGGCTAAAGAAAATGATTTTTTAAAAAAGTAGAAAAACTAAACATAAATGGACTCATTATAATATTTTTAAAATTCAAAATTACTGACCCATGATGTGTCAACATTAAAAAAAAAAAAAGTAACCCGGGTAAACTCTGGATATAGTCTGTATTAGGATTGAGTGAGTTAATCTAATTTCATATGCCATGATATGTCCAAAATAAACATGAAATCTTGTTTTGTTTTCAAGGGTTTTATGGTGCTTGCAAAACATTTAGGTCATATCAGCACCAGTAAAAAGGAAGAAAATCGGATAGCAAAAGCATTCTAGATTTACAATTAGAAGGACTTGAGGAAAAAGTAAGGTGAAGGGGATTGGTTAAAATAACATGTAGATTCCAAGAGCACACTATCAGTTTATTTAGTTTGAGATCACCTAAAAGTATCACCCAGACACCAGCACAAGATCCCACTAAGAGGAATACACTCAAATGTTTACAAATTATATGTTAAAAATAAAAAAAAATATAACAGTACTTAACAGAGAGATGATATACAATGAAAAAAATGTCATCTCCCATAACTATACATTTGACTGTTTCCCTCTCAGTTAGGGTATCCGGCCAGGGCCTGGACAAAACCAAGTAATCTCAATCCAAAACAAAGACAGAAAGCAATTGGAGAACAGGTATAGGGGTATAGAAGACACAGTAAGTACCTCCCTGCCCACTATGGGAGGTTGGGAAACATGGAATCAAATACAGGAAGTGATGTATTAGCCTTACCACAACACCAGGGTATCGCTGACGGGGAACAACTCGGGGTCTCACCTTCCCCAACCCAATCTGGACAGACGGGTTGAATAAAGCTGGATTCGTGCCTGAGCTAGAAGGGGCTGACGGGACAGTCACTGCAATGACATTCATAAACCGTCATTATTACCATTATTGTAGATAATCAAAGACATTCATAAACCATCATTATTATCATTATTGTAGATAATCAAAGACATTCATAAACCATCATTATTATCATTATTGTAGATAATCAAAGACATTCATAAACCATCATTATTATCATTATTGTAGATAATCAAAGACATTCATAAACCACCATTATTATCATTATTGTAGATAATCAAAGACATTCATAAACCATCATTATTATCATTATTGTAGATAATCAAAGACAAGAATATAACTTATACAAAAAAAACAAAACAAAAACAGCGAAAGCTTTCCAGCCACTTGCCCTTCGGAGCCACTTTTCCTTCGGAGCCATTTGACTCATGGAGCCAGAGTTAATTCCTGCTTCTATAATCAGGGTTGCCCATTCAAGAGGCAAACATTTACTGAACTTTTATGCAAAAATATTTGTTTGTTTTGTTTTTAAGGGTTTTACGGCGCTTGCAACACATTAAGGTCATATCAGCGCCAGTAAAAAGGAAGAAAATGGGATAGTTCTAGAATTACAATAAAGCATCCAAGAAAAGGGAAGACAAATGGGAATTAGTTCAAATAAGAAACAGGTGTAGATTCCAAAAGCACTCTATCAAAGTACCTAGTTTGAGATCATTAAAAGTCTCATCCAGACACAAGCACAGGTCCCGCTAAGAGGAACACACTCAAATGTTTTACAAATCATATATAAAATAAAGAAAGCATAATACAGTGCATAACAGAGAGATGATTTTCAATGAAAAAAATATCATCTCCCAAAACTAACTATACATTCGACTGTTTCCCTCTCAGCCAGGACCAGGACAAAACCAAGTCTCATTCCAAGACAAAGACAGAAAGCATGTTGGAAAACAGATATAAGGGGATAGAAAACACAGTATGTACCACCCTGCCCACTATGGGAGGTCAGGAACCCCACCCAGATGCAAAAATATTGAACAACCCATGTCTGAATGCTGAACTCCAGTAAAAAGACATCATGTACTTACTTTTTCCCATTTAGTAGTAGGTGATTGGAAAATATACAGAGGTTTTATAATATGCTGAATTCCGTAAATATACGGTATATTGGCAACCTTGTATAATGTGAAACAGACAACTGCTTGCTATCCTGATGATAGATTCTAGTCATTCGAAAAGGACTTTACACCAAATCAAACCACACCCAGCTACCCAATCACTGCTGGATGGACAGATGGGTCTGAAAAAAATTCTGGACACGACACAGGATCGATCACAGTCCCTTTGCGTGTGAAGCGAGAGCTCCACCGATTCAGTTATTCCAGTCAGGGAAAGGGCAAATTATTGGGATGCTGAAGACCTGTTTTTATTTTGTAAACTGTAAACTTCTTCTTCTTCTTCTTCGTTCCTCTGATGGACATCTATGGCTGCAGTCCGATATCTGCTATGAAGTCTGTGGTCCGCTTTAGGTCCTCAGCCTCACCATAGGGGGATACTGTAAACAATTTCAATGATTTTCCTCTATAATTTTGGTTAAAAAAAAAGAACAACCCATAACTGGAGTAAACATTCAAATTTGGCTACCAAAAATCTGTGATTAAAAAAACAAAAAACAAAAAAAAAGCAGCTTTGAATTTGGTCCTAACAACAAAATCAAATCTAACCTGGCATTGAGACTGAACTTGTCATGGTTGTCGAGGTCACGACCCCTGGGAAGTTCGAAGAAGCGGCCGAGGCGGCCATGGAAGAAGCGGATCGGACGACCTCAGGAATATTGACCTGGTTACGGAGAGGCATCGGGACTCCTGCGTTGTTGGTGACCGTTGCTGCAGGCACGTTGCGAACAGGGACAGATGTGGAACGTTGCATGACTGGGGTTCCTTGTGTCCCACCGGCACTGGTCACCAGGATCACCTGAAACAAAACAAAACAAAAACAAAATTTTAAAAAAAAGGCCAAATCCTTGATAAAAAGCACATAAGCAAAAGTAAAACAAAGGGGAATGGTACAAATAAGAAAAAGATTAAATTTCCTTGAGCACAATGTCAGCATACCTAGTTTGAGATCACCTAAATGTCTCATTCAGACACCAGCACAAGATCCAAATACAAGGAATACACCCGACTGCTTACACTTACAGATCATTATATTCACAACAAAAATATAACTACACAACGGAGAGATGATTTAAAGGGGAAAAAATATCCTCTCCAAAAAAATAAATAAAAAATAACAATGGTTTCCATCCCAACCAAGACAACGACACAGATAACAATTTGGAAAACATTTATAGGAGGATAGAAAACACAGAAAGCTGCCAACTATGAGAGGTCAAAAATTCCCACCCAAGTCATTTTGAAAAAGGGAAAACCCAAAACCATCGAAGACTAATCGTCTTTCTGCCATGTCTAGAAGTGTAACATTTCCTTGCATTCCTTTTTTAATAAAAACTCAGACCCTTCAACTTTTCAAAAACAAAATCCGGGGGAAATTTTGGGACAATTCCGGGATATATGTGAAGAATAGTTTTCCAAAACTCCCTTATTCCCATTATGAGATATTAAGGATAATTTCCCTTAAAATTTCTCATTCGGTCTATTATTTTATCGTGTTTAAACTTCAAATTCTAACAGATATAGGGAATGAGATTAGCGGAAGAGTAGCGTCCCTTGATTGGACGTCACAGCGGAAAACTTATTAGAGAGAGAACATCATGTTGGTTGTGCGCATGCGTCTTTCGTCCTCGCCTCCGGTGAAAGCGGCTTGAGACACATACGCAAAACCAAATTGACGTTCTCTCTGTAAGGTGACGTCCAATCAAGGGACGCTATTCTTCCGCTAATCTCATTCCCTATAAGGAAATTCCTGTGTCAATTGATGCTTAAAATAAAATTTGTATTTCAATTAATCTCATGGATGGAAAATCTCAAAAAGTAGAAAAATCCAACTTAACAAATTTTGGAAAACCAGCCTTCATATGAACATGTGATTTGTGATAAGGAATATTGTGGTGGTGACAATACTGATGATGATTTTTTTCCTGGAACAATAAAATACAATCAAATTAGGTCAATCAGGCATGAGTAAAAATATCCGTAATTTTCCCTTAAATTTGGGCTAGTTGTGGCAGATCGGATAAAATCCTAACGAATACCTTGGCCGGCTGTGATCCACTGCTCACGCTGGCCGGTCTGCCCTGTGGACTTTTGCTGATTGTAATCTTGACAGGGGACGAGGAAGGGATGCTGCCACTGGTGGTGGTGTACGCAACACGGGGTGTCTGGGTAGATGCACTTTGACTCTCTGTCGACAAACTGCGAGATGTGATGTGCTGAGGGTTGACAACGCCCAGATCTTCGTCGTCGTCTTGGTTCAGCATTCCTACACGTGGAGGGGAGAAGGAAACAAAAATAGATTTTATAACAACACTTTTTATTTGTTATTTATACAAAGAGATATACAGTAAATAAATGAATAAATAAATAAAATTTATATTGCGCCAATCGAATATCAAAAAGGTAATATATCAAGATGAGTCCGATGCTTACTTAAAATTGAATTTACAGTTAAACTCATAAAATTTGAGTTGAAACAAAATGTCTTCCTCAAGGAGAATAAGTTTTGTTTCATAAATTATTTTAGAAACTGAAAATTTTGTAATTCTCATAATTATTTTTGTTTTAAATTCAAACTTTGATTGAGTTCATTCTGCCCCGATATCAGATTGATGCTGTGAGTCACAAATTCGGATAGAATATTCACACTGGTCAAAAGCTTTACGCCTTACGTGTAGAATGTTAAGTTAAAGCACATTACTAGTTATAATATGATGGTTGTAAAAAAACATTTTTAGTTGTCATTGTTTCATGTAGTCATGATAGATCTTATCTACAACCAATTTGAGTTATTTTATAATGCATAAAATTAATTTTATTGCTTTTTCTTCATTTTAATTTTACTTTGCTAAACACAAAGTTCTTCCTTTTTACATTATTTATTCATATATTTTATGTATACTATTATCTGTGTAAATTTATAGTGTTCTGTTCATATGCTTGTTTTTTTTTACCCAAATGATTTATCAATATCTATATTCACCACACAATCAAATTTCCTTTTTTGAGATTAATAGAGTATTTTTATTATCATTATAAAGCGGTTTTCTCAACAGATGTAAATCAGGGCTGCCAATTCAGGATGCAAAAATTTACTGAACTTTTACACACACACACACACACATATATATTGAATTGAGTGACCCATTTCTGAGTGCTGAACTCGAGTAAAAAGATGTTTGTACTTACTTTTTTCTGTTTAGCAGGTGATTGGAAAATATACAGAGGGTTTGTTTTTGTTTGTTTGTTTTTAAGGGTTTTACGGCGCTTGCAACACATTTAGGTCATATCAGCGCCAGTAAAAAGGAAGAAAATGGGATAGTAAAAAGTTCTAGAATTACAATTAAAGCACCCAAGAAAAAGTAAAACAAAGGGGAACTGGGAACAAATAAGGATCAGATGTAGATTCCAAGAGCATACCATCAATGTACTCAGTCTGAGACCACCTATAAGTCTCATCCAGACACAAGCACAAAATCTAACAAAGAGAAATACTCAAATGCCTACATTATAAATTCAAAATAACAAATATAATAATACATACAGAGGGTTTATAATATACCGAGTTCCGTAAAAATATTGAAAATTGGCAACCTCGGTTATCACTACGAGAACTGATACTTTCGGGAACATGTGTTTTAAAAGAGAACTAAATGTTATCATTACTAACAGCTAATTGTTCCCATCATCACTTACATTAAGTTTCTATTTTTATGACATCGTAGAAGAATTACATTTTGAATAGTTTAAAATAAACTGAATGCTTTTAAAGAACTTTACAGCAATCGATTCATTTCAAAGTCAATAGGATTCTGTGACATAGTCAGTAACTGGATGGGTGACATGATCTCAAAAATCTACTCCTAGCATTGTTGCACTGGGTAAGGCATAACCTCACTTGACACAGGTACGAATGAATATCTCTCTACAGGCAGTGATGAATATTGTATTATTACGTAGGGCAGTATAAAAAAAATCAATCATAATTTTTTTAATATTTAAAATAATAGTGGCAGTTACCTTTGATGTGGATAGACGTACCACTTGGCAGGACAACGACATTGGACGATGGACTGGACGGTCTGGGCACCTTGACCAAAGTTGTGGTTGGATCTGAGGGATCGGAGAATCAAGAACGTGTTGATAAAGTCAATCTTACAACGGTCATTTTATTTCTAAATCATTGTTGGAGAAGCAGACATGGTAGACGATTTCCTGAGAATAGTGATGACAAATTGTCTAAATAAAAAATTTATAACTAAATATTCGGCAACATGATTTATTATTTTTAATATTAGAAGAAAGGATTCTCAACTTGGTACAGTAGTCAGGAAAAGTGGTCCCTTAAAAGCATCTCATGATTTTTGGTGCATTCAACAGAGTGCAGCACACTTACCACTAAATATTAAGACATAGCTGACCCAGAAAGAAAAAAAGTGTCATTCACAAGCGAAACCAACCATCACTTAGAATGTGAGGCGAGAGTTCACATGTAAGCTATGAAAATCAAATATCTTTTTAAAATGTACATTCTTATCAAGTGTGTAAAATGTCTATTCGAGTGCAAGTAATTGAAATTGCTATGTTTTTATTTTTCATTGTATTCACTTTTTAATCTTTTCAGAAAATATCTACTTAATTGAATCTTAAATCTATTGTATGTGACTTATGTATTGATGATGTTTTTGATGCCTGTTTTATGCTCTTGATGTTTTGATATTGATTTGGTCATGCAATGTTATTGTTACCTGGGTAAACAATGTCCTTATTTCAGTGCTGATGATGACAAAAAGTGAAAAAGTAGGAAAATATTGAACGATTGCCTTTAAGCCCCGTTTTTACTGCACTGAACCCCACTTTTAGAGCAACTGAGATGATAGACTATCATTGATACTCTAGCTAACTTCTGGAGAGTGGGAAACTGCACCTGTGTGTTCCACCACACGTCAACTCTCTCATTGCTAGCACATTGTTTTGAGAAAATGTCATTTTTAAAAGGAGAAAATTCCTCCTCTGGACTCCAAAATCGCGGATTTCTGCAGATCCGAGGAAAACCATCAGCACTGTTTTTTATTAAAGTGCTTTGAGGGTTCGAAGAAAGGCGCTATAGAAATATGCTTATTATTATTATCTAATGAATGTAATGTGCCTGGAGCTGTTGAAATGGGGTAAGACTCCAATACAAAAAAGTAATGACTATCATTAATATTATTATTGCGAAGTGGCCGAGTGATTAAGGCATTGCACTGTGACCCAGTAGGTCCAAGGTTCGAGCCCCGCTTCAGCACTTTTGTTTTATTTCCTTGGGCTAGGTTATTAACCCCAATTTTCTCACATTGGACAACATGGGCGATTCCCGTTGACATCAGACACCCTGTTTGATGGATTATCTATATTCCTTCATGGAATACCTTGGCGACTGGATCTTATGGTGTCGTTGCGAAAGGGCGCAATAATATATTTATTATATTATTATTATTATACCATTTTTCCCACACGTCTGAGAGGGAGGTGGCAAAGAGGCGTTTTTCTCCACCATGGCAGAGGCTGTTTGATTGGCTGTAGCAGTGAAGGCTGTTTGTGGCACCAGTCGAGGCATGAGAGGCACCAGACGTCTGCCTTCCACCATCCACTCATTGGCATCTGTGTTACCAACCACACTGTGTGCAAACATTGGAAAAGGAGGACGCCCCGTTTAATAAGAGGTTACATTATTAGTCAGTAAGAGTAGTAGTAGTAGTAGTAGTAGTAATTGCAGTAGTAGTAGTAGTAGTAGTAGTAGTAGTAGTAGTAGTAGTAGTAGTAGTAGTAGTAATTGCAGTAGTAGTAGTAGTAGTAGTAATTGCAGTAGTAGTAGTAGTAGTAGTAGTAGTAGTAGTAGTAGTAGTAGTAGTAGTAATTGCAGTAGTAGTAGTAGTAGTGTAGTAGTAGTAGTAGTAGTAGTAGTAGTAGTAGTAGTAGTAGTAGTAGTAGTAGTTAGTAGTAGTAGTAGTAGTAGTATAGTAGTAGTAGTAGTAGTAGTAGTAGTAGTAGTAGTAGTAGTAGTAGTAGTAGTAGTAGTAGTAGTAGTAGTAGTAGTAGTAGTAGTAGTAGTAGTAGTAGTACTAAATACGATACAAATATAGCAGTAGCAGTAGTAGAAGTACTAAATATGATACAAATATAATAATAATAGCAGATTGTCTTCTTTTTTTTTTTTTCCTTTCATTTTTATCTTAAATGATAGTATATTAGACTTTAGAAAATGATAATGGCTAACACAAGTGTGTATTGTCTTGTTGTTTTCGGTATACTTTTATCAATATTATTATTTGTCTGTGGAGGAATAAAATCTATTAAAAGATCAGAACTAAAAAAAAAAAAAACCCAACAAAAAAAACAAAAACGAAATTTGAAGCTCTAAGCATTAAAAAAAAATAAATCTCTGAAATTTATTGTGGGAATTGAAATAAAAGTTTTAATAATAACCTGTCAGCAATGGTTGATAGTTTTTCATCGTTGATCGCTCGCCTGACTTCAGCTCTGTGCCTTTCTGTAGATATACTGAAACAGGACAAAAAAGATTTTATTTTTCTTCGATACCATTTAAAAATACATCCTGCATACCGACTGTATGAAGACAGATTCACATTACAATCTACTGAACACAGAGGCTGATAGAAGTCGGTAGAAGGAATTAAGATATCAATAAAAAAATTTAAAAACCAATGAATTTCCGGTGACAAAGAGGAATCAACAGTTCTTGAAATTGAAATAAAGGATTTCATATTGCAGCAATTTAACCTATGATGAGATCCATAATTTTTTTTTTCAATTGGGTAAAAATAATATTGTACAGTAGAACATGAAAGTAACGTACTCGGAAATAGCGAGAACTCGGAAATAGCGAGTAAAATCTAAATCCCTGTTTTTTCCCCTTATTTGAGTCAATAAAATTAGCATGAAAGTAGCGAGTATGAAAAAGAGGTCAACTTGGAAATAACGAGCATTTCCTGCCCCAGCCTAGGACTGCGAACGAAGTAAAGCAAAACAAGAGACAATGGCAATTTAAATATTTTTAGCCTAGCCTCTTTTCTTTTCTTATTTTTCGTTACGAGTAATATTACATAGTAGCCAGCCTAGTCTGTAGTAGTACATAATAGGCGAAACAAATTTGGGTGGGGGTTGGGTTTGTGTGCGTGTGTGTGTATTGGGGGTGGGGGTCAATTATTCACCCAATGTGGTGCCACGCGACGCGCGAGGTAAGCACATGTCAACATGCCTCACTTCGCAGCATCGGTTAGCGAGTAGCATCGTTAACGAACGACACGATCAGCGAGAGAGGGGAGTGTGGAACCATTATTTCAATGGGTCAGTGATTGAGTGATGCGCTTGCTTACCTCATCAAACATGCCGAGTGCATACAAACACTCGCGCGCACACGCACACACTTCTATGTTCTTGTTTTTTTTCTAGTCATGATTTTACTTGAAATAAACAAAACAAAAACAACAAAAAACCAAGCATTCTGCCACTTCTGTGAAGAAATTGAAATAGGGGCGACGGCTTTTACTTGAATTACACACTGAGGGGAATAACCAGCAATATTATAACCTTTCCTGGCAACTCGGGAATAGCGAGTAATCAGGAGTGGACCAGTCGAACTCGCTATTTCCGAGTTCTACTGTATTAATAGTTAACAACCAGGAAAGATGCGGCTATGTGGTCTGGTGGTATGACACTCGCTTTCGGATCGAAAGGTCCTGGGTTCGAGCCTCGCTCTGCGCATAGTTGAGTCCTTGGAGAAGGCTCTTTACTCACATTCTTTCCCCATACTCAGGTGTAAAATGAGTACCTGGCCGTTGACAGCGTTGCCTCTGTCCGAAAACACTGTAACATCGCCTAACAGGTGTCATGTCCCGTCCTAAATGTTAATCATTGCTGTTGGCCAGGGACCCCTTGTAAAGCGCTTTGAGCACATTTAGTGGATATTGCGATGAAAGTTCAAAAGATAAATATTTCCCTCCCCACCCTCTGCCATGATCTCAGATCTAAAAAAAAAAAACAAAGAAAAATCTGAATCTTTAGTTACTAAACATCAAAGTAAAACCACCATGTTTATTCCACACCTTAGAGTTTGTTGCAGATCTTGCAAAATCTTTTTCTTCTCTCTGGACAAATCTCCTTGAGCCCTGAAGACGGACACAATGGATGCGTATGCCCCAAGCTCCAAGCGACGTAAGATCCTCTTGGACTCCTCCTTGGAGTAATCCAATAACATCGGCCACATGGCGAAGGAATGGAATTTATCTGAAAGTTTAGATAAAAGTCAAAATATTATCAAAAGTGACTTTAAAACCTAATTTGCTATAACTTTAAATGAATATCTCAAAAATAAACCTAGAAACTACTACAACTACTACTACTACTATTACTACTACTACTACTACTACTACTACTACTACCACCTATATGTCTTTTATCTTCCATTATTTTCTGGAAGGTTCTGTTCCCTGATGCTGACCTTTTCTTATCAATTTGATCACCCCCCTGGGGCACCCTATCCGCTACCCACGCCACGCTAACATTTCATTCATACTGCAACCACCATTGAGTACAGACGATACAAGTTATTATTCATCATATTTTATTTTGTATCCACGTTTCTTTTTGTGTACTGTTGTGTTGACAAAGGGTTTGTACCCGAAACGTCCATTGTCTGTTTTGTTCCCATACGAAGCCTCTCCATTTTCACTCTTTCGTTAAAATTAAACATGTGACGTGGATGAAAATTGATAACAGTAGAATTAGAAATCATATGTATGATGAGGCTGTGACAGTGATAAAAATGTTGATACAAGTAGGATATACTGCTGATATTTCTGAATTTAAAACTGAACATTATAAATGAACTATTTCTATTTATTGACAGAGCAACTGATTTTTCATTTCATTCTAGAATTGAAATGATGTCGTCAAAGCTGGGATAGATGACATAACTTTAGGATTTAAAAAGGTTTCTTATAATCCAAGTAGTAAACTTTTGACTTTATAAACTCGTATATTTCCATAAATCTACTGTGAAAATTTCAAGTTGATTGGATGAATAATGACTGAATAGTGGTCATTTAACCCTCAAGGCGTAATCAAATCGGGCACAGTCACAGATTTTTGACGGATTTCTACTCTAAAAGTCAAGCCTGTTCAAGGCACATTTTTGGTGATAACTTTTGAACCAATCGAGATATCAGGAAAATGTTTGTGTTTTCAGGCCCTTTATCAGTGCTTCCTCAAAGAAATTGTCAAAAAGGAGGATTTTTTTAGAAGCCCGCCAAAGACGGGAGCCCACCTAGGGGTGACCGGGGGCATGCTCCCCCGGAAAATTTTTTTAATTGACATGCAATTAGAGCCATTTGGAGCCACTTTGGCATCAAAATTATGATTTTTGTTAAGCACTCCAATAACCTTCTGAGGAGCAAAAAATTGAAAGAAATTTTTAAAAAAAATCTTCTTGACATGTCAGGAATTACCGGTCAACAAGAAAACCTTAATTAGATACAAACAAACCAATGTAATCACCCTCAGACACCAATTCGGTCAAATGATCGCTCAACCACCTCCTCTAACTCTATCCATTTCCATGACCACTTGTTCTTCACAGTACTGTCAATGGTTTCAACAGAAGCACTGCCTCCTTCCTTCAAAAACCGCATATTTGAATAATATTTGAACTTAAGAATCAAATATAGTAAGCCAACTCTTGAAACACGAGTCAAACAAGAACTTGAACTATCTAGATCGATCTAGATATGCCGTTCAATATGGCGCCCATTGTAAACAAGCACGAAACAAGCGGACGTCACTTAATCGTGTGATTCTGTACACAATAATAGTATTCCGCATTTTCTTCTATTGTTTACACCTAGCGACAGGTAAAACATTTTTTCAGCAATTTTTTTTTTCTTGAAATTTTCCGCGGATATTTCTCTTGGTTTTTGACAAATGCGGATTTTTCACGGATCATTAAAAATGCGGAAATCCGCATAACAGCGGAAAAGAGGAAGCACTGCTTTATTTTGTGACCATATTCAATTAAATCTATCTATGAATTTTCAATTTTTTGTGCAAGTACCTATCAGCTAGGTACTTTGGTAAAAAATTCAAATTGGATTGAGCTCAATGCAACCTATATCATTATAAAGTGCTTTGCAACACGATTTTAACGATAAAATTTTTTTTTTTAATCAGATGAGCAGAAGTAAAGTTATTTTAGTTTAAAGGTTGAAAAATGTCCTTCTCTTTGCCTTTATAAAGACTTTGTGACCTGAAACTGTTGCATTTCCAGTCGTAACCACCATTTGGATTTCAAAACTGGCCGAAAATGGCCACTAGGATTTGAGTAAGATTTTGCTTGAACGAAATTCAGGAATGTGGTATACAATTTTGCCCTGAATTTAATTTGAATAAAAAGTTAAGATGTTATATCACGTGCCATCACTGGAATTTTGATTTACAAATTTCTAATTTTTAAAATTATCCAAAGCTAAATTATACCCTATTTTATCCACGATCAAAAGGTAAACTAAATGACATTGATTTAAATTTAAACATAAAACAACACCAAACACAGGCTAATTCCTCCTGACGAAAATAAGACATAAATCATTAAAATCCAACCATAAAAAAAATCTATGGAACTTTTTCTGAGACTCATCACTCAAAAGTAAAAAAAAAATCGGGTACCAAGCACAAACACTAGGCCATTTATCAGCTCACTGCTGTAGTGCTATATGAACGCTTACCAAAGTACCTATTTATTATATAATCAGATTTTTGGGGAAAGGATCTTGGTTAACACTGAATGAGAATAGCGAGAGGGGCAGCAGCCCAACAGTGACTCAGTAGCCAGTAGCGAAAAGGGCTGGCTCTGGCTATTCTCACCCAGCCCAGAGTGAGAATCGAGAATAGCTACTCCCTGTCAATCTAATTAATTGCTGATCGATGTAATATGCATAAAATGCATCCATGATTCTCAAAGCTCTTATTAATTAAAAAATTGATACATTTTTATTTTTACTTCATTTGCTTTAACATTAATATCAAGCCTGACAGTCACTGACAGTGACAGTGTGTGGGAGACTATTTTCACCGTCCCGTAATATTTTGGTGGACGATTTTCACCGTATGATGAAAATAGCCTGAGACACTATTTTCACTGTACGGACAGTACTTTACTACTACTACTACGGCTACGGTGAAAATAGTCAGCAGTCCGTTTCTTTTTTTTAATCGACACACCAACTAACCAACATTACATATTACATTTGCCTTTGCGACATAGCTTCACAAGTAAGACCATAGTGATCAAAATAGTGATGGGAAAAACAGAAACGTTCGAAAAAACGAGTTTCACCATACTTTGGGCATATCAGCGGCCACTGCCACTAGACTAGTAGAGATCAAAAAGTGCCACTTTGTGGCAGCCAGAGTATGACTATGACTATGGCGTCTGCTGCCGAATTTAACAAGACCGATTGCAAACGAGGATGAAAATACATTTTAAAATTGCATGCATTGCAAAAAAAAAATTAAGCCAAAAAATTATTGCAAATACCTATATTTGTGGTGGATATTATTAAGAGGAAAATAACCAATGCATAAATTTATAAATCTTCTTTAGTTGCAACGATAACAAATTGGTAAATTTTCCGCCATCTTGAGAAACAACCGGACGTGAAATGCGCATGTACAAAGCTGAAAGTTAAGTAAAAACTTCGTCAAGCTAGTTTCAAGGCAACGATACAAATAATAATAAAAAGGGGATCCACAGCACCACAAGGCGCAGATCGTGCACAGTGCACAGACCGTCTGTACACCCCCCCCCCCCCCCCCCCCCTCTCTTTCTCTCTCTCTCTCTCTCTCTCTCTCTCTCTCTCTCTCTCTCTCTCTCTCTCTCTCTCTCTCTTTCTCTCTCAAAAAGCATATTAAGTGGATATCGCACTACATAAAAGCTAAAGGTTTATTTTTGTTTCTTCTTTTTATTTTTAGTTTGATCAATTGAATTGATAATTTTCAATTGGAACTCAAAATGTGAGGCTTGGCACACAACCCAGGGAGACAGGATAGCCTGGACGACTTGGAACATCGATTTGAAAAATAATAATAAAACTTATTACAGTAATAAGGCGGACGAAAACAACGAGAAAAAGTAATGCCCAATGAAAGAATGGCAATAGAATCTTAATCCGAGGCGAATCAAGAGCATTGTAAGGGACAATACACATATCAGACAACACGATGAACTAATTTACACAGTTGTTCCCCTTAGGCTGCAAAAAAAAACCCAAAAAAACTGAGTGCATTCATAATATTCGTCTACGTCCGAAGTCATTACCAGCCAGTGTGTTATCGACGTTATGTGAAACATACCAGCACACCAAACTACGTGTAACCTAAAACATATTTTACACTGTTAGGACATTGTACATATTTACAGGGCTGGTATTAAAAAAAAGATTTAACTTACATACTTATCCGAACCAGCGACCACTTGAGCTCTAGCCCTTCGGTCTTGTGCCATGACGTTAAAAAATATTTTTTAAATCGCAGTGGCTATTTTTACAGTCCCGTAAAGATGGTTCTCGGGGCTATTTTTACAGTCCCGTAAAGACGGTTCTGGTGGCTATTTTTACGGCGTTGTGGTAATAGATTTTTAAATAGTAACAGATTGGCTGAGTAGACGCCATTAGCTCTAAAACTCTCACTCACTTCGTTCAGGTGCGGCTAGTTAGCAGCTCTCTCTCTCTCTCTCTCTCTCTCTCTCTCTCTCTCTCTCTCTCTCTCTCTCTCTCCCTCTTTCTTTCATTCTTTCTCTATGTCTTTCTTTCTTTCTCTTTCTCTCTCTTCTCTCTTTCTTTTTACTTTCTCTTTTTTTCCTATCTCTCTCCCTCTTTCTTTCATTCTTTCCCAATCTCTTTCTTCCTCTATTTCTCCCTCTCTCTCTCTCTCTCTCTCTCTCTCTCTCTCTCTCTCTCTCTCTCTCTCCCGGTCTTTCTACATTCTTTCTTTGTTTCTCTCTCTCTCTCTCTTTCTTTCATTCTTTCTCTATCCCTTTCTTTCTTTCTTTCCCTCTCTCTCTTTTTCTCTCTCTCTCTCTCTCTCTCTCTCTCTCTCTCTCTCTCTCTCTCTCTCTCCCTCTCTCTCTTTCTTTCATTCTTTCCCAATCTCTTTCTTTTTTTTTTTTTCTCTCTCTCTCTCTCTCTCTCTCTCTCTCTCTCTTTCTCTCTCTCTCTTTTTCCTTTCTCTTTTTCTCTATCTATCTCTTTCCCTAGTGGTACCTCAAAGCCTAGGCTGAGGGGTCTGACCCAGGGCAACCACAACCTTGGTCTGACCACAAGGTGAACACCTCTTTATTTGTCGGAGAACAATAAAACAACCTCCTAACCGGGAAGGGAGGAGCAATACAGCGACCACTCTTGTCTGGTCGGAACAAACACTGGGTCAATCGGTAAAGGAGTAGGAGCAACGCGATGGTGGGACCAAAGCAAAATGCTCTCTCCACCTCGGCGCCCTAATGAGAATCAGTCTTGGGCACCTCTATTCTTTTGGATCATGACCGCCCATGGTAGAGAATCATCATCATTATTTACTTTGTTTTAAAAAAAAATATTATTCAAAAGAACAATATTTAAGCATGAGGTGTTTCGCAATGTGCATCTTTAACATGGACATCCACATGGGGGGGGGGGGGGTAGTCATTTGTCCACAATATGGTTGGGAGGGGGGGGGGGGGTCTAAAATTATGGTCAAATGTGTCCAATTGGTTTGTGAACGGCCTCTTTTCTGAAATTGGATTCAAACCCACTCTCACGTGAGAAGACTGCACCCTGAATGTTAGACGTCTACGTCTTTTAAAATTGTATAAACCGTTAGTCCTTCCTGACTGGTTTTACTGGTAAAGTGTAAACAAAAGCCAACCTGTAAAGTATTATATCTTGAGGGGTGTCGACTCAAGCAGGAACTAAATATATATTCAGTGTTTGATAATAGATCTATATTATGTATGTTTGACAGAAAAAAAATCAAGACATACAACCTAACCTGCCCACTGATGATAGAAAACGGGCTGTTCTGTACTGCAAACATAACTTATGCAAAAAACATAAAAAAATTATATGTAATAAAAATGACAGTACCTTAAAAATCGCTAAGAGAATTGGCTTTACATTAATTGTTTGTTAATTTTAGTTTTAGCTTTAGATCTAAATATGTTAAATGAAATTAATTTTGCTTTCATTCACCGCCTCTAGATCTGTACATCTAAATATCGGGAGAAATGATATGTGAAGTTTTGTGAATACTGCAAAAAGATGATAATCTATAACTATGCGGATAATTGAACAGAATCGCATCAACGCCGTAAAAATAGCCATGAGAACCGTCTTTACGGGACTGTAAAAATAGCCCCGAGAACCATCTTTACGGGATTGTAAAAATAGCCCCGAGAACCATCTTTACGGGACTGTAAAAATAGCCCCGAGAACCATCTTTACGGGACTGTAAAAATAGCCCCGAGAACCATCTTTACGGGACTGTAAAAATAGCCCCGAGAACCATCTTTACGGGACTGTAAAAATAGCCCCGAGAACCATCTTTACGGGACTGTAAAAATAGCCACTGCGTTTTAAAATAGGTACCGTCGCAAAGCACGCCATGAAGGAATCTAAATAATCCATGAATCAGACGTTTAAATGTCAACAGAAATCACCCATGCTGTCTAAATTGAGAAAATTAGGGGTGGATAATCTTGCCCAAGGAAAAAAACAACAAAGTACTTGAAGCGGGGCTTGAACTCGAGTCCTTCCAGGTCAAAATGCAATACCCTGACCACTGGGACAACTGGGTGTGTCTTTTTTACGAAACCCGCCGAAACCCGCCGAAACCCTGCGAAACCCGCCGAAACCCGCCGAAACCCGCCGAAACCCGACGAAACCCGACGAATCCCGACAAAGTTATGGGAAGTAGGTGGCTGTGGGGAGTGAACCTAGAACTCAGGGAAGTGTACAACATTGGGGAGTGAACCTGGGACTGGGTTTCGGCGGGTTTCGTAAAAAAGAACAAGTGCTTTTTTACGAAACCCGCCGAAACCCGCCGAAACCCGGCAAAACCCGACAATATCCAGCAAAGTTATGGGAAGTAGACAACTGTAGGGAGTGAACCCGAGACTCAGGGAAGTGTACACCAGTCGGGAGTGAACCTGATACTAAGGTTATCGGCCGGTTTTGGCGGGTTTCGTAAAAAAGAATTAGTGCTTTATTACGAAACCCGCCGAAACCGCCGAAACCCGCCGAAACCCGACAATATCCGGCAAAGTTATGGGAGTTTGGCAACAGTGGGGGTTGATCCTGGGAGTCAGGGAATTGCACACCAGTGGGGAGTTAACCTGGGACTGTGTAAAAAGGATATCAGTGGGAAATAAACCTGGGACTAAAGGGAGATGGATACCATTGAAAGTTGAAGCCGGATATGGGAGTTGAGTACCAGAGGAGAATGAACCTGACACTATAGAAGGTGGGCGCCAGTGGGAGTGAACCTGGGACTCAGGGAATTTCACACCAGTGGGGAGTTAACCTGGGACTGTGTAAAAAGGATATCAGTGGGAAATTAACCTGGGACTAAAGGGAGATAGATACCATTGAAAGTTGAAGCCGGATATGAGAGTTTGGTACCAGAGGAGAATGAACCTGACACTATAGGAGGTGGGCGCCAGTGGGGAGTGAACCTGGGACTATGTAAACAGGATATCAGTGGGAAATAAACCTGGGACTAAAGGGAGGTGGATACCATTGGGAGTTGAAGCCGGATTTGGGAGTTGGGTACCAGAGGAGAGAGAAACCTGACACTATAGGAGGTGGGCGCCAGTGGGGAGTGAACCTGAGACTATGTAAAAAGGATGTAGGTGGGAAATAAACCTGGGACTAAAGGGAGATGAATACCATTGAAAGTTGAAGCCAGATATGAGAGTTTGGTACCAGAGGAGAATGAACCTGACACTATAGGAGGTGGGCGCCAGTGGGGAGTGAACCTGGGACTATGTAAACAGGATATCAGTGGGAAATAAACCTGGGACTAAAGGGAGATGGATACCATTGAAAGTTGAAGTCGGATATGAAACTTGGTTCCAGAGGAGAATGAACCTGACACTATAGGGGGTGGGCGCCAATGGGGAGTGAACCTGGGACTATGTAAACAGGATATCAGTGGGAAATAAACCTGGGACTAAAGGGAGGTGGATACCATTGGGAGTTGAAGCCGGATTTGGGAGGTGGGTACCAGAGGAGAGAGAAATCTGACACTATAGGAGGTGGGCGCCAGTGGGGAGTGAACCTGGGACTATGTAAACAGGATATCAATGGGAAATAGACCTGGGACTAAAGGGAGATGAATACCATTGAAAGTTGAAGCCGGATATGAGAGTTTTGTACCAGAGGAGAATGAACCTGACACTATAGGAGGTGGGCGCCAGTGGAGAGTGAACCTGGGACTCAGGGAATTGCACACCAGTGGGGAGTTAACCTGGGAATATGTATAAAGGATATCATCATCATCATCATTGCCTTTTTCACCCTGGGTCAGGGTATAGGCCACAGACAAACAGTTTCCATCCTTCTCTATCCTGAGCCAACTTTTTTATCTCATTCCAGGTCTTACCACTTCTCTGTATATCAGCTTCTTTAATTCTTCTCCATGTTCCTCGTGGCCTTCCCCTTGATCTTCTGCCCTGAGGGTTCCAGTCCAATACTTTCTTTGTTATAGTTGAGTCATTCTTTCTAAGCGTGTGTCCAATCCACCTCCATCGTCTTCTTCCTATATCCTCTCCCACTGGTTTCTGCTGTGTTCTTTTCCATACTTCTTCATTGTTTATTCTATCCATCCATTTTATTCTGAGTAGCTTACGCATGCACCTGTTTACAAAAATCTGTACCCTCCTTATACATGCCTGTGATGCGTTCCAAGTTTCACATCCATACAGTAGGACAGACTTCACGTTTGAGTTGAAAAGTCTTAGCTTTAGTTGAAGGGAGATATCTTTAGTTCTCCAAACTCTGTTCAAAGATGTGAATGCAGCCTGTGCCTTTCCTATTCGTGCTTTCACCTCTGCTTCCGTGCCTCCATCCTTGTCAATTATACTTCCGAGATTGCAGAAAGTGTCTATATCTTCGAGTTCCTGATCTTTTACTTTGATCTGCTCCCTTTGACGCGTACCTATCCTCAAGACCTTTGACTTTGCAGGGTGTATTCTTAGACCAATTGATTCCGAGAGGCTGTTTATAATTGTGGTTTTTGCTTGCATCTGGTCCTGGGTGTGGGACAAAAGAGCCAGATCATCTGCAAAATCCAGATCATCCAACTGTGTCCAGGGGGTCCTCAGTAATTGTAATAATTATCGAGGCATCACTTCTTTCTATCCCAGGAAAGGTTTTCAACCGTATTATAAAGGATATCAGTAGGAAATAAATCTGGGACTAAAGGGAGATGGATACCATTGGGAGTTGAAGCCGGATTTATTTCCCACTGATATCCTTTTTTAGATATTCACAGGTTAACTCCCCACTGGTGTGCAATTCCCTGACTCCCAGGTTCACTCCCCACTGGCGCCCACCTTTTATAGTGTCAGGTTCATTCTCCTCTGGTACCCAACTCCTATAGTTCGGCTCGGATACCCCCAGTTATCCATCTCCCACAGTCCCAGGTTAACTCCAAATTGGTGTGCACTTCCCTGAGTCCCGGGTTCACTCCACACTGGCGCCCACCTCCTATAGTGTCAGGTTCATTCTCCTCTGGTACCAAACTTTCATATCCAGCTTCAACTTTTAATGGTGTCCATCTCCCTTTAGTCCCAGGTTTATTTACCACTGATATCCTGTTTACATAGTCCCAGGTTCACTTCCCACTGGCGCCCACCTCCTATAGTGTCAGGTTCTCTCTCCTCTGGTACCCAACTCCCAAATCCGGCTTCAACTCCCAATGGTATCCACCTCCCTTTAGTCCCAGATTTATTTCCTACTGATCTCCTATTTACATAGTCCCAGGTTCACTCCCCACTGGCGCCCACCCCCTATAGTGTCAGTTTCATTCTCCTCTGGTACCAAGCTCTCATATCCGGCCTCAACTTTCAATGGTATCCATCTCCCTTTAGTCCCAGGTTTATTTCCCACTGATATCCTTTTTACATAGTCCCAGGTTCACTCCCCACTGGCGCCCACCTCCTATAGTGTCAGGTTTCTCTCTCCTCTGGTACCCAACTCCCAAATCCGGCTTCAACTCCCAATGGTATCCATCTCCCTTTAGTCCTAGATTTATTTCCTACTGATCTCCTTTTTACATAGTCCCAGGTTCACTCCCCACTGGCGCCAACCCTCTATAGTATGAGGTTCATTCTCCTCTGGTACCAAGCTCTCATATCGGGCTTCAACTTTCAATGGTATCCATCTCCCTTTAGTCCCAGGTTTATTTCCCACTGATATCCTTTTTACATAGTCCCAGGTTCACTCCCCACTGGCGCCCACCTCCTATAGTGTCAGGTTTCTCTCTCCTCTGGTACCCAACTCCCAAATCCGGCTTCAACTCCCAATGGTATCCACCTCCCTTTAGTCCCAGATTTATTTCCTACTAATCTCCTTTTTACATAGTCCCAGGTTCACTCCCCACTGGCGCCCACCCCCTATAGTGTCAGGTTCATTCTCCTCTGGTACCAAGCTCTCATATCCGGCTTCACCTTTCAATGGTATCCATCTCCCTTTAGTCCCAGGTTTATTTCCCACTGATATCCTGTTTACATAGTCCCAGGTTCACTCCCCACTGGCGCCCACCCCCTATAGTGTCAGGTTCATTCTCCTCTGGTACCAAGCTCTCATATCCGGCTTCAACTCCCAATGGTATCCACCTCCCTTTAGTCCCAGATTTATTTCCTACTAATCTCCTTTTTACATAGTCCCAGGTTCACTCCCCACTGGCGCCCACCCCCTATAATGTCAGGTTCATTCTCCTCTGGTACCAAGCTCTCATATCCGGCTTCAACTTTCAATGGTATCCATCTCCCTTTAGTCCCAGGTTTATTTCCCACTGATATCCTTTTTACATAGTCCCAGGTTCACTCCCCACTGGCGCCCACCTCCTATAGTGTCAGTTTCATTCTCCTCTGGTACCAAGCTCTCATATCCGGCCTCAACTTTCAATGGTATCCATCTCCCTTTAGTCCCAGGTTTATTTCCCACTGATATCCTTTTTACATAGTCCCAGGTTCACTCCCCACTGGCGCCCACCTCCTATAGTGTCAGGTTTCTCTCTCCTCTGGTACCCAACTCCCAAATCCGGCTTCAACTCCCAATGGTATCCATCTCCCTTTAGTCCTAGATTTATTTCCTACTGATCTCCTTTTTACATAGTCCCAGGTTCACTCCCACTGGCGCCAACCCTCTATAGTATGAGGTTCATTCTCCTCTGGTACCAAGCTCTCATATCGGGCTTCAACTTTCAATGGTATCCATCTCCCTTTAGTCCCAGGTTTATTTCCCACTGATATCCTTTTTACATAGTCCCAGGTTCACTCCCCACTGGCGCCCACCTCCTATAGTGTCAGGTTTCTCTCTCCTCTGGTACCCAACTCCCAAATCCGGCTTCAACTCCCAATGGTATCCACCTCCCTTTAGTCCCAGATTTATTTCCTACTAATCTCCTTTTTACATAGTCCCAGGTTCACTCCCCACTGGCGCCCACCCCCTATAGTGTCAGGTTCATTCTCCTCTGGTACCAAGCTCTCATATCCGGCTTCACCTTTCAATGGTATCCATCTCCCTTTAGTCCCAGGTTTATTTCCACTGATATCCTGTTTACATAGTCCCAGGTTCACTCCCCACTGGCGCCCACCCCTATAGTGTCAGGTTCATTCTCCTCTGGTACCAAGCTCTCATATCCGGCTTCAACTCCCAATGGTATCCACCTCCCTTTAGTCCCAGATTTATTTCCTACTAATCTCCTTTTTACATAGTCCCAGGTTCACTCCCCACTGGGCCCACCCCCTATAATGTCAGGTTCATTCTCCTCTGGTACCAAGCTCTCATATCCGGCTTCAACTTTCAATGGTATCCATCTCCCTTTAGTCCCAGGTTTATTTCCCACTGATATCCTTTTTACATAGTCCAGGTTCACTCCCCACTGGCGCCCACCTCCTATAGTGTCAGGTTTCTCTCTCCTCTGGTACCCAACTCCCAAATCCGGCTTCAACTCCCAATGGTATCCATCTCCCTTTAGTCCCTGATTTATTTCCTACTGATCTCCTGTTTACATAGTCCCAGGTTCACTCCCCATTGGCGCCCACCCCCTATAGTGTCAGGTTCATTCTCCTCTGGTACCAAGCTCTCATATCCGGCTTCAACTTTCAATGGTATCCATCTCCCTTTAGTCCCAGGTTTATTTCCCACTGAAATCTTTTTTACACAGTCCCAGGTTAACTCCCCACTGGTGTGAAATTCCCTGAGTCCCAGGTCACTCCCCACTGGCGCCCACCTTCTATAGTGTCAGGTTCATTCTCCTCTGGTACTCAACTCCCATATCCGGCTTCAACTTTCAATGGTATCCATCTCCCTTTAGTCCCAGGTTTATTTCCCACTGATATCCTTTTTACACAGTCCCAGGTTAACTCCCCACTGGTGTGCAATTCCCTGACTCCAGGATCACCCCCCACTGTTGCCAAACTCCCATAACTTTGCCGGATATTGTCGGGTTTCGGCGGGTTTCGGCGGGTTTCGTAATAAAGCACTAATTCTTTTTTACGAAACCCGCCGAAACCGGCCGATAACCTTAGTCTCAGGTTCACTCCCGACTGGTGTACACATCCCTGAGTCTCGGGTTCACTCCCCACAGTTGTCTACTTCCCATAACTTTGCTGGATATTGTCGGGTTTCGCCGGGTTTCGGCGGGTTTCGTAAAAAAGCACTGGTTCTGTTTTACGAAACCCGCCGAAACCCAGTCCCAGGTTCACTCCCCAATGGTGTACACTTCCCTGAGTTCTGGGTTCACCCCCAGTGCCACCTACTTCCCATAACTTTGTCGGGATTCGTCGGGTTTCGTCGGGTTTCGGCGGGTTTCGGCGGGTTTCGGCGGGTTTCGCAGGGTTTCGGCGGGTTTCGGCGGGTTTCGTAAAAAAGACACACCGGGACAACTCGAGCCCGGCAAAGAAACAGCAAGTACGATTACCGAACGCAGTTTCGACATTCTTGTCATTGACACTCTTTTGGTTTGATTGTGTTTCCATGACAACGATGAGCCAATTTGTGACCCACCGTCTCAAAGCCGTATTATGTTGGGATACACTCGGTTAGGGAAATTGAATTCATATCCATAAATATCCAACTTGGGTTTACTTTCTCTACGTCATGGTGGAATATAAATACTATTTATTGCTTTGCAAAAACTTCTAAGCTTTTCTCATCATTCTATCTCTAAATTTACATTTTTGGGTTATGAATCATCCCGACATAATACCGTTTTGAGACGGAGGGTCACATTTCACCTTACAAAATGAGACAGTTTTGTATATTTACATACATTGATACATGGCAGGGATATTTTGACCTCCTGGTCCTGGGTTCGAGCCCCTCTCGGCGCATAGTTGAGTTCTTGGAAAAGGCTCTTTACCATTAACAGCGTTGTCTCTGATGTAAAAAAAAAAAATGTAATATCGCCTAACAGGCGTCAAGTCTCGTTCTATATGTTGCCCGTTGCTGTTGGTCAAGGATCCCTTGTAAAACACTTTGAGCACGTTTAGTGGATATTGCGCTATAATATTATAAAAAGCTGAGGCCACTATAGCTATGCCTTCTATCCCCCTATATTATTTCCTGTTCCATGTTGTACAGTTATGTGATCTAAAAAAAAAAATAATTGAGCTTTACATAGCGCAATATCCACTAAATGTGCTCAAAGCTCTTTACAAGGGGTCCCTGGTCAACACAACATTTAACATGCAGGACGGGACATGTCGCCTGTCAGGCGATATTACAATTGTTCGGACAAAGACAACGCTCATTTTACACCTGAGTACAGTGAGAGAATGTGAGTAAAGAGCCTTTTCCAAGGACTCAATTATGCGCCGAGCGCGAGGCTCGAATCCAGGACCTTCCGATCCGAAAGCGAGTGTCATACCACTAGACCACATAGCCGCACCATCTAGTGGCTTGACACTCACCTTCGGGTCGGAAGTCACCTGTTCTGAGCTGCGCACGGTTAAATCCTTGGAAAAGGCTGTTCACTCAAATCCTCTCACCGGACTAAGGAGTAAAAGGAATACCTAGCCGTTAACAGAAGAAGAAAAAAAATGTAATATCGGCTAGGCTAACAGACTTCATATCTCGTCGAACATGTTAAATATTGCTGCTGGCTTGGGTTTCCTTGTAAAGCGCTTTGAGCACGTTTAGAGGATATTGCTCTATATAAATGATCAAGTAAGTAAGTAAGTATCTTTCTGTCTTCGTCTTGGAATGAGATTATTGGGTTTTGTCCTGGCCATGGCCGAAGTCCTTGACTGAGGGGGAAACATTTAAATGCATAGCATCAGTCTTGGGATATACTATATTATCTCATTGTTGTGTACTCCTATCTATGTGCAGTACACACACACACACACAAACACACACACACACACACACACACATATATATATATATATATATATATTATATATATATATATATATATATATATATATATATATATATATATATATATATATATATATTATTAACAATGTTAAACTAGGCCCATCAGTGGGTTCGGATTTCAGATCTGCATAATACTGTACACGTCGGTTTGTTGAAAGTATTTCCATAACAACAATGAGACCATAATAATTTGGGTTATCAGACCTGCAAATAAATACACGTCGACCTTTACAGTTCTAGTTTTGAATTTCTTGTATTTTGTACAAGCTTGAGTGTGTCCGCCATAGCAAGATATTTCACCTGTGCGTGGATGGGACTTTTTAAAAAGTAGTCCTTCTCAGAGCCATTCGGCCAATGGAGTCGAAGTTTATCCCAGTTCCTTTATAGGGAATGAGATTAGTGGAAGATTAGCGTCCCTTGATTGGACGTCACCGGTGGAGAAGTTATTTGTAAACAAACCAACTACAAGCCAAGCGCTCAAATACAAAGTTTACTATTAATATTTCTGTACAAAAATGCATAAGGTTGATTATGATATGCATTTTTTGTGCAGAAATATGAGTAATAAATTTTGTATTTGGAGCGCTTAGCTTGTAGTTGGTTTGTTTACAAATAACTTCTCCCCCAGTGACGTCCAATCAAGGGACGCTACTCTTCCGCTAATCTCATTCCCTATAGCCCGTGGCGTTCATTAGTGTTTAGTGGATTTCTCCCTAAATTATCTGGCCACTTCTTATATTGTTTACTTTCCGGTTGACGACTTCCGATTGGAGTGACAGTGACTTCGTCTATTTATTATTAAACTTATAATCTTATCTTTCACTTGTCGTTGGCATTCTTTTATTTTTAACTTAGTAAGATCGCAACATCCTCACATCTTACAAGCCGCTAGTCTATCGCAATAGTTTTATGCGTCATTTTTAAAAGATCTCCATTACAACAATGAGCCCATAAGGCATTGGATTATCAGACCTTCAAATAAGTGCACGTCGGGTGTAGCCTTTGCTTCGTTCCAAAACTGTCGTACTCTGGAAAGATACATATTTAAAATTTTGGCCAGGAAACTCGTCCTTTAAATATCTATCGATTTAAATGACCAGCATCTTGGCAAAAAACTTTCCAACCTGTGACCTCGCGAGGTCCTCTTTAAATTCCCAGGTTTGAGAGTTTTTGCCATGAGGAGGGTTGTTTAACCCTCTCCTTACCAACTATAGGAAACTCGTCACATTCGTTACGATACAACCAACATTTTTCTTATTTAAATTTCTTTCGTATATCGTAAAATTTAAAATAAAATGAACAGTGTGTTGTAGAGCATGTTTTGTTAAAGAAATTATGTATCGCTAAAATGTAACTGCTATTGTGTCCGAGTGTTAAAACATTTAGAATTGTGTTAGTTGGGTGTGCAGTTTTGGGAAAAATCTTGAAAATGGCTGGTAAGGAGAGGGTTAAATCGATCGATATTTGAATGACGAGTTTTCTGGCTAAATTCTTAAATACGTGCTTTCTTCGAGTACGACGCGCAGCCCTCCACCCTATCTCATTTTGCCCCACAGCCAAATGTATATCATTAGTTTTGGGGTAGCTTATTTTTCTTGTATTTGTGACCCGCCGCCTCAAAACGGAATTAAGTCGGGATGATCAAAGTGCTGAGAATAGAATCTATATCCAAAAACATCAGGTTTGGATTGAGTCCAATAATATGTACCATTGAAGAAAAAATATAGAATTTTAAAGTGCTGAAAACCGAAATTCCGTCTTCTTGACCAATTAAGCTTAAAATTGACATTTCAACATCTTGTTCATCCCGATACAATACCGCTTTGAGACGATGGGTCACATATCACCTCTCTGATAATATGTAAGAATAGTTTATTTTCCCACTAAATAAATAAATAAATAAATTAATTAATTAATTAATAAATTAATAAATAAATAATGACTAGATATTGTGTAAACATAGTATGGGGACAGTCCTCATGGTGGGATCTTGTGTTTGTTTCTGTATGGGATTCTCATGTGACCGCACACAAAGCACATTGCTAGTTTACTTTCAGAATCTACTTTCGCTCTCCTATTTGAACCATTTCACTTTGTCTTATTTTGTCTAAGTTGGTGCTTATAATCGTAATTCTAGATTTTAAAAAATATAATTTTCTT
This sequence comes from Berghia stephanieae, assembly GCF_034508935.2. NCBI lineage: Eukaryota > Metazoa > Mollusca > Gastropoda > Nudibranchia > Aeolidiidae > Berghia > Berghia stephanieae. The sequence goes on from NC_088369.1 coordinate 17,305,279, forward strand.
CCTTTTTTAATGTGGCTGAAATAATACCAAAGTGTCGCAAGCGAGTAAAATATAACAAAAAACAAAAAACAAAACTAAAACAACAACAAAAAACCCCGAAATAATTAAAATCGGCTTGACATGCTTGGTTTGCACGACACGCTTAGATTTGCTGCTGCATTAGTACAACTTGTAAACAAGTTTCAAGTTTCAAGTTTATTCAATATTAGGCTTTCGCCAATAAATCAACAATTTGATGCCAACATACATGAAAGTGGAAAAAAAAAGGTAAATGGAACCAAAAAATAAACTGATACACCACACAATAATACACGAATGGTAATAACATCAATACGTTCAATAATAATAATAATAATAATAAATAATAATAATAATATATAATAATAATAATAATAATAATAATAATAATAATAATAATAATAATAATAATAATAATAATAATAATAATAATGATAATAATAATAATATAATAAAATAATAATAATAATAATAATAATAATAATAATAATAATAATAATAATAATAATAATAATAATAATAATATAATAATAATAATAATAATATAATAATAATAATAATAATAATAATAATAATAATAATATAATAATAATAATAATAATAATAATAGTAATAATAACAACAATAAGAGAAGAAGAAGAAGAAAGAAGAAGAAGAAGAAGGAAGAAGAAGAAGAAGAAGAAGAAGAAGAAGAGAAGAAGAAGAAAGAAGAACAAACAACAACAACAACAACAACAACAACAACAAGAATATCAATAATAATAACAATAATAATATTACCATAATCCCACACCCCAATCATCACCATTACCACCACCACCATTACCATTATCACTACCACTATCACCATCACTTTTACATTTCCAATCAGTTTTTCTCATTAAAAAAAAAAAAAAAATAAATAAATAATAATAAATAAATAATAAATAATAAATAAATAAATAATAATAATAATAATAATAATAATAATAATAATATAATAATAATAATAATAATAATAAATAATAATATAATATAATAATAATAATAATAAAATAATAATAAAATAATAATAATAATAATAATAATAATAATATATAAAATATTGATACCCATCACAACAGACCTCCTCACTACCACGAAAATTCCCGTAGTACTACTGCTAAATCCCGGGCTGGATATAATAAAGGTTTTTAATTAAATGTCATTTCTTGAAAACGAAGTTCTGGTGACAGAGCTATCACATAGAGTTAATATTTTTCCCCACGCATTATAAGGACAAACTGGTGGTTTTTAAGGGTAGTTAAAATGTCTACGATGTTATTTACCCTGAAAACTACTTATTACATTTTCCTATTTCAAGTAGGCAGGTCTGCTATGATAACTATCAGTTCCATAGTCAAAATAAGACAAACAGAAATAACTTTTATTTTAATCAATAATCCATACAATTTGATGACAACAGACATGAGAGTGAGGAAAAAAGGTAAATGAAACCAAAGCATAAAATGATACCATAAATAATCATAAAAATACAACATTGTAATACCACCAATACTTAAAATAATAGTAATAATAATAATAATAATAATAATAATAATAATAATAATAATAATAATAATAATAATAATAATAATAATAATAATAATAATAATAATAATAATAATAATAATAAGAAAAGAAGAAAAGAAGAAGAAGAAGAAGAAGAAGAAGAAGAAGAAGAAGAAGAAGAAGAAGAAGAAGAAGAAGAAGAAGAATTGTAAAAATAACATAAGCGCCCCAGCAATAATATCTAGTATTGTATTTGTAAATGAGGACCACGCTTATATCCCTTTCGTTGACAATTAAGAAGATAGGGATTATATCATGGTAATTCTGTTTTGGATAATAAATTTATTGACTTTTAGTAATACTAGGTGCTCCAAAATGCTTTGGTCTGGGTGATCTTTATCTTCGGGGAAATTCAACATAATCAATAGCCCACCACTTATTTAACACATTTCTATCGTTGATTAAAGTTCTAGAAGAATGGATTTTGCGAACATTGCCTAGAAGTTACAGACATATTAGTTTAACGTATTTTTTGGTAGAATTACAGAATTAATTCCCAAAGACAAATACTTGAATCTTTTAGAATATCACAAACATTTAAGTAATTTTCCGTACTGATATAGTCTAGAGCGAAACAAGCTTGCGTACTTCAATTATTCCATGTCAAGGGTTGGTTTCTGTGTTTTTAAGAATTTTATGGCGTTTGTGACGCATTGAAAGAACAGAAAATGTATAAGGTAGTCTAAAAGTATACTTTTCTCAAAGGCACCCGAGGATAAATAGGCAAAGGTAAATGGTGCGGATAGGGCACCAAGAGCAACCCTCGGTGTACTTAGATTGAAATCGCTTAGAAGTCAAAGATACAAGCAAAGAGTATTAACAAGTGAACTACAACACTTCTTTTACAAATCATATCAAAACAGAAGAACCAAAAAAAAGAAAAAAATAAATATATATATATATATATATATATATATATATATATATATACATATATATGGTTATATACACTGGTTATGATATCAATGCGGATAATAACAACAACAACAGCAACAATAATAATAATAATATTAATAATAACAATAATAATAACAACAATAATAATAATAACAATAATAATAATAATAACAACAATAATGACAATAATAATAACAATAATAACAACAACAATAAGCCAATTGTGCAATCGCAACTAATCTTTATCATGGTAAACTATTATACAATATTTTAATATCAATGCCCAATTCCCCCCTCCCCACCCCACTTTCTCACACAAATACACACTCACACACACACACACATACTTATATATATATATATATATATATATATATATTATTTAAAATATTTACCACAATGTTTGGGGCAGTCTACATCAATGTTTCAGGCTTAATTTGCCATCTTCAGGACTGAGTTGTTTTGTTGACTGTTGTTGATTCTTGAAGTGGTTCCGGTTTTCCGGAAACCGGAACCACTTCAAGAATCAACAACAGTCAACAAAACAACTCAGTCCTGAAGATGGCAAATTAAGCCTGAAACATTGATGTAGACTGCCCCAAACATTGTGGTAAATATTTTAAATAATAATTCGCTCCATTACTACATGTCGAGCACTTTTCGTACCATATTTGTATCAAACACGATTCAATATATATATATATATATATATATATATATATATATATATATATATATAACATGTCATATTTTGTATAATATACCACATCTTAGTATCAGAACTGCAGTTACTAAACAGACAAAAACAAATGAAAACAAACAAACAATCGCATTATTCTCTCTATCATCAATTTTAATAAGTTTTCCTTGCCGTGGAAACCACAATTATACTTGTAAATATTTCTTGTGTTCGATCTGTACCTTAAAGCAAAGTCTACCTAAATCACCTTGCTGTCTACTGTCTCTGCATTTCAAAAATTTGATAAATTCAAACATACTTGGTTTATTTTTCAGTTTTTCCGGCAGGCAATTTCTTCTCTCTTGCGTATACCTCGAACATTCAATTAGACAATGGTATTCGTCTTCTATTACGTCACAAGTAGGACATTTACGATCATTTCTATCTACTTTTCTTGTGCCCCATCTACCCCTTTCTATATAAAACAAATGAGAACTCAATCTGATTTTTGAGATGGCAACTCTGTAAGATTTATTACACAGTTTCATATATGGTTCTAACTCAAAGGTGTCTTTAATGTGTTTATACAGCCGTCCAGACGTCGTCATCGACATCTCAGCGTGCCACTCTTGTAGAAACATGTCATCCAAGCGTTGTTTTAAAACCGCCAGAAAGTAATTTTCATTTTTCACATTTTGTTTAACCCAATAATGGCCCATTCCGCTCCTATCCAGCAACTGCTTCACCAGACTTACCCAAGTTGTTGTGTTTGGTTCATTAATATTCAATTGCACAAGTTCTTTGTATACTGCATGAGTGAATGAGCAATCATTATTTCCTGGGCGAATAAGTTTCAACCAATACTTAATAACTTTCATTTTTCTTTCAATATGCAAAGGATACACCCCCAATTCCCCATAAACAAAACAGTTTGGTGTGCTGTGCTTAACACATAGAATGGATTTAAGAAAACCGAGGTGAAATCTTTCAATTGGATCAGCTCTTCTTAAACCCCATATTTCTGCCCCATAATTCAGTATTGGTAAGATGGTACTATTGAACAGTTTCATTTGCATCTGTGGTAAAATTTCTGTGTTAGTGTTAAAATACTTTCTAAGTGAAAATAGTGCTCTTCTGGCTGAGTTTGTTACTTCTTGTGTACATTTTGTAAGAGATCCCGATGCGCTAAAATGGCAGCCTAGATACTTGAATGACGAGATTACTTCAATACTTTTACCCTGATATGACCATTTGTCTTGTTGCCCAGTTTTCCCTCCCTTTTTAAATACTACGATTTTTGTTTTACTGATATTTACCTTTATTCCCCATTGCATACAATATTCTTGTAAAGAGTCTAAACCGTTCTGCAAACCCTCTTTTGTTTCACTGATTATTGCCATATCGTCTGCAAACATGAGCAATTTAATTGTAATATCCTGTATTTGTAATCCTATGGAATCTTCACTTAATTTACTTTCAAGATCATTAACAAACAGCAAAAACAAAAGTGGCGAAGTGCTTTCACCCTGTAATAATCCGCTGTTTGATTTAAAAAATTGTTGTTGACCTTTACCTCCTGTGGCCAGCTCAACCTTTGAATACATGTTTCTAAATAGCTTGACAAATTTCGAGCTCACACCGGATTTGATCAATTTTGTAAATAATGCGGATCTGTCAATAAGGTCATATGCTTTTTCATAGTCGATAAACGCACAATGTAGCTTCTTCCCTTTAGATAGCAATATCTCGATAATTCCATGTAGAATAAAATGGCAATCTGCTGTGCTCCTTCCCTTTCTAAATCCATATTGAACCTCGTTTAACACATTCTCTCCCTCCACCCATACATTTAGTCTTTCATTCATCACTCTTGTAAACAGTTTTCCTATACAACTCATTATTGTTATCCCTCTATAATTGTTCACATCTCTTTCATCTCCCTTTTTAAAAATCGGCACAATTCTACCCTGACTCCATATCAAGGGGAAATATTCCAATTCCAGTATCTTATTGAAAATTGATAAAATCAGTAATTTGATTTCTGAAGTTGCATTAATAATAAATTCATTTAACATATTATCCACTCCAGTAGCTTTGCAGCGTTTAAGAGCCTTAATTGCTTTGTGTAGTTCCCCCATCTCGATTGGCTTATCTAAAATGTCTATATCTATAATATTCCTTCCCACATCCTTTTCTACCTCTGCAATCTCCGCCCTACCCATCTCTCCAACCCCTGATTCTTTATTTGCTAAAGTTTTAAAATGGTCGTAGAAGTTTATATCTGGCAGCTCTCTTCGTGATACTGAATTTCTTTTTATTTCCTTCCAAAAGTTCTGGGGTTCATGCTTACTTAAATCCAATAAAAGTTGCGCTTTTTTGCGACTGTAATTTCTTTTGTTCATCCTACATACCTTCCTGTATTTATTCCTTTCCTTACACATCAATGTCCTGTTTTCCCCTGTCCCCGTCTCTATAAACTTATGTGCTCGTTCAGTGAATACTTTGCGTTGGATCTGACAAGCTTCGTTATACCATGGTGCTTTCTTTCTTCTCCCTTTCCTTTGTTTATCCCCTCTCCCCTCTATCCTAACTACATGATCTATCCCTGCTTCTGTTAAAATATCTGTTAACTCGACTATATTACCCTCTAATACCTCTGGATCTGTGTTAGTTTGTACCAAATATATTAGATTGCTCACCTTATTATGACACACTTCTGTATTTAATAATGTAACGTAATTCTCCTTCTTATCCTCTTTCCACTTTGTCAACATAACCCCATCTAAACCGTCACTTACCTCCCGTCTATGCTCACTATTATTTAATTTCAAAGTAAACGATATTATCTTATGGTCTGACATTTCATTTGTTTCATGGACGTTAAAACCACACACATTTCCTATAACCCGCTTATTGCAAATAACATAGTCGATTGTACTCTCCCCTTTTTTATTGCCAAACGTTGTGCATCCCTTCATTTTATCCTCCCCTGTTCTCCCATTTAATATTGCAAGGTCACATGTGTAACATAATTGGAGTAATTTCAGTCCATAGTCATTTACTTTTTTGTCCTTATTAAAACGTCTAACTGTCATGTCATTACATAAGAAATCTCTTTCACATAAAACATTCTCTACCGAAAGCTCTTCTGTCTGGTTCTCTCTAATGTCAACAGTCAAACAATCCTCTCTCTCCGCCGTCCTTGCATTCATGTCTCCTGCTACTATAATCCCTCCCTGATCGGTCACTTTTGTCAATTGATTTAACAGTTCATCAAAACAACTTACATTATCGTCAAAATCGCTACGCGTTGATCCATACGGCCTCATGTAGACAAATAATAAATATACACTTTCATTCCATCCAAAATGTTCCTTATCTAATTTAAAACACATACCATCTTCATACTCCCAATCTACAACTGACACACCCTTTTCCAAACGCTTCCTGAAATAACACACTAACCCACCCGAATCCCGTTTGGCCCTTGATTTTCTTTTACGGTGTTTGCAGAACGGTTCACAGTAGCCATCTAACATTAAATTACTTCTCTCATTCGTCCACGTCTCACTTAACAAAATTACATCAAATTTATAAATACTTTCAACAAATTCAGGACATTCTTTCTTCATTTCCAAACTACCATTGATATTAAAAACACAAAAGGATACATTTGAAAGGTGGCTCCGCGGCGCATCTTCCTATTGTCGATCTGTTGTCGTCGTCGGTCTCACTGTCCGCACTTCCCTGCCGTCCACAATCAGCCTGGCTGGGTATGCTACCCAGGCGTCTCTTCCGGCATTCTTGGCTGCCTTCAAATCCGCCATCAATTGGCGTCTTGCCTCCGGATCTCAGACGGAAAGTCTTCACTTACTCCAAGTCCAGGAGGCAGATGCTTTCTCCCCAGCTTGACTCGTTGCCTGTCATTGAAGTCAAGGAATTTGGCAATGACAGGCCTTCTTTTGTCACTCGTTCTTCTACCCATCCTGTGCGCTCTTTCTATCACCACCCTTCCTTCCACTTTGCACTTCCGCACCAACTCCGCCACCAGTTCAAAACAATTCTCTCCCTCCCTCTCCTCGACACCGTGAAACACCAAGTTGTTCCTCCTGCTTCTGGCCTCACTCTCAATCGCCCTCGCCTCTAACACCTCCACTCGCCTTCTCAACACCCCCACATCTTCCTTGACAATTCTCGCCTCACTTCGTTGCATCTTTACCTCCTCCTCTATCCTGTCTAACCTCTCCTCTTGTCCTTTCATATTTTCTAATATCCTGTCCATTTGATCTTTAATGGTACTGAGTTGCCCCAACACCGCTAAAACCGAGCTCACGCTGTCTTTAACTCCATCAATTACATTCCTCAATTCTATGAATTCCCTTCTCAACTCACACATCTCGTCAGTAACACTCGGTAGATCGTCGCTACCCCCTCTTAATCTCTTTGCATTGGAAGCTGGGGTAGACATGGTTTGGCTACTTATTATCAAATATTACGTTGAAGGGAGAGAGAAGGTTGGGGGGGGGGGGGGTTACGGTTGGGAGAAAACAGTTCACGATTCTTGTCACAGAGTGACAAAACAAACAGTGACACGGAATGTTTACACAACAATCACAATCCAGATAATCAAAACAACCAGGGTTTACAGGTGAACAGCGACGATGACGGTTACGGTGATATTGAATAATAATAATAATAATAATAATAATACAATGATGAGATGATTTAATGCCTCGAATGGTGAAATAATGGCAGAAGTTGAAGAATTTTGTACTACCTTCACAGTTTCAATTGGAAATCCTGAAAACACAAAACACTTAAACAGTCCGGAATATAGTCCAAAAGATAAAGGGAAATGAGTCGAACAGACCAATATAAATTTCAATCCAAGACAACAACAATTACTTGAGAAATATAGGATAAATGCACGATAACACCACAGCAGATAGAAAGAGATGAGAAATATTTCATTCTGCGAATATTGCGTGAAAACAACAATCTCACGTTCGTATCATAAAATATAATACGGAGTTATAGTTCCACGCCGAAGCAGACCGACCGATCGACTTACCGATCACGTGATCAATTTTTTCTTGCGTCCTCTCGTCTAATCTCGTCACTCCGGAATAGAAAGAGGAGGCGGAGCTTATATAACGCAATGAAAGTTCTGTCCGATGACGGGTGGGAGGATATCACCTCTCCAAAACTTACCTTATTATATGAGATCTTGAGATTCGTATCCAATCATCGATTGCTCGTTTGACAGTTCGCTTGTGAATAGTTAGGAGATCATCTCTTGATTTATGGGCAGGCGGCTTTGCGTAAAGGCGGTGAGTGTTGTATACATCAAAGAGTACCGCTGACCGATGGGTAAATAGTGGTTGTGTAACCCAAAAGCCCTGCCGACTCGACTGCAAGGTCTTGTATGTAATAGTTGCGTCACCATCTCAACGCTCAGGAATTAATTAGTGAGGCAGGACTCTCAGTACATATGTATTAAAAAAACAAACAACGCAATTAGTGTTTTAAACGCTTTTGAATCACACGAGATACATCCGTGTGCTCGTCGTATTGAAAATTGAAAATTGAGATATAAATCAAGAAAATCGACCGGAAAATAAAGAAACTATCATTAAATTTTAAAAATTGAGCAATATTTTTTTTTCCAAAATCAATCTACGTTTTTGCAAGCTGATTCAAACAATGTAGTTTTCAAATTTATCGTATACGTAATCATTTGGAAGCTACAGAGAAAGGTGTTTTTGTGTAATCCCTTTCACACACACACACACACGCGCGCACACAAACACACACACACACACACACACACACACAAACAATACACATCCCTGGTCATCTATTGCCTATATTATTAATGTTAATGTATACTTCCCATGCTGATTGTCACTACCCCCACCCCCCACCCCCCAACCATTTCCACCATCCAAGTACCAGCGGCCTTTTCTCTTTGATTTCGTATCATGGTCTACCCGAAGCCCAACACCTCGGTCGTTTGTGGGTCAACCCCCCCCCCCCCTTCCCCCGTAATCAATTTATAATTTTCTCTCCGTATCTAGGGTAGAGCCATAGTCTGTGGGTAGAGCGCCACATGCACAATTATATTATACTATTGAATGACACTGACCTTGCCCCTCCCCTAACACATGTTAGGGGGAGGCCTGAGGTAGTCTCCATTCCTTCCTTCTCCGTTTCTTGTCAATTGAAGCCAACAGAAACCCAAGCTATCCTCTATCACGTGACCTTAGATCCGATGCTGCATACCGCTTGAGAGTCTTCACTATCCAGATCTCGTTCATGGTCACGTGAGAAGGCTATATCCGTTCGGGTTCGGCGTTCGGCGTCTCGTTCGGCCCGATTTCGTTAAAAGCTTAATATCAAAAATATAGTACGAAAACATAATTTTGTGCAGCAAATAATATTATTATATATACTTATTTGGTATGCTGACAGCCTCAAAACTCTGGCCCAGGACGGTGACCAATGGAAGTAGTTTACAACATGGATGGAGAGCAGCTAGACGCCGCGAAGTTTAAAACTCTGGAGTGAAGTGAGTCCGACAATTCCCAGCAAGCGTCATTCAGACCGCGAGGCTTATTACTTACATGTTTGACAGGTCTTGTTGTAGTTGGAAAAAGTCTCAAACCGACGCAAAAATTGTCCATAATTGCGCTAGGTTATCAGACCTAATGGTGTGTGATTCCCCCATCTTTGAGTCACCTGGTCCTCCAGGTTGGGGGTTGGCAAAGGGTTAACACCTCTTTCCGTTAAACTCAAACCGTTACAGAAACGCAGGCAGACAAACAAAATCCTTTTTTTAGCTTGGGCGACCGAAGAGTTTCTGGAATTACAGAATTTATGAAGGACAACAGACACAGCCGAAAGGACTCTGCTGACCCGATGACGTCTTCGCCAAGCAAGCAGCTTCGAATTGCGTCGTGGAACGTTCGCACCATGTATGAAGCAGGAAAAAGCTCTCAAGTTGTGACTGAGATGAGAAGATACAGGCTGCATATACTTGGAGTAAGCGAAACCCACTGGATACAATCCGGACAGAAACACCTCAAGTCTGGGGAGAAGATTTTATATTCAGGGAGAGGGGATGGGATTTATACACAGGGAGTAGGAATAATTCTAAGCAAGTTTTCCCAGAAGTCACTGAAAGAATGGGAACAACACGGAGAAAGGATCATCATGGCGTCCTTTACAACACGGAGTAAGAAGATCAGCATGAACCTTGTACAGATCTATGCCCCAACAAATGATGCAACAGATGAGGACAAAGATACATTTTATAGTCGGCTACAACAAGTCATTGACAAGTTGCCAAGGAAAGACATCAACATATTGATGGGAGAAAGTGGGACAGGATAACGTTGGTTATGAAAGTATCATGGGACGTCATGGCATGGGAGAAATGAACGATAATGGTAAGAAATTTTCAAATTTCTGTGCATTCAACAGTTTGGTGATTGGAGGATCAGTGTTCCCCCATAAGAGGATCCACAAAGCAACTTGGGTCTCACCAGATGGTGTGACAGAGAATCAGATTGAACATTTTTGTATCTCTCGAAGATTCAGACGTTCATTGGAAGATGTGACAGTACGGAGAGGGGCAGATGTTGGATCAGACCACCACCTGCTATTGGCAAAGCTTAAGCTCCGACTCAGAAAACATGGGACCAGATCACATACAAGAAGAAAATTCGAGGTGAATGCACTTGATGGGGAAAAGAATGAGGAATTCAAACTACAATTGAGTAATAGATTCCAACCTCTTACTGAGCTCGAGGATGACATAGATGTAGAGTCACATTGGGCAAAGATCAAGGAAGTCTACATAACAACTTGCCACGAGGTATTGGGGGTAAAGAAATCGGAACATAAAGAATGGATAAGTCCAACCACCTTGGACCTTATTGAAAAGAGGAGAACAAGGAAGGAACAAGTGAATGCAAGCCAAACAAGGGCTTCAAGACTGGATGCACAAGAGCAGTATCGAGCCATAGCTAAGGAAGTCAAAAGATCTGTGAAGAAAGACAAGGAAGCATTCATGAACAGACTTGCAGAGAAAGCAGAAGCAGAAGCGACAGGAGGACACATGAGGATCCTTTATCAAACTACCAAGACACTTGCTGGAAAATATGGGAAACCAGAGATACCAGTCAAAGACAAAGATGGGGAAACTATTTTTGGAAAAGAAGCTCAATCTGAACGATGGAGGGAACATTTCAACTGCCTTCTGAACAGACCACCACCAGACATCCAGCCAGAAATTTTGCCTGCAAGGAATGAGCTACCAATTAGCTGTGATCCACCATTGATAACAGTGATTGTGGGTGCCATTAACAAGATGAAAAGAGGGAAAGCTGCTGGACCAGACCAGATTCCACCGGAGGCTCTAAAAGTTGATGAGGAAAGAAATACTGAGGCCCTGCACCCACTATTTGAGAGAATCTGGAATGACGGGATATTCCCAAAGGATTGGAAGGAAGGACATCTTATCAAGCTTCCAAAGAAAGGGGACCTCAGTAATAGTAATAATTATCGAGGCAACTCTCTTCTTTCTATCCCAGGAAAGGTTTTCTACCGTATTATTTTAGAGAGAATTAAGAATGCAACAGATGCTAAACTGCGGGACGAACAGGCAGGTTTTCGGAAAAACCGTTCAACCACTGACCAGATTGCTTCTCTGCGAGTCATAGTGGAACAGTCTATAGAATGGAACTCTCCTCTTATTTCTGGATTACGAGAAGGCTTTCGACAGTATTGACAGAGCAACATTGTAGAAAATTCTGGCACATTATGGACTCCCTGAAAAGATAGTAAACCTCATTAAGGAAATGTATGAAGGATCAAGTTGCAGGGTTGTACATGAAGATCAGCTTACTGACAGCTTTGAAATTAAGACTGGTGTCAAGCAGGGATGCTTGCTCTCACCATTCCTGTTCATCCTTGCCATTGATTGGCTAATGAAGGAAACCTCCAAAGGTAGAAGAAATGGGATACAGTGGACCCTCTGGACACAGTTGGATGATCTGGATTTTGCAGATGATCTGGCTCTTTTGTCCCACACCCAGGACCAGATGCAAGCAAATACCACAATTATAAACAGCCTCTCGGAATCAATTGGTATAAGAATTCACCCTGCAAAGTCAAAGGTCTTGAAGATAGGTACGCGTCAAAGGGAGCAGATCAAAGTAAAAGATCAGGAACTCGAAGATATGGACACTTTCTGCTATCTCGGAAGTATAATTGACAAGGATGGAGGCACGGAAGCAGAGGTGAAAGCACGGATAGGAAAGGCACAGGCTGCATTCACATCTTTGAACAGAGTTTGGAGAACTAAAAATATCTCCCTTCGACTAAAGCTAAGACTTTTCAACTCAAACGTGAAGTCTGTCCTACTTTATGGATGTGAAACTTGGAACGCATCACAGGCATGTTTAAGGAGGGTACAGATTTTCGTAAACAGGTGCATGCGTAAGCTACTCAGAATAAAATGGATGGATAGAATAAAAAATGAAGAAGTATGGAAAAGAACACAGCAGAGACCAGTGGGAGAGGAAATAGGAAGACGACGATGGAGGTGGATTGGACACACGCTTAGAAAGAATGACTCAACTATAACAAAGAAGGTATTGGACTGGAACCCTCGGGCAGAAGATCAAGGCGAAGGCCACGGGGAACATGGAGAAGAATTAAAGAAGCTGATATACAGAGAAGTGGTAAGACCTGGAATGAGATAAAAAAGAGCTCGGAATAGAGAAGGATGGAAACTGTTTGTCTGTGGCCTATACCCTGACCCAGAGTGAAAAAGGCAATGATGATGATGATCAGACCTGCAACTATGTACACTCAGGGTTATTGAAAATAATTCATCAAATTTCAAAGGGCCATAACGCAGTGAACGAAAGGATATACACAGCTGATTTTCTGTACACATCAAAACAGAGAAAATTTTATTGAGATTTTATTAAGTAAGAATCAAAATCGTTGTAAATTGTGACCTTCCGTCTCAAAACGGTATTATGTCGGGATGATTCAGACCCCAAAAAGTGAATTTAGAGATAGAATAATGAGAAATTGGAGCTTATAAGTTTTTGCAATGCAAGAAATAGTCTTTATACTCCACCATAACGTACAGAAATTAAACCCAAGTTGGATATTTGTGGCTGTGAATTCAATTTAACTTACCGAGTGGATCCCGACATAATACTATAGATAGAATTCGCTTGGCCAAGGAGTTCACAACATTGCCATCCTGAAGTATAACGGACCAGCACATAAACTCTGTGTAACCATGAACTTTTATAGTCTGGTTAATACAGTTTAGTGAGAACAACTCACAAACGCGGATGGCAAAAACAATAACAAAGGCCTGAGTGACGTCATCTGCATACTATCTATACCGCTTTGATACGGTGGGTCACAAATATCAAGAGACCACAAAGCGTGTAGAAATAAACCTTTCAGCGCCAGAGAACACACCACATCTAGAATAATAATTATATGTTACAGTGGATGACATAATCAGTCGGATGGTGAAAAGGTTTGAACTGAGAAATTGCCAAGTTCAGTTAGAAGGTCAATTTTGATCCAAAATGAGTTCTTGTCATATGTGATTAAATCGACCCTTTTTGTACATCTTCGGGAAATATCAAAGCTTAATTTAACTTCTAGATAAATATTCTTTACAGCCTGTCAAGTTGAAAAAGTATGGGGAATTAGATTAGCGGAAGAGTAGCGTCCCTTGATTGGACGTCACCCATAGTCTGTGACGTCACCGGTGGAAAAGTTATTAGAGAGAGAACGTCATGTTGGTTGTGCGCATGCGTCTCTCGTCCTCGCTTCCGGTGAAAGCGGCTTGAGACACTTCAAAACCAAATTGACGTTCTCTCTGTAAGGTGACGTCCAATCAAGAGACGCTACTCTTCCACTAATCTCATTCCTTATGAAATTTGAGAAAAGTTGCTGGATACCTTTCCCATACATCTGACCATAACTTCATGAAAAATCATCAGACTTTCTTCAAATAAAGATTAAACTGCTCTTTTAATCATATTCCTTCTGAAAATGCAAAAAATAAATAAATAAATACAAATCCAAAATTTTCACCTCCCGACATATAATGCCACTGACATAATATAGTCACCGTAAGTTCTATTAACTTTAGAAAAGTAGTGCTAACAATAATACATTATGTCGATAACCGGTATCACATACATATGTCATGAACAATTGATGAGCACCATTCAAATCTTAAATAACAATGTGAAATTGAATGAAAGCTTTAATTTAATATACGAAACCGGATAAACTGAAAGCCAAAACGTCCATTTTTTATGGAATGATATAATAATAATAATTGGCCCGGGTTCCATCTCTTTCCAGAGGTCGGATGTCATGGCCTTCCGTCCTTCACGGTCCATTGCAGCCTCGTTACAGTCTGCCATGCGCCGTCCTGTAGTTTCCTTGATGCCATCTGTGAAGGATTTCCTTTGTCTTCCTCTGCCTCTCTTTCCTTCAATTCTTCCCTCCATTATCCTATTTTCGAGACTATCATGTCTTCGCATATGTCCAAAATATGACAGCTTTTTGTGTTTCACAGTCAAAAGAAGTTCTTTTTGTTTTTGGCCCATTAGGTCGAGGACTTCGATGTTTGTTTTTCTTGCTGTCCAAGGTATTTTCATTATTCTCCTGTACATCCACATCTCAAAAGCTTCAATACGTTGTTCTGTCTGTGCGGTTAGTGTCCACGTTTCACAACCATAAAAGAAAATGGACCACACATAGCATTTGGTGCATCTCATTCGTGTTCTGATGGAGATATTTGTGTTGGTGAGGATTGGCTTTAGTTTCATGAACGCATTTTTGGCCAGCATTATTCGTCTCAAGATCTCTTTGTCAGACTTTGCATCGGATGTTACCAACTGCCCCAAGTACGTGAACTCCTTTACTTGTTCCACTGGACACTCTTCTATTTCTATATCTATGTCTATGGGATCTTTCTTTTTTGTTATCACCATTTTTTTGTCTTCTTCGCATTCATGAACAGCCCCGTTTCTTTACTCTCTTCGTTCACTTTTGAAAGTAGCTTCTGTAGGTCTTCCTTACTTTCCGCCAACAGGACAGTATCGTCAGCGTAACGTAGATTGTTGATGTTGTGGCCACCAACCTTCAACCCTTGTGCTGTTTCTACTTGCCGAAAAATAGACTCTGTGTATAAATTAAACAAACAAGGAGACATAACACATCCCTGGCGCATTCCTTTCTTGATTTCAATTGCATCTGTTGTATCTGCCTGCACTTTTATCTGAGCCTTTTGCTGCCAGTACAGATTAGCGATTAGAGCAACATCATTCTCTTCCACACCTATTGTCACAAGGTCCTGGATAAGTTTCTGATGACTAACAGAATCAAATGCCTTTGAGTAGTCGATAAAACAGGCATATATGTCTTTTTGGACCTCTAAATATTTTTCAGACAGGATTTTTATGTCGAAAATTGCCTCCCTGGTGCCACTGTTCTTTTTGAATCCAGTTTGCCGTTCTGAAATCTCACGGTCTACTTTTGACGAGATTCTTTTCAGGATTATTGTCAGGAGGAGTTTCAGTAGATGGCACATAAGACTGATTGTTCTGTAGTCCGAACACTCAATTGCACCCGCTTTCTTGGGTAGCAGTATGAAGATAGAAGTCTGAAGGTCTTCTGGGATGTGCGTTGACTCGTATATTTCATTTATAAGGTCCGTTATCACATCAACACCAAATTCACCCAATGCTTGCAGCATTTCTGTTGACACCCCATCTATTCCATTTGCCTTCCCTGTTTTCATGCAGTATAGGGCTTTCTCTACTTCTGATCTTAGGATTGTGGGTCCCCGTAGAAAGGACTGTATATGGTTGTCACCTCTGTCCGCATTGAATAGCTCCTCCACGTATTCTTTCCATCTATTGGCGATTTCTTCCACCTCAAAGAGGAGTCTACCTGATTTATCTTTGATGCAACCGCCAGATTGAGCGTTTTTATATGTGAATTTCTTGATTTCAGCAAACATTGGTCCAGGGTTTCTCTCATGTGATAGCTTCTCAATACGGTGGTATTTTACATCAAGCCAGTCTTCTTTAGCCTGGATACACTTTTTCTTTACTGATTTGTCCAGTTCATTGTACCTAGGGGTGCCCTTTGAATGTTTCCGTTCTCTCATAAGATTCAAAATCTCGTTCGTCATCCATTCTTTCTTTGCCTCTTTAGATTTTTTGTTTAGCATTTTCTCGTTTGTAGTTGTTATTGCACCTTTAAGAGAGGACCATTGTTTATCAATTCTACTCTTATACGTTTCTTCTGTTTCTTTATTTGTGTCTTCTTGTTCTTCCATAAGACAATAATACGTATTTTCTACTTCTACAGCATATTTCGCTCTTAGCTCCTCGTTTCTAAGTTCAGCTAGGTCGTACTTTATGTGTTCGTCCCTTTTCTGTTTGGGAATTTTAAATTTAACTTTTATTTTCACCATGATGGGAACATGGTCCGATCCAATGTCAGCACCCGGGAAAGTTTTACATTGGGTCACACAGTTTTTGAATCTGGTTTTGATGAGAAAATAATCTATTTGGTTTCTGTATATATCTCCTGGGCTCTTCCAAGTGTATAGGCGCCTCTTTGGTTGTTTGAATATGGTGTTTATTATGGTCATGTCGTGGGACTCGCAAAATTGGACCAGACGTTCACCCCTCTCGTTGGACTCTCCCAGACCACAACTTCCCATGCACGGTGAGATTGCTGCGTTTCCAACTTTCGCATTGAAATCCCCATTACGACAACAATGTCACTTGATTTTATGCATTTGAGGGCCTTGTTTACATTTTCATAATGTGCCTCGACCTCCTCATCTGGGTGATCACTCGTTGGTGCATAAATTTGTAGGAGCACTAAATCAAAAGGTTTAGCTTGGATTTTGCACATTAGGATGCGGTCGTTCACGGGCCAATACCCAGTTACTGATTTAGCAATTTTGTTTTTCATCAGGATGCCAACGCCTTTGTTGTGCTGAGTATTTCCGGAGTAAATAAAAGTGTGGCTGTCTCTTTTTATTATTCCATTGTCTTTCCATCTTGTCTCTGAGACACCAAGGATATCCATATTCATCGCCTCTGCCTCCATAATTAGATTATGGAGCTTTCCTGCTTGAGCAAGTGTTCTCACATTCCACGTGCCAATTTTTAAAGGAACATTTCTTGTCTTCAAGGTAGGTAGATCAGTCTCTGGCTTTCCCGAGGGCTTTCCACCAGAAACGTCATAAGGTGCCATCTTTTGGACATTACTTTGTTCCTCTTCCCTGTACATATTTACAGCTTGATACTTAGTTGCAGGGGGCCCAACGTCACAATATATATAGATATATATATATATATATATATATATATATATATATTATACAACAGACACAGAAAACCCTAGACAGTGTTGGAACTAATACAACAGACACAGAAAACCCTAGACAGTGTTGGAACTTATACAACAGACAGAGAAAACCTTAGTGTTGTACATAATACAACATACACATAAACCCTTAGACAGTGTTGTACATAATACAACGGACACAGAAAACCCTAGACTGTGTTGGAACTAATACAACAGACACAGAAAACCTTAGTGTTGTACATAATACAACATACACATAAACCCTTAGACAGTGTTGTACATAATACAACGGACACAGAAAACCCTAGACAGTGTTGGAACTAATACAACAGACACAGAAAACCTTAGTGTTGTACATAATACAACATACACATAAACCCTTAGACAGTGTTGTACATAATACAACGGACACAGAAAACCCTAGACTGTGTTGTGCATAATACAACAAAGATAAAGTTTAACAACATTGTTCTATCAAGATTTTCAATAAACTGTAGTATGCAAGAAAGAAAAAAAGGGGTCCCGAGAACTCAGTAGAGCACTCTCTTCACACGCAAAGGTACCTAGATCGATCCCGGTTGCAGTCGAGCTTTTTTTCTGAACCCTCCCCTTCCCATGTCCACCCATCAGTGATTGGGTAGCTGGATCTGTTAGTACTGGGGGACAGTACTTTGCAATAGACTAGCGTCCTATTCAAAGAGTATCAAGCAATTGCTATTGTCCATTTCACGCTATGAAACATCCAACTGCCTCAGCACCTTAACACACATGATGACATTCTAAAGCTAAGAACACTTGCACTAGACAGAGATTTATGGAGGCAAATTACTAACTGGATAATAGAAACAGACTGACAAACTCGAAATGACGCACGCATTCACTGCAAGCGTCCATAGAGACTGCTCAGCCATATTCATTCGTTTCTATAGCAACAGGATAAACTCCGGCTCCATGGACCGTATAAGGTTCTAAAGGGCTACTTTAAAAAATAATGAGATCATGTTGTAAAAAAAGCAACAAACCTACACATTCATATGACACATATGGCACATTTCTTAGCACAGAGCAAAAATACCTTTTTTAAAAATATCACACGGGTTCAATTCAACAAAGCAGTGTTATGTGTTAGGGCTACTGACTATAAATTATTATAATACATGTACATGATAACAATAAGCATGTATAGCAATTTCAATAGTAATAATGATAATGATGATAAAAAATAGTGGTGATAGTAATGATATTCTTCTTCTTCTTCTTTTTCTTCTTCTTCTTCTTCTTCTTCTTCTTCTTCTTCTTCTTCTTCTTCTTCTTCTTCTTCTTCTTCTTATTATTATTATTATTATTATTATCATCATTATTAATACTATTAGTAATAATAATGATAATGATAATAATAATAATAATAATAATAATAATAATAATAATAATAAAAATAATGATAATAATAATAAATAATAATAATAATAATAATAACAATGATAATGATAAAGATAATAATAATAATAATAATAATAATAATAATAATAATAATAATAATAATAATAATAATAATAATAATAATAATAATAATAATAATAATAATAATAATAATAATAATAATAATAATAATAATAATAATAATAATAAAATAAAATAATAATAATAATAATAATAATAATAATAATAATAATATAATAATAATAATAATAATAATAATAATAATAATAATAATAATATAATAATAATAATAATAATAATAATAATAATAATAATAATAATAATAAGAAGAAGAAGAAGAAGAAGAAGAAGAAGAAGAAGGAGAAGAAGAAGAAGAAGAAGAAGAAGAAGAAGGAGAAGAAGTATGATGATATTAACATCACCGTTATCATCATCATCATCATCATCTTCATCATCATCATCATCATCATCATCATCATCATCATCATTTAACTCAAATTGTATGGCACCAAACAACTACGAAGCACTCCAGGCTCACAACCAATACGTTATAAATGGCACATCATCAAATCCTTGCTGGAAGAAAACACTAGGAATAAATATAAAAAAAACAACAATTTATTTCAGCAGTTTGAATACAGTACTCGTTGGATTCTAGCGCAGTCTTTAAGATGCCAAAAAGCGTGTTAAAATCTAAGCGTGCTCATGGGAGGTAACCCATACACACCAGTCTTCGTGTCGTATTGCCGAGCGTGCTGGGATTGGGAAGAAACGTGGGATGTATAAAAACAGGCTTCTCTGACATTGGAAGTGTAAAACCACTCTTAAAAAAAAAAAATAAATGAGCTTTTATATAGCGTAATATCCACTAAACGTGCTTAAAGCGCTTTACAAGGGGTCCCTGGCCAACAGCAACACTTAACACGTAGGACGAGACATGACGCCTGTTAGGCGATATTACAATTTTTCGGACAGAGCCAACGCTGTTAACGGTCAGGTACTAATTTTGCACCTGAGTACGATGAGAGAATGTGAGTAAAGAGTCTTTTCCAAGGACTCAACTATGCGCCGAGCGAGGCTCGAACCCAGGACCTTCCGATCCGAAAGCAGGTATCATAGCCTCTTCCAGAGGACTAGATACACACCTTGTGTAATTTATCTTCTGGTTTCAGAGGGATGGTATCTTATTTTCTAGTCTAAATTATGCTGGTCGTCAAAAAAGATCATCCATCCTCGCTCTTTTACATTTCGCAATCCCAAGAATCTGCCTTTACATTTTGCTACTGAAATACGAGTAGTTATGCCAACTTTATGTAACCTATTCATTATTAGTACTCTGAAGGACTGGTTACATACACACTTCCAAGGATCGAGGACAGCAAAACAAGAGTAAAGGGTTTGATGTCACGAGTTATCTTCCCTATCCCACGAACTGGAACCCAACGAGATCTGAACCATGATCAATTTGACCATTTCAGAGGAATGTTTATCGTTTTGATAAGGCGACAACAGCAATTTGTTGAAACAAAGTTCTATAAATAGATAAACGTATGAATAGATAGTATGCGCTTGGCTAAGAAGTTTACAACATTGCCAGCCGGAAGTATAACAGACTAACGCATAAAACAGTTTATATCCATGAACGTTTATAGCCTGGTTAATACAGTTTATTGAGAATAACTCACAAACGCCGATGGCAAAAAACAATAACAAAGACCCGAGTGACGTCAACTTCGAACTATATATAGGTTCTCTGGTGAAACGAAACCTACATAGGGTAAAATGACAAGGAGGATCGGATCGTAGCCATCGTAAAACGCATAGCCTGACACTGACCAAAAAAAAAGAGGTCAAAAGACAAGTCTTTGGCCACAAAAGAAAACAAATCGTGAGTTGTATTCAACAGTTCAACCAATGGGATCACTTGTTTCCTGAAGCACCACTAACGACAACTTACTCGACGTTGCATAAGCCTAAAAAAAGATAAATATAAGTCCTAGAGGGTTCTAGTGTCAAGGTAGAAGTTAACGAAGGCTGCGATCGGATACTGAAAATTGATTCCAAAATGAAAAGGATTCCAAACATAAAATATCACACAATGGTAGTGACGTATTTGAGAGCAGGCACTGGTGTCAGAGAAACATCTGAAAAAGTGTTTGTGAAACAGTGCCATAAAAAGCAGAGAGAAATATCCAAGAAAAAAACAATCCCAGGACAAAAATCACCCTTCTTCAACTAGTCAGACATTTAGTCCAGGTAGGCTTATTTTTTCTTGTATTTTTTTCTTAACCCAGCCCTCTATGGGGTGCAACACAGCACTTTGTGAGGCCGGTCACAAGCCCGGATAAATGGGGAGTGTTTGCTCAGGAAGGGCATCCTGGCAGTAAAACGTACTTTTTATCCATTCTTCTTACACAAAGAGAAAATGCCAGAAGAATGGACAAAAAGTACATTGATTCCCATATACAAAAATAAAGATGTTCAAGAATGTGGCAACTATAGGGGCATCAAGTTAATGAGCCATACGATGAAGATCTGGGAAAGAGTAATCGATAAGAGGCTTAGAAAAGATGTAGACATACGTAAAGAACAGTTTGGATTTGTCGCTGGTAAAAGTACAACGGATGCTATATTTGCTCTAAAAGTGACCGCAGAGAAGTATAGAGAAAAGCAAAGAGAATTACATTGTGTGTTCATTGACCTGGAGAAAGCATATGATAGGGTACCAAGAGAAGAAATGTTGTACTGTCTAAGAGCAAAAGGGGTAACAGAGAAATATATCAAAGTAATCCAAGATATGTACAAAGGATACAAAACAGTGGTAAGGACATCTATTGGCTCAACTGATCCATTTAAATTGATAGTTGGATTACACCAGGGATCCACTCTCAGCCCACTGCTGTTTGTAATAGTAATGGATGTCCTAACAGAACTCATTCGGCGAGAGGCACCATGGAACATGATGTATGCGGATGATACAAAAGCTGAGGCAGAAAAGGAATTGGAGGGCTGGAGACGGTGTTGGAAAGGAGGGGATTAAGGGTAAGCAGATCAAAGAGTATTTGTACATCGGACAACAGAGAGCAGATCCACCAATAAAGATAAGAGAAGAGGATGTGCCAGAAACAAACCAATTCAAATACTTAGGAACTGTTCAAGGATATGGGGGCAATGAGATGGAGGTTAAGAAGAGGATACAGACAGGCTGGAATAATTGGACGAGTTGAATAGAGTTATGCGTGACAACCGAATTTCCGCAAAGCTGAAAGGGAAAATATATACAACAGTTGTAAGACCAGCAATGTTATACGGACTAGAGACAGCAGCTACGACAAAGAAACAAGATAAAGAAGTTGAGGTGGCAGAAATGAAGATGTTGAGATGGTCACTTGGCTTGACAAGAAAAGATAAAGTGAGAAATGAACGAATGCGAAGGTTGACTGAAGTGAAGAATGCATCAATAAAGATGAGAGAAGATAGATTGAAATGGTTCGGACATGTAAAGAGACGAGAGAGGGAGTACGTGGGAAGGAAAGTATTGGACTTACAAATAGCAGGAAAGAGGAAAAAGGGACGCCCAAAGACTAGATGGTGGGATAAGGCGAAGGATGATATAATGAAAGAACTGGGCCTGGAGGAAGATGATGCGCTCAACCGAAATGCGTGGAGATGTGACATTCATTATGGCAACCCTGCAAACTGCGGGATAAGTTGAAAGAAGAAGAAGACGAAAAAGGCTGATTTTTTCTTATATTTTTCTCTCCGCTTTGTCTCCCACCGTTTTATGCACACTTTATTCGATTTTTACTCAAAATGGTAGCATGTCTGACAGGTAATCAAGACGTCTAAGGTTCAATCCCCATTCGAGGCAGGTCGATTTTTTTAAAGATAATTAACTCTCTCCTTACTAGCCATTTTCAGGATTTTCCCTAAAACTTCACATCCAACTAACACAAAAAATATATTTTTTATCACTCAAACACATAGCAGTAAAGTTCTTGCGATAAATAATTTCTTTAGCAAAACATGCTCTACAACACACTGTTCATTATCTTTAAATCTATGATGTACAAATGAAATATGAATAAGAAAAATGTTCGTTGCATCGTAACGAATATGACGATTTTCCTATAGTTGGTAAGGAGAGGGTTAATATTTCATATTTACATATATAAATATTATAATAATATATACATATATATATATATATATTATATATATATATATATATATATATATATATATATATATATATATATTGTTTTGCTTTGCTTGATTCTGTTTCACCTCTACACACCTTTTCGGATTTATATCATAGACCAACACCGGCCTCCTAGCTGGTCACTTTGAAATTGTCTGGTAAAAGGACTTCAATGAGAACTAATCACCAAACTGGAAGTCTAAAAATCAATGGCGGAACTTGGATAACCAGGGGTTGCTTAGACCGCTGTTCTTGAAAAAAAATTAAGGCAGCCAAAACCTTTCTTTTTTTTCTTAATATATATATATATATATATATATATATATATATATATATATATATATATATATATATATATAACGAGTGAAAAGATTGCTAAATATTGAAAGATAACGAAAAAGAACGTTTTTGAGTACACATTTTTTTCACCAAAGTTGATTAAACTTGAGCATAAATCAACTTGAGCTTTTATATAGCGCAATATCGCATAACAATAACACATAACATGTAGGAAGAGACATGACACCTGCTGTTAGGCGATCTTACAATTTTTTCCGACAGAGACAACGCTGTTAACGGCCAGGTACTCATTATACACCCGAGTACGGTGAGAGAATATGAGTAAATAGCCTTTTCCAAGGACTCAACTATGCGCTGAGCGAGGTTCGAACCCATGACCTTCCGAGCCGAAAGCGAGTGACATACCACTATACCACATGGCCTAAACAACTTCTGAAGTCACCAGCAACCCTATAGGGAATGAAAGTAGCGTCCCTTGATTGGACGTCACCTTACGTCGACATGGTTTTGCGCATGCGTCTCTCTCGTCCTCGCTTTCGGTGAAGTGTCTCATGTCGCTTTCACCGGAAGCGAGGACGAGAGACGCATGCGCAAAAACAAAATGACATTCTCTTTTTAATAACTTCTCCACCGGTGACGTCCAATCAAGGGACGCTACTCTTCCGCTAATCTCATTTACTATATTACGGTACCAAAGAGCCGAATAACGTCATATTTATTCATCCTATATATATATACAATCTGCGGATATTTCAATGTTTTAATCTACTATATACATCTTGCCACAAATAACGACTGTCGTTTAACAGGGCTGCAGTCTTTTGAATGCAAGGGTCGTAGAATTCCTTGAGTAACCGGTACGTCTCCGGTTTCATGGTGCCTTTTTTGTTCTTGGTCACGTGTTTGCGGTCTTTTTTCACCAGCTTATTGAGCTCGGCGGAGTCCAATGGCGCTGTAAATATACAGTTATAATGTAATATAATGTAAATATACACTATTGTAATGCAAATATTCACTGTTGTCATGTATCGTAATGTAAGTATACACTATTTTAATATAATATAATGTAAATAATATACACTATTGTACTGTAATGTAATGAACTGTAATGTATTTTAAATATACTATATTCTAATGTATACACTATCGTAAAATGTACTATAATATAAGTATACAGAATTGTAATATAATGTAAATATACACAATTGTAATGTAATATAATGAAATGTAAAGAAACACTATTGTAATGCAGTGCAAATATTGTAATGAAATTCAACGTACTGTAATGAAATGTAATGTAATATAATGACATGTAATCTAATGTAAATATATACTATTGTATTGTAATGTAATGGATATTTACGCTATTGTAATGTTACTGTAATGTAAATATACGCCATTGTAATGTTACTGTAATGTAACTAAACGCTATTGTAATGTACTGCAATTTAAATATACGCTCTTGTAATGTACTGTAATGTTAATGTAATGTAAATATACTCTATTGTAATGTTACTGTAATTAAATATACGCTATTGTAATGTTACGGTAATGCAAATATACGTTATTGTAATGTTACTATAATTAAATATGCGCTATTGTAACTTTACTGTAACGTAAATATACGCTATTGTAATGTACTGTATTGTAAATTTACAGTAATACAATAAATGTAACAAAATACAAGACAAGGCAATGTAGCTATCATAATGAATTGCCTGTCACCTCATACAATCGACGCAAGTGCTTAAGTTGACCGTAGTTCTGACCGGTCTTGTCAGCAGTTAATTAGTGACAATTTTCAAATTATTTTTTTTTTTTGGTGTGAAATAGGTTTTAATACGTCGATCAATCAGTTGGCTATAATAAGTGATTTGAAAAAAAAACATGTCAAATTACGGAACCCAATTTTTTTCACTCCAGACGTCTTAAGAAACACAAATATTTTGAAATGCGGCATTAAAATCACCAAACTGGCAAGTCGGAACTTTTGATTTTATTAAATGTTCTAACTGTCACCAATGTAAATGTTGTTGCTCGAAGCTCGAAGAAATAAATAACAATGTGAAATTGAATGTGAGCTTCAATTTAATATACGAAAACAGATAAAATAAACGTTTCGGGCTACCCCCTTTATCAACAAAATAAATCATTCATCCTGTTTTGTTGATAAAGAGGAAACCCGAAACGTCCATTTTATTTGTTTTATAAAATTGAAGCTTAAATTCAATTTTACATTGTTATTTATAATTTTCACCATTAATTACATATTTGAATGAAAACTACGAAATTGTACCGTGCGGTTTAAAACATGAAATAAGTTTTTGAAAAAATTCAATTTTTATGGCAATACATCTTTTGCTAATTTTAAACAGTATGTTTTCTCCGTGGACTAAATAGATTGTCCCAACGTGTACACGTAATATGCAGGTCTGACATCTGAACCAACTTATGGGGCCAAATTTACATTGTTGTGATGGATAATATTTTGCATCATTTTTTTTTGGAGATTTCCATTACAACAATGGGCCCATAAGAAATTCAGTTATCAGACCTGCAACTAGGTGCACGTCGATGTATCCACATATGTGACCCATCGTTTTAAAACGGTATTATGTCGGGGTGACAAAGATGCTGAAAGGTCAATTTTAAGCTTAACTGGTCAAGAAAACGAAATTTTGGTTATCAGAATTTTAAAAGTATATATTTCTTCTTCAATAATCCATTCATGGACTCAACACAAGTGTAATGTTTTTGGTCATAGATTCTATTTTCAGCACTTTGATCATCCCGACTTAATACCGTTTTGGGTCACATATGTATTTTTAAATAAAAATGTCCACACTGGTATAGATAAGTGTGCGCTTTGCTAAGAAACTCACAACATTGCCAGCCGGATGTATAACGCACCAGCACACAAAACTGTGTGTAACCATGAACGTTTACAGTCTGCTTAATGCAGTTTAGTGAGAATTATACATAAACATGGATGGAAAAAAAAAACAATAACAAAGACCTGAGTGACGTCAACTTCATTCTATCTATACTACCTGGTGAATCAAAATGGTGAAGCTGCCCATGCCGCTTTGCACGACAGAACGCGAAACAAAAATACAATGTTTGCGAAATTCATATCGTCTCCAGTACATTGCAAAATTAGAAGAGGGTCATAGAGTAGCTACACTAAAACTCATTTCTATGCAAAATTATTTGAATTCCATTTGACTTGTTGTAAATATGCTCTAGGCTTGACAGCAAAAAGCTTTGTTTTATATCAAATACGAATGTTGTTGTTGTTGTTGTTGTTGTTGTTGTTATGTTGTTGTTTGTTATTATTATTATTATTATTATTATTTATTATTATTATTATTATGATTATTATTATTATTATTTTTATTATTATTATTATTATTAGTATTATTATTATTATTATTATTATTATTATTATTATTATTATTATTATTATTATTATTATTATTATTATTATTATTATTATTATTACAGTCATCATCATTATCATCATCATCATCATCATCATCATCATCATCATCATTGTCCCTTACCTATTTCGAGAAATTTGAAGACACTTGTCAACGTTTCAGTCGTATTGGTGTGAAAATCTTCAGTCCTTGTTATGTGGAAGGCAGACCTTGGAAATACATTCAGCCATTCTTCGATGAAGACAGAGTAACAGCCTAGATGGATTCTGGTCTGGTGACATGAGAAATGGAATTGGTTCGTTAATATTAGAGAGTTTTTTACTTCCTGTCAACTGGGGTAAGTTTGTCCAAAGGGGAAACTTTGCCTCTTAACTTTTGGACCCATCAGAGGACACCCCAGAACACGATTTCCACGAACGTTTTTTGCATGTCCCAGGGAGTTCCAGGAAACCGTAGCTGGAGTGTATATTTAATTCTATGGCAATTATCCCTTTGATAAAAAGTCAAGTCTTTTCACCAGGAAAATAACCACGACAAAGCTGAGATCACTCAAAATGCTCCAAAGTCACGGAGGCAAAGTTGCCCCAGTTGACGGTACCTAGATCTAGAAAATGGAAGATGTCTGTAAGAGTTGCTCTCATGGTGTTTTCATAATCTTCAAGAGTTTTCATGTGGATGTTTGACCCACATTCAATCATTCATGAATGGAGAGTCATGGAAAGGGAAGTAACTATAATACTACTTATGTATATTATGAGTTACTTCTCCTTCCATGGACGATGACAGAGTAACAACCACTCATCACGTAAGCATCTCATGAATGGGGAGTCACGGAAAGGGAAGTAACTCATATACATAAGTAGTACTACTTATGTATATGAGTTACTTCCCCTTCCATGGAATAGGACAGAGCAACAACCCAGATGGATTCTTGACTGGTGACGTGGGGAATGTAACTACATATTTTGTCAATGATACATAGTTTTTAGTTACGAAGGACGTCGAACGTATCACGCACAATTCATAACGTAAGCATGTCATGAATGAAGGGTCATAGAAAGGGAAGTAACTCATATACATAAATAATACTACTTATGGAAATGAGTTACTTCCCCTTACATGGTTGAAGACAGTATAACAACCTAGGTGGACTTTTTGTCTGGTGACTTGAAATATGTGACGTATTGATTCAAAAGGGTATTAAATCTTTAAGTATTCGATTATAAAAACAACAACTGAACATTGAGCTTAAGTTTGAATTTTTGAGTTGAGATTTATGCGTTTTGGTAAAATACTCACGTCAGAGTATTAAAATAAACATAAACATCTATGTAATGAATATAAATGAATTTACCATGCTCAATGCCCTTCCTAATGTTTTAGTTACCTCCCACTCGGACCATATGGAACATTTATTTACATTTCATAAAGTACCATTCGCCATTTGCCTGTTAGGCGTTTTTTTCGTACTAACAACCTTACTATAATAGCCAGTAATTATTCAAAACTGATTTGAGTGGGGTGAAATGTGTGTTTTAAAATGCCTTGCCCAAAGACACACCATCAGGATCAGAATTTTCTACGATCACTGCCAGCAATCGGGTGACTTATGACCACGCTTAACATCGCTTGACCTTTGTGACAGGACGCGATTCACACGTCGAGTATGTTTAAAATACTAGAAAAAAAAAACGTCGGGACAACCTTTCTATCTCAGAAAAATGTGAAAAAATCGAATTAACCTTACCGGGTGTGTCTTTTTTACGAAACCCGCCGAAACCCGACGAAACCCGACGAAACCCGACAAAACCCGACGAAACCCGATAAAGTTATGGGAAGTAGGTAGCAGTGGGGGGTGAACCTGGAACTCAGGGAAGTGTACACCATTGGGGAGTGAACCTGGGACTGGATTTCGGCGGGTTTCGTAAAAATGACACACCGCTCCTTACCGACCATTTTCAGTATTTTCCCAAAATGGCAGGCTTATCCAACAGAAAAAAAAAAGATTTTTAAAACTCAAACAATCTTTCTACAAAACAACTTTATGTTCTTATTAATTAAACAAAAATCCATGAAATGTGTGCAAGATACATCTGATAAGTAAACTGTATAATGTATATTGTGTTGTAATAATTGTGACAATTTTGCTGTAGGCGGTAAGGAGAGGGTTAACTAGATTTGGTAAACAAATCTTCAATTCCTGTTGTCGTTTTCACCTTTAGGCAAAATATTCACAACATCCGCCAGCCAAAGTACACTTACCAACACAGAAAGACGTGTGTGACCTTTAACCTTTATAATCTGATTGATATAACTTATCACTAACAGGCTCAACAGCAGCTTCTTATGGTTCACACTATTATGTTATGACGATCGACCCAATCAGCAAAGTCCGGTCCGCATTCGTGCACCGTCGCGAACCCGCCTGGTAGCATCGTCACAACACCCTTTCGACTAAATGCTCTGCCGTTTCGGTATCTTGCCCACAGCGTGGACATATTGGACAGGAAGTTAGACCCCACTGATGTAACGCACCGGCCGTTAGGCAGCTCCTCGACCGAAGCCGATTCGCAGCTACCCAGTGTCTCCTCTTACTGGTATCAAAGCCTGGCAACTTCTCACCAAGCTTAGAGGAGTGTAACAGGCTCAACGGTACGTCTTTGCTTCGTACCCGAAAGGTACCGAGTTCGAAAACCTGCCGTTGCGCTGTATGGCCTTGACCAAGTCACCTAGCACTAAATCGATTTGCGGCGCTGCACTGCGGCTGACACCTGGGTTATTCCAGTCTTCCCTCGGAATAGACCCTAGAGACAAATTTCCCCAATGGGATGAATGAATAAAGGGAATTTTATTTATTTATTATTTATTATTTTGAAAAATAGTTACAAAGTGCTGAGCGACGTCAACTTCGTTCTTTTCTATATAGAAACCGGGATAATGTCCGGCGCCGTGAACCTAACGGCCCAGGAGGACGGCAAAATAAATCAATGAATCAATAAATTGTATCATCGATGTAGCCTTCTGTGGACATATCATCATCAGGTCGCTCACGAACCCGTCATTAAAAAGCACGACAAACTGTCATTATCTTCCTTAGTATTCAAAGCGTACAGCGTGTGGATCTGACAACGATCTATGTGTTTACAATCAATAACACAATCATTCGCTCACTCAATCACTAAATTATTCAATCAACCTATCAATTCCCAGGTTTCTTGAAGATGAGGCCTCTCCAAGCGGGGAAACCACGATTTTACTATAGATAGAATGAAGTTGACGTTACTCAGGTCTTTGTTATTTGTGTGTTGTTGTTTTTTTTTTTTTTTTTTTTTTGCCATCCTTTTTTTATGAGCAATTCTCACTAAACTGTATTAATCAGAGTATAAACGTTCAAGATTGCACATAGTTTTGTGTGTTGGTCCGTTATACTCCGGATGGCAATGTTGTGAGCTTCTTAGCCAAGCGCATACTATCTATTTATGTGAATGTCCGTGGTAGAAAGAAAGGAAAGAAGAAAAGAGACAAAGGCTTGGTCGAAGTGCCCGAGATTAGTTTTAACTAGAGCTTTTATATAGCGCAATATCCACTAAATGTGCTCAAAGCGCTTTACAAAGGGTCCCTGACCAACAGCAACACGTAACACGTAGAACGAGACATAACGCCTGTTAGGCGATATTATAATTTATTTCCGACAGAGACAACGCTGTTGACGGCCAGGTACTCATTTTACACCTGAGTGCGGTGAGAGAATGTGAGTAAAGAGTCTTTTCCAAGGACTCAACTATGCGCCGAGCGAGGCTCGAACCCAGGACCTTCCGATCCGAAAGCGAGTGTCATACCACTAGACCACATAGCCGCACAACTAAAATTGAAACAGATTAGCCAGTAAGTATCAAATTAATTTTAGCTTAAAATGGAATTTTTAGTATCG
>NC_088369.1:17341219-17351219 GCF_034508935.2 Berghia stephanieae
GAGGAGAATAAACCTGACACTATAAAAGGTGGGCGCCAGTGGGGAGTGAACCTGGGAGTCAGGGAATTGCACACCAGTGGGGATTTAACCTGGGAATATGTAAAAAGGATATCAGTGGAAAATAAACCTGGTACTAAAGGGAGATGGATACCATTAAAATTTGAAGCTTGGTATGAGAGTTTGGTACCAGAGGAGAATGAACCTGACACTATAGGAGGTGGCGCCAGTGGGAGTGAACCTGGACTATGTAAAAGGATATGAGTGGGAAATAAACCTGGACTAAAGGGAGATGAATACTTTGAATTGAAGCCGGATATGAGAGTTGGTACCAGAGGAGAATGAACCTGACACTATAGGAGGTGGCGCCATGGGAGTGAACCTGGACTATGTAAAAAGGATATCAGTGGAATAAACCTGGGACTAAAGGGAGATGAATACCATTGAAAGTTGAAGCTGGATATGAGAGTTTGGTACCAGAGGAGAATGAACCTGACACTATAGGAGGTGGGCGCCAGTGGGGAGTGAACCTGGGACTATGTAAAAAGGATATCAGTGGGAAATAAACCTGGGACTAAAGGGAGATGAATACCATTGAAAGTTGAAGCCGGATATGAGAGTTTGGTACCAGAGGAGAATGAACCTGACACTATAGGAGGTGGGCGCCAGTGGGGAGTGAACCTGGGACTATGTAAAAAGGATATCACTGGGAAATAAACCTGGGACTAAAGGGAGATGAATACCATTGAAAGTTGAAGCCGGATATGAGAGTTTGGTACCAGAGGAGAATGAACCTGACACTATAGGAGGTGGGCGCCAGTGGGGAGTGAACCTGGGACTATGTAAAAAGGATATCAGTGGGAAATAAACCTGGGACTAAAGGGAGATGAATACCATTGAAAGTTGAAGCTGGATATGAGAGTTTGGTACCAGAGGAGAATGAACCTGACACTATAGGAGGTGGGCGCCAGTGGGGAGTGAACCTGGGACTATGTAAAAAGGATATGAGTGGGAAATAAACCTGGGACTAAAGGGAGAAGGATACCATTGAAAGTTGAAGCCGGATATGGGAGTTGAGTACCAGAGAAGAATGAACCTGACACTATAGGAGATGGGCGCCAGTGTGGAGTGAACCTGGGACTCAGGGAAGTGCACACCAATTTGGAGTTAACCTGGGACTGTGGGAGATGGATAACTGTGGGTATCCGAGCCGAACTATAGGAGTTGGCTACCAGAGGAGAATAAACCTGACACTATAAAAGGTGGGCGCCAGTGGGGAGTGAACCTGGGAGTCAGGGAATTGCACACCAGTGGGAGTTAACCTGTGAATATCTAAAAAAGAATATCCGTGGGAAATAAATCCGGCTTCAACTCCCAATGGTATCCATCTCCCTTTAGTCCCAGATTTATTTCCTACTGATATCCTTTATACATATTCCCAGGTTAACTCCCCACTGGTGTGCAATTCCCTGAGTCCCAGGTTCACTCCCCACTGGCGCCCACCCCTTTTGTGTCAGGTTCATTCTCCTCTGGTACCAAGCTTTCATATCCGGCTTCAACTTTCAATGGTATCCATCTCCCTTTAGTCCGAGGTTTATTTCCCACTGATATCCTGTTTACATAGTCCCAGGTTCACTCCCCACTGGCGCCCACCTCCTATAGTGTCAGGTTCATTCTCCTCTGGTACCAAACTCTCATATCCGGCTTCAACTTTCAATGGTATTCATCTCCCTTTAGTCCCAGGTTTATTTCCCACTGATATCCTTTTTACATAGTCCCAGGTTCACTCCCCACTGGCGCCCACCTCCTATAGTGTCAGGTTCATTCTCCTCTGGTACCAAACTCTCATATCCGGCTTCAACTTTCAATGGTATTCATCTCCCTTTAGTCCCAGGTTTATTTCCCACTCATATCCTTTTTACATAGTCCCAGGTTCACTCCCCACTGGCGCCCACCTCCTATAGTGTCAGGTTTCTCTCTCCTCTGGTACCCAACTACCAAATCCGGCTTTAACTCCCAATGGTATCCACCTCCCTTTAGTCCCAGATTTATTTCCTACTGATATCCTTTTTACATAGTCCCAGGTTCACTCCCCACTGGCGCCCACCTCCTATAGTGTCAGGTTCATTCTCCTCTGGTACCAAACTCTCATATCCGGCTTCAAATTTCAATGGTATCCATGTCCCTTTAGTCCCAGGTTTGTTTCCCACTGATATCCTTTTTACACAGTCCCAGGTTAACTCCCCACTGGTGTGAAATTCCCTGACTCCCAGGATCACCCCCCACTGTTGCCAAACTCCCATAACTTTGCCGGATATTGTCGGGTTTCGGCGGGTTTCGGCGGGTTTCGTAATAAAGCACTAATTCTTTTTTACGAAACCCGCCGAAACCGGCCGATAAACTTAGTCTCAGGTTCACTCCCGACTGGTGTACACTTCCCTGAGTCTCGGGTTCACTCCCCACAGTTGTCTACTTCCCATAACTTTGCTGTATATTGTCGGGTTTCGCCGGGTTTCGGCGGGTTTCGGCGGGTTTCGTAAAAAAGCACTGGTTCTTTTTTACGAAACCCGCCGAAACCCAGTCCCAGGTTCACTCCCCAATGGTGTACACTTCCCTGAGTTCTAGGTTCACTCCCCACAGCCACCTACTTCCCATAACTTTGTCGGGATTCGTCGGGTTTCATCGGGTTTCGGCGGGTTTCGGCGGGTTTCGGCGGGTTTCGGCGGGTTTCGGCGGGTTTCGGCGGGTTTCGTAAAAAAGACACACCCATACGATACCATCTATTATATCTGTTTTAATACGATACCATCTATTATATCTGTTGTAATACGATACCATCTATTATATCTGTTTTAATACGATACCATCTATTATATCTGTTGTAATACGATACCATCTATTATATCTGTTTTAATACGATACCATCTATTATATCTGTTTTAATACGATACCATCTATTATATTTGTTGTAATACGATACCATCTATTATATTTGTTGTAATACGATACCATCTATTATATCTGTTTTAATACGATACCATCTATTATATCTGTTGTAATACGATACCATCTATTATATTTGTTGTAATACGATACCATCTATTATATCTGTTTTAATACGATACCATCTATTATATCTGTTTTAATACGATACCATCTATTATATTTGTTGTAATACGATACCATCCATTGTATCTGTTGTAATACGATACCGTTTATTATATTTGTTGTAATACGATACCATCTATTATATCTGTTTTAATACGATACCATCTATTATATCTGTTGTAATACGATACCGTTTATTATATTTGTTGTAATACGATACCATCTATTATATCTGTTATACCTATTAAGATACCATGTATTGTATCTGTTGTACCTAATACGATACCATGTATTAAATCGGTTGTAACTAACACGATACCATCTGCCATATATTTTTTGTATTGGATAAGATATGCTATTTGATCTAAAGAGGGCATTGACTCATTTCCTAGAGTAGTGAAATAAGCTCAAAATCTCAAACGTGATATAGATAGTATGCGCTTGGCTAAGAAGCTCATAACATTGCCATCCGGAAGTATAACGGACCAAAACACAAAACTGTGTGTATCCATGAACGTTTATAGTCAGGTTAATACAGTTCAGTGAGCATTACTCATAAACGCGGATGGCAAAAAAACAATAACAAAGACCCGAGTGACGTCATCTTCGAAATATCTATACAGAAAAAAGAAGATAATAACATTTTTATAACACAAAAACAAACCCCAAACTACTAAATACGAATTGTTTTATGTTCAAACTCCATTTTCAGCCAAAAGCGACAAAAATATAACTGCACCACACTACAAAAAAAAAAAAAAACAAAAAAAAAACAAAAAAAAAACCCAGAAAAAAATGAAAAACCAACCAAAAAAACAAAAACAAAACAAAAACAAAACAAAACAAACAAAATCAAACAAAAAACAAAGCAAAACAAATAAAATAAACCATTAATACGTCACGTTACATTCAGAAAAACGCGAGAAGGAAATTTCTCGGTAAAGCGATGATTTAAAAAAAAATAATTTTTGTCTTCTTATTTTTCCCCAATTAACTGCCCATGCAAATCGTCTTTGTCTTGTTATGACGTCACAACTCCGTGCAACGAAGACACTCACGACTTTCAGTCAGTGTGGTGAGAACAATAAATGGACGTGCCTGAACCTTCATTTGCGTTCAAATTCAATTTGGTCATTATAGGGAATGAGATTAGCGGAAGAGTAGCGTCCCTTGATTGGACGTCACCCATAGTCTGTGACGTCACCGGCGGAAAAGTTATTAGAGAGAGAACGTCATGTTGGTTGTGAGCATGCGCGAAACCAAATTGACGTTCTCTCTGTAAGGTGACGTCCAATCAAGGGACGCATGTGTCTCTCGTCCTCCAATCAAGGGACGCTACTACTCCGTTAATCTCATTCCCTATAGATAGAATGCGCTTGGCCAAGGAGTTCACAACATTGCCATCCGGAAGTATAACGGACCAACACACAAACTCTGTGTAACCATGAACTTTTATAGTCTGGTTAATACAGTTTAGTGAGAACAACTCACAAACGCGGATGGCAAAAACAATAACAAAGGCCTCAGTGACGTCATCTGCATACTATCTATAGATAGTATGCGCTCATAACATTGCCATCTGGAAGTATAACGGACCAACACACAAAACTGTGTGTAATCATGAACGTTGACAGTCAGGTTAATACAGTTCAGTGAGCATTACTCATAAACGCGGATGGCAAAAAACAATAACAAAGACATGAGTGACGTCATCTTCGAACTCTCTATATTCGGGCAGAGAACGTGCTTGGAAACACCGAGTTGAGATGAGCATTAAAACTCGTGACTGCGGGACCTGGTGTGAGTGCTTCTATAATTAGGCGAAGAAGAGAATAATATAGCGCAATATCCACTAACAGTGCTCAAAGCTAATTATAAGGGGTCCCTAGCCAAAATCAACACTTAACATGTTGAATGTGACATGACGCGATAATATTACAATTTTTTTCGGATAGAGACAACACTATTAACGACCAGGTACTCATTTTACACCTGAGTACGGTGAGAGAATGTGAGCAAAGAGTCTTTTCCAAGGACTCAACTATGCGCCGAGCGAGGCTCGGCGACGATATCTTAAGATGTCATGACGGAAGGGCATTATCATATATATATATATATATATATATATATATATATATATATATATATATATATATATATATATATTGATGACGGCCCTTTGCTCAGAGAAGGTTAGCAGACCTGATAAAGGAAGTCATGGTAATATTTAACCTACCGGCAATTTCTGATACAGATCTCTGTCGTAGAAACAATGACGTGTTCCATGCTTTGCTATACACGTTTTCATCATATGCAGTGCACGGACGACAGCATTGTGAAAGGATTGGGGTGAGTTCCCGTGCCCGAGGAAGAAGAAGTCGGAGTAGAGCCTGGAATGAAATAGAGAGAAAAAATTAATTTAAATAAAAATAGAATAAAATAAAATAAGATTCCCTTTATTCATCCCGTAGGGGAACTTTTTATTCCAGGATCTATTCCAAGGGAAAACTGGAATAACCCAGTCGTCAGTCGTAGTGCAGCCCGTATATGCTACTCTGCCCGTAGTCAGGGAATATAAATGGTATGAGGAAAAAAAAAACCCCATAAATTTGATCATGTTTTGACTTTTACACATTCTGATCACAAGGCATATGAAAAGTTCTTGCCAGCATGAAAAATAAAAAGTAATGATTTTCTTTGTTTAGAACCAAGATGGCCGCCGTTGCCGGGCGGCGTGACATCAGACTATTGAATCGTATTCCCTCTCTCTTTGATCTTATTAAGCCAGTTCTTTAATTGTGGATGGGGAAAAAATGAGTGCAGACGGTGGTTAATTCTAGAAAGTGGAAACCGAGAAGATACATTTGAATTTCGAATATTGTTGTTGTTGTTTTTGTTTTTTTTAAGGTGTTGTGTGAGGATATTATTTTGTCCTATGAGAGATTTGTGGTACACAACCACTAACACAACCACAAATACAACCACATATACAATGAAAAATACAACCACGAATACAACAACAAATAAACCATAAATACAACCACGAATACATCCACGAATACATCCACGAATACAACCACAAATATAACCACGAATACAACAACAAATAAACCATAAATACAACCACGAATACATCCACGCATACAACCACAAATACAACCACAAATACAACCACGAATACAACCACAAACACAGCCATGAATGAAACCATAAATTCAACCACGAATACAATCACGAATACAACCACGAATACAACCACGAATTCAACCACAAATACAACCACGAATACAACCACGAATTCAACCACAAATACAACCACGAATACAACCACGAATTCAACCACGAATACAACCACGAATACAACCACGAATACAACCACGAATACAACCACGAATACAACAACAAATAAACCATAAATACAACCACGAATACATCCACGCATACAACCACGAATACAACCACAAATACAACCACGAATACAACCATAATACAACCACGAATACAACCACAAATACAACCACGAATACAACCACGAATACAACCATAATACATCCACGCATACAACCACAAATACAACCACGAATACAACCACGAATACAACCACGAATACAACCATAATACAACCACATATAAAACCATGAATACAACCACGAATACAACCATAATACAACCACATATACAACCATGAATAC
Organism: Berghia stephanieae; assembly: GCF_034508935.2. NCBI lineage: Eukaryota > Metazoa > Mollusca > Gastropoda > Nudibranchia > Aeolidiidae > Berghia > Berghia stephanieae. The sequence goes on from NC_088369.1 coordinate 17,348,017, forward strand.
AACCACGAATACAACCACAAATACAACCACAAATACAACCACGAACACAACCATAAATACAACCATGAATGAAACCATAAATTCAACCACGAATACAACCACGAATTGAGCCACAAATACAACCACAAATACAACCACGAATACAACCACGAATACAACCACGAATACAACCACGAATTCAACCACGAATACACAACATGAGGTTTATATCTATTTTGTTCCCCTATTATTGACAATACTGGTAAAATATAGAATTATTAACATACAAATCATACTATAAAAAGGAAACATAATTCTTAAAGAACGAATAAACATGAATTACGCCCCTTGCAACCAGACTGTTTACAATGATTTTTGGAGATGCATGGATACTATTAAGAACCTCAACCCCAAGACGAAGAAACTAGTTGAGGACATGAAATAGCGGAAATCCGCTAAATAGCGGAAATTTGAAACCCGTGAGAAATTATCGTTATTTTCAAATTAAGAAATTAAGGAGCAGGCACCCGTGTAAGAAAAAGACATGAACAAATGTTTATGAAAGGTGCCAGACAAAGCAAGAAAGAAAAATACAAGAAAATAAACCATCCCCAAAAATCAGTCGACCTCTGTGGTGTATTGGTGACACGTGTGACCGGTTAATCAACAGGTCTGAGGTTCGATCCCAAGTCGAGGTCGACTGATTTTTTGGGATGTTTTTTTTTCTTTCTTGTATTTGACGTAAAAAAAAATACATATATTTATTAAATGTGAGATTAACTGCTGTTGGTTTATAAATTAAATTATTTTTCCAATTCAAGTAATACCTATTGATTAGTAACTGAAACAGCTTTTTTCATTATCTGGTTCCTCCATTTGGAATAAATTACCTTTTGAGATAAGAAAATCAGAATTCCTGGAGGCATTCAAAAGCAGGCTAAAGACATATTACTTTAGAAAACATTTCTTTACTTGATTTTCTTTTCTTTTAAAATGTATTTCTATGTTGATAGCGTTTTAAATATTGAATATGTCTGTATCTAATAGCTGTAGTCATTGTTTGATTAATGATATATATTTTATTTTTGTAAAGCGCCTAGATCTCATATTGCATGAGATGTTTTCGTTATATTATTATTATTATTATTATTATTATTATTATTATTATTATTATTATTATTATTATTATTATTATTATTATTATTATTATTGTTGTTGTTGTTGTTGTTCATTCTTGCTTTGTCTAGCACCTTTCATACACGCATGTTCAGTTCTTTATCTTTATTTTCTAACACAACGAAGAGGAATTATCCCCAAGATTTATATTTGTAGATATACATTAACCTTCAAGTACCTACTTCACCTCAATATATTACCGCTCTGAGACGTTGAGTACATAATTTACTCGCATGTTCTTACATACTGGGTCGTAAAGTGAAATTCATGCTTGTAAGTTCTAGAATTAATTCAGTCAATAAAAGAACTGTAGTAATAGAAGGAACGAAATTAACACGAATTTACCTCTTTGCCATTGTTTTTAGTCAGCCCTTTTTATGAGTAGTTCTAACTAAATTTTTATTGACCAGACTAAAATGTCTAAAGTTACACATAGTTTTGTGCGTTGGTACGTTATATCCGGCTGGCAGATGCTGTGAGTATTATAAACTCATACATAGCATCAATAACGTCATCTAGGCGTCCTATTGTGTCCAACACATTACATGTTTCTGTTGGTTTGGGACTCTTTGTAAACCGCTTTGAGCACATCTGATGGATATTGGACATGTTAAGAAAAAAAGTGCTGATCTGATTGGATTTATTCCGTCGTCTTGAGATCTGTAGAAAGGATCAGATGTGCGGGTATGTGGTCTTGTGGTATGACACTTTGTGTCGGATCGGAAGGTCCTGGGTTCGAGCTTCGCTCGGTGCATAGTTGGGTCCTTGGAATAGGCTCTATGCTCACATTCTCTCACCGTACTCAGGTGTAAAATGAGTAGGCCAACCTGACTGTTAACAGTGTTGTCTATGTCGTTAAAAAAACAAACAACAAAACTTGTAATATCTCCTAATAGGCGTCATGTCTCCTTCTACATGTTACATGTTGCTGTTGGTATGGGACCCTTTGTAAAGCGCTTTGAATATGTGTAGTGGATATTGCGCTATATAAAAGTTTCAATATTTTGTTTTGATTAAAATCAGGTTATATAAAAATCTTACCTTTCTACAGGCTCCCGTAGTTGTATCAATAATTTGGGAGTCCGGCCTTTGTGGATATATTTGACCATGTGAGGTGTCAGTACTTCCGGTGTGGACTTGCCAAAGTTTTGTGGAATCCTTCTCCAAAAACGGAAGTCCCATAGGTCCATAGGAGTTGCGTCCCCTGTTTGAAATAGAAAAGCGAAAATGATTCTTTGATATCGGGTGAAAATCAATTGAATAATGAAAATAGATGATAACGTGAAGAAATTATATTTATTAGAGGGTGTTATAAATAGAAGTGGTCAGATATTGTAAACATGCAGTAGAATGAATTATGTTGACGTCACTCAGACGACCAGTACTGTGATAAGCTCTTACTACATCCTCTTTGTCACCTATAAACGGTAAAGGATACACGTAGTTGTGTGTGTGTGTATTGGTACGATTGATCAGGCGGGCAAAATTGGAGTTTTGTTACTTAAACGCATATCATTTATAAAGAAACCGATGGTTATGGTGGGCGCTACATCCAGTTCGCCACGATCCGAACTCTTATTGGAGTCAATGGATCCGAACCCCCAACATACAGGTAAAGTAAATCAGTAAAAGTTAAAATTGAGCTTGAGCTTAAATAATTGAGCTTTTATATAGCGCAATATCCACTAAACGTGCTCAAAACGCTTTACAAGGGGTCCCAAGCAAACAGCAACACGTAACATGTAGGACGAAACATGACGCCTGTTTGGCGATATTATTACAATTTTTTTTCCAACAGATACAACGCTGTTAACGGCCAGGTACTCATTTTACACCCGAGTAGGGTGAGAAAATGTGAGTAAAGAGCCTTTTTCCAAGGACTCACTGTGCGCCGATCGAGGCTCGAACCCAGGACCTTCCGATCCGAAAGCGAGTGTCATACCACTAGACCACGGAGCCGCACAAATTCCCTTTATTTTTCCCATATTATTCTTTAGGGTCTATTCGAAGGGAAGACTGGAATAACCCCAAGCGTCAGTCACTGTGGA
>NC_088369.1:17356219-17386219 GCF_034508935.2 Berghia stephanieae
ATCCTATCCAATCCCTCCCAATCCAACCCAATCCTATCCAATCCAATCCAAATTAGTTTCATCTTCATGTGATGAATATTGGCACAACTTGCTGTGGTGGGGTGGCATTGACGTAATATCTATCTATTGGTTTCAAACCGGTCGCGTTTTCAATAGCTCAGCAAATCCTCTCCCAACTGAACAATGTAGTCCTTCACAGAACCCTAAAGCTCATGGAACCGGAGTTTGTCCAAATTTTGTTTTAAATCCCTGTTTCAATAGCGTAAATGAACAAGTTATTACTACCCTTTGGGCAAGACGCTAGTATATTATTGCAATGTATCTGCCGCAAGATCCAACCGACCCAGCTACCCCCAATTATTGCTGGGTGGACAAGGCGGTCAGAAAACAAAATTATATATCTTGAGATCAATCTGGATCGATCTCCGTCATTTTGTGTTTTAAGTTAGTGCTTTACCAACTGAGCTGTCAAGATTCCCAAACTTTCTACCAACAGAGCGATCTAAACCTCCACCCGTTACAGTGAATCACATAATCAGTCGGATGGTGAAAAGGTTTGAACTGAGATATTGTTAGAAGGTCAAATGAGTTCTTGTCATAAATGATTAAATCAACCCTTTTTGTACAACTTCGGGAAATACCAAAGCTTAATTTCACTTCTAAGTATTCTTTTACAGCTAGTGATGTTGAAAAAGTATGAAATTTGAGAAAAGTTGCTGGATACCTTTCCCATACATCTGACCATAACTTCATGAAAAATCATTCGATTTTCTTCAAATAAAAATTAAAATGCTCTGGAGAGCACGTTCTTTCAGAAAATGTAATCAAAAAATGTTCACCATCCGACTGATTATGTCATATAATTAACAGTAAACAAATATGTTTTGTTACCATAACGTTTCCAGGCCCAAAATTGCGTTTCTTTGTCCAGACTTCCCCTGTTGCCTCTTATGTGTGGATGAGACATCATTCTGCTATGCAAGTCTGTGGTGCCACACTTGTCCATTCCGATAATATAGAAATATGGAAGACACTTCAAGGTCGGAACAAAATCCTTGCCATATTCGTAGAAGCACGGGTTCTTCAACTCCTTCTCGAAGTCTGGAATTTTCTGTTTGAAAAAAAACAAAAAGAACGACAAAAAATGAGTTTCAAGTACTGGAATAAGATCGGCAATGATGGATTAAACAAAAAAACCCAAAAAACTAAAGGTTTTATTTAGCCCATTATCCACTAAATGTGGGGAGGTACTTACTGTGTCTTCTACACACCTATATCTGTTTTCACCATGCTTTCTATCTTTTTCTTGGAATGAGATTACTTGGCTTTTTCCAGGCACTGGCCGGAAACCCTGGCTGGGAGGGAAACAGTCAAATGTTTAGTTAGAGTTTTGGGAGATGATATTTTTTTCCTTGTAAATTGGCTCTCTGTTATGCACTGCATTATGTTTCTTTATATTATAGTATGATTTGTAAAACATTTGAGTGTGTTCCTCTTAGTGGGGACCTGTACTTGTGTCTGGATGAGACTTTTAGTATCTCGAACTAAGTACTTTGATAGTGTGCTTTTGAAATCTACACCTGTTTCTTATTTGAACTAATTCCCCTTTGTCTTCCCTTTTCTTGGATGCGTTATTGTAATTCTAGAACTTTTACAATCCCATTTTCTTCCTTTTTACTGGCGCTGATATGACCAAATGTGTTGCAAGCGCCGTAAAACCCTTAAAAACAAAAAAAAAAATCATTAAACTAAATGTGCTCAAAGCTCTGTACAAATGGTGCCTGACCAACAGCAACACGTAATAATATGTAGAACGAAACATGACGCCTGTTAGGCGATATTTCACATTTTCCGACAGAGACACCGCTGTTGATGGCCAGGTACTAATTTTACACATGATTACGGTGAGAGAATGGGGGTAAAGAGTCATTTCCAAGGAGGCTCGAACCCAGGACCTTCCGATCCGAAAGCGAGTGCTATATCACAAGACTACATAGCCGCACAAGACTACATAGCCGCACAAGACCCAATAGGGAATGAGATTAGCGGAAGAGTAGCGTCACTTGATTGGACGTCACCCATAGTCTGTGACGTCACCGGCGGAAAAGTTATTAGAGAGAGAACGTCATGTTGGTTGTACGCATGCGCAAAACCAAATTGACGTTCTCTCTGTAAGGTGACGTCCAATCAAGGGACGCTACTCTTCTGCTAATCTCATTCCCTATAGCCATCTGTAGCAAAACCAATGCATAAAGGCAAGCCACAGTCACTGAAACAATAATAAATAATAAAATAATAATAAATTCCCTTTATTCATCCCTAAGGGAATTGTTTTCTTTAGGATCCAAGACTGGAAAAAGCCAGGGGTCATCTGCACTGCAGCCCCCGCAAAATGAGCTAAGGCTAGTTTTTTTTTGTTTTTAAGGGTTTTACGGCGCTTGCAATCAGCGCCAGTAAAAAGGAAAAAGATGGGATAGTAAAAAGTTCTTGAATTACAAATAAAGCACCCAAGAGAAAGTAAGACATAGGGGAATTGGGAACAAATAGGGATCAGATGTAGATTCCAAGATCATACTATCAACGTACTTAGTTTGAAACCACCTATAAGTCTCATTCGGACACAAGCACAAAATCCAACAAAGAAGAATACACTCAAATGCTTACATTACACATTCAAAATAACAAATATAATAATATAGAGTCTAAATAACAGAGAGATGATTGACAAGGAAAAAATATCATCTCCCAAAACAATGACTATGCATTTGACTGTTTCCCTCCCAGCTAGAACTCCTGCCAGAGCTAGAACAAAACCATGTAATCTCATTCCAAGACAAAGACAGAAAGCATGTTGGAAAACAGATATAAGGGGATAGAAGACAGTATGTACCTCCCTGCCCGCTATGGGAGGTCAGGAACCCCACCCAGGAGCTAAGGCTAGGTTACTTGTTCAAGGCCACACAGCGCTACGGGTAGTCGAACTCGGGTACCTGGGTGGGCTTCCTGACCTCCCATAGTGGACAGGGAGGTACTTGCGGTGTCTTCTATACCACTACTTATGTTTTCCAATGGCTTTCTGTCTTTGTCTTGGAATGAGATTACTTAGTTTTGTCCTGACTCTGACCGGGGACCTTGGCTGGGAGGAAAACAGTCGAATGTAGTGATAGTTTTGAGAGATGATATTTTTGTCCTTGTAAATCATCTCCATGTTATGTATTATTATATTTGTTATTTTGAATTTATAATGTAAGCATTTGAGTGTATTCCTCTTAGTAGGGGCCTGTGTTCGTATCTGGATGAGACTTTTAGGTGATCTCAAACTAAGTACTTTGATGGTATGCTTTTGGAATCTACACAAATTCCTTATTTGTACAATTCCCCTTCGTCTTATCTTTTCTTGTGTGCTTTAATTGTAATTCTAGAACTTTTTACTATTCCATTTTCTTCCTTTTTACTGGCGCTGATATGACCTAAATGTGTTGCAAGCGGTAAAACCCTTAACAACAAAACACGGTACGAAGACCATACCTCTGAACCAAAACCGAGCAGGAAAAATACACAGGCCAAACAGAAATATATATATATATATATAGAATACAAATTGTCACTCACATTTTTTGTGGCCGAGACGATTCGTTTCTGTGTCTCTTTACACGTCCTCAGTCGGCGTAATCCTTAGTAATGGACATTACTAAGAATTACGCCAACTGAGGACGTGTAAAGAGACACAGAAACGAATCGTCTCGGCCACAAAAAATGTGAGTGACAATTTGTATTCTATATTAGCTCTAACCATCATTATCGAGCACTTTCGTACCTACGAGTACCCACCAACACTCATATATATATATATGTATATATATATATATATATATATATATATATATATATATATATATATATATATATATATCCTTTCTTTAAAAAACATAGCATTGTGGAGAACATTGTGCTTATTTGAGTCAATAAAAAAATTGATACGGTGCACAACTCTAATGAAAGATTTGAAAATTAGAAATGTATTTTTTACAGATAGATAAACATATAACTTGATTTACTTTTATAATTCAAAGTCAGTTTGAATGTTCGTTGAGTCACACAGATATCATAAAATACGTACCGACGAGACTAAACAGTCCCAAAATCAACCAATTTCGTCACTGTAAAAAGTTGTCAGTTTGCGTCATCTATTTATGACATCAAGTATTATTATTACTTCCGTTGTGTTGTTGATTTAGCAGTGATCAGTTTTGTTCTAATTGCGTGTATGTTTGTTTGTGTGTATGTGTGTATGTTTGTGTGTGTGTGTGTGTGTTGTGTGTGGTGTATACATGTGTGTGTGTTGGCATTTTTCAGCAAATCGTGGCTTTCATAGTGATATTATTCACTTGATCACATGAACGTATTTCAGTCGCCATTTTGATTCTTTTTTTACTATTAGGGTTAGCTCGAGAGGTTAGTCATAAGTGTTATTAAAGGTGCTAGGGTGTTTGTTTTTCCATAAGTTAAGTAAAGGGGAGACATTCCGAAAGCTCCTACATCCCCAGTATTCTTTAAATTTGTATTTTCACCGTTGGTATTTTGTCAGGCATTTTAAAAACTCTAGAACAAACCTTGATAGATTTGTGAAACTTTAAAATTTCCTAATTTGACCATTGTTTTGATTTTCGGCCGCCATTGTGATTTGTTAAGTATTGAAAGGTAGTGCAAAGAAGTCCGAGAGTTGTTTTTTTATTATTAGGGTTAGCTCGAGAGGTTAGTCATAAGTGTTATTAAAGGTGCTAGGGTGTTTGTTTTTCCATAAGTTAAGTAAATGGGAGACATTCCGAAAGCTCCTACATTCCCAGTATTCTTTAAATTTGTATTTTCACCGTTGATATTTTGTCAGGCATTTATTTATTCAGTTTGTCATATAGAAGTATTTTAAAAACTCTAGAACAAACCTTGATAGATTTGTGAAACTTTAAAATTTCCTAATTTGACCATTGTTTTGATTTTTGGCCGCCATTGTGATTTTTAAGTATTGAAAGGTAGTGCAAAGCAGTCCGAGAGTTGTTTTTTTCTATTAGGGTTAGCTCGAGAGGATATCATAAGTGTTATTAAAGGTGCTGGGGTGTTTGTTTTTCCATAAGTTAAGTAAACGGGAGACATTCTGAAAGCTCCTACATCCCCAGTATTCTTTGTATTTTCACCTTTGATGTCACGGGTCAGAGGCTATAGTGGCTTAAACTTCATGTTGGGCCACACAGAAAAATCAACCGAAGATATACCAAATTACACAGACAACGTTGTTTACCAATCTGCCCTCATTAAATGTTGGTGAGTACAGTATCGAATGAAAATAGTTCTTTCCCCGCGAAATTGCGGGCTTTTTACTAGTATATATATATAATATAAATGGGATCACTCACTTATATGTGGCCAAAACAACTGTTTCTGTGGCTTTCATCCATGTCGTCAGTTGGCACCCGCCAACGCCAAACACAACATCGACTTGGAAGCAAAACAGATTGAAAAAATATGCCAACTGACGACATGGATGAAAGCCACAGAAATAGATGTTTTGGCCACATATAAGTGAGTGATCCCATCTATATTGTATATTAGCTCTAACCATCATTATCAAGCACTTTCGTACCTACGAGTACCCACCAACACTTTATATATATATATATATATATATATATATATATATATATATATATATATAAGAAAAGAGAGAGAGAGAGAGAGAGAGAGAGAGAGAGAGACTCCTAAACTGACCTGACAGAAAATGTCCTCCACTCTCCTATACAACACAGCCTTAGGGTCAACACATCTGTGACTTGGCGACACAACTTCACTGGCTTGACTGGCTTGACTGGCTGAAAACAGTAGAAGCAATATTCACTAAACGTGCTCAAAGCGCTTTAGAAGGGGTCCCTGGCCAACAGCAACACTTAACATCTAGGACGGGACATGACACACTTTTTTTTTTACGATAACTACTATGTTACTAGTGTGCATCTTGTATGAGTTTGTCTATGTCAATATTGTATTGTTATAAATGTGTAACCAAATGACAAATTGCCACTTTTTTGGGGACAATAAAGATATATTATTAATATGACGCCTGTTAGGCGATATTATAATTTGTCTCGGACAGAGACAACGCTGTTAACGGCCGGGTACTTATTTTACACCTGAGTACGGTGAGGGAATGTGAGTAAAGAGTCTTTTCAAAGGACTCAACGATGCGCCGAGCGAGGCTCGAACCCAGGACCTTCCGATCCGAAAGCGAGTGTCATACCACAAGACCACAGAGCCGCACAAGGGGAAATATACCTTGAGATTTTATATAGGGCATAATTCATCCAGGGGGGCCCCGATAGCTCAGTTGGTAGCGCACTCGCTTCACACGCAAAGGCAATGAGATCGATCCCGGGCGCAGTCGAGATTTATTTCTTGTGACCCCTCTATCCATCCAGCAGTGAATGGGTAGCTGGGTTTGTTAGATTTGGCGGATTAGTACTTTGCTATAGACCAGCGTCCTATCCAAAGGATAGCGAGCAATTGATATTGTCCGTTTCATGCTATAGAAACCGGGATAAACTCCAACTCCATGGGCCCAAGGACTCTGAAGGGTTACTTACATACTGACAAGTCGTCGGGGTCAGTCTCCGGTGTGGGTTAGCGTGGCCTTCGTAAAGTTATGGCTTGATACTGACCAAAAAATGACGTCAAAATGCCGCAAAAGAAAACAAATCGTGATTGTATTCAATAGTTCAACCAATGAAATAACTTGTTTCCATGAGCTCTACTAACGACAACTCATTAAGAGGTGTAAAAACCAAATAATGACGTCAAACTGCCAGTCCTTTTGGATTTCAGTATCAGGCTATAACATAACGATGGCCACTGGGTTAGCCCTTAGATAACCAAGCCTCTCGGACAGTCGTCATAATGTGAATAATGGCAGTAATAGGGTTCAATAGTCTGATGATGTCACGTCCGCCCAGCAACCAGCAGCTTGGTTCTAAACAAAGAGAATCGGTACTTTTTATTCTTCATGCTGGCTAGAACCTTTTCACAGGTCATGTGATCAGAATGTATAAAAGTCAAAACATGATCAGCTATATAATGTTTTTCTCCTCTGGATACACTTTTATGCTCGTCGAAGTATTTCCTAAAAGCGTCCGCCATTGTTCCGATAGTTTAGAACCAGTTACTAAGTTACTATGCGTCATTACGAGGGACGTGACGTCACGACTGTTGAAGACAACTGGTAAACATAGCGACCTACACAGGTTTTACTATCGCTTTTATAAAATACCCACTGTTCTACTGCCTGACCAACATAGAAAACTATGTGAAACTTTAAACGTTTATAGATAGTATGCGCTTGGCTTAGAAGCTCATGATATTACCATCCGGAAGTATAACAGACCAACACACAAAACTGTGTGTAACTTTGAACGTTTATAGTCTGATTAATAGTCTTCAACAGTCATAACGTCACTTCCTTCCTAATGACGCATGGTAACTTAGTAACACTGGCTCTAAACTATCGGAACAATGGCAGACGCCGTATGAAATATTTCTCCGGCGAGCTTAAACGCGTAGCCAGAGGAAAAAACCCCATCAATTTGATCATGTTTTGACTTTTACACATTCTGATCACAAGGCATATGAAAAGGGAATGAAAAGTTCTAGCCAGCATGAAGAATAAAAAGTAATGATTTTCTTTGTTTAGAACCAAGATGGCCGCCGTTGCCGGGCGCGTGACATCAGACTACTGAATCCAATTGTAGCCATCGTAAAGTTATAGCCTGACACTGACCAAAAAATGACGTCAAAAGGCCAGTCTTTTGTTACAAAAGAAAACAAATCGTGAGTTGTATTCAATAGTTCAACCACTGAATTAACTTGTCTCCTTGAGCTCTACTAACGACAATTCACTAGACGCAACACAAATCTAAAAAATGACGTCAAACTGCCAGTACAAGAGGGTTCTAGAGTCAGGCTATAGATAGTTCGAAGATGACGTCACTCAGGCCTTTGTTGTTGCTTTTTTTGCCATCCGCGTTTTTGAGTAATGCTCACTGAACTGTATTAACCTGACTATAAATGTTCACGGATACACACATTTTTGTGTGTTGGTCCGTTATACTTCCGGATGGCAATGTTATGAGCTTCTTAGCCAAGTGCATACTATTTATATGTGATCCTCCGCCTCGAAACGGTATTAAGTCGGATTTTTCAATTTTGGGTTTTTGGTACCCAATCATAGCTTATATTATGCTTACAATTTTGATACCAAATTTATAAAATTCGGATTATTAATTGCCCAAATATGACCGTTTGAAGTAGGGAGAGTGTAAAAACCAAGTTATGAGAAAATTGACTTTGAAGTGAGGTACGTTTTCACGCACAGTCAAATCAATGTGCAAAATAACTCCTCAGATACGGGCATTGAAAATTTGACGAGAATAGTAAAATTTGCAGAGACGCCAATTTTTAATTTTACTCACATAAATTTCAGACACCACTCGGAGGAATTTCAATGCCGAAAGAGGAATTTCACAAAAACAAAAAGGGAATTGGGATGATATTTGGTATTGTGTTTACATATTGTATAGATCTAAATAGATAACTGATTACAAATATTTTCTGATAAATGAACACATTGCCAAATAAAACCCCAAAGTTTCCTGATTTCAAGTGAAGAAAAGCTCCAAAACATAATTATGGAAGTGAGGATGATGTTGTGGTGGTGGTTGTAGTAGTAGTAGTAGTAGTAGTAGTAGTAGTAGTAGTAGTAGTAGTAGTAGTAGTAGTGATGGTGATGATGTCATTATGGCTGTTATATTAGTAGTAGTGGTAGTGATGATGATGTGGTGGTGGTGGTGACTGTGGTTGTAGTAGTTGTGATGATGTTGTGTGAGTGATTGTAGTAGTAATGATGATGTAGTGGTAGTGGTTGTAGTAGTAATGACTGTCACAGTAAAGGTTGTTCACAATTATCTTATTAAATTTTATTTTATTAAGAACTGAATTCATCTCACTCCAGTTATATTTCGGTAGGCTTAGATAAACTTTACCTTCTAATGTTAGATCGTCTTTCCTTTTATAGCCTTCCCTCGAATTAATTTCTAATTAGTGAATACTTTTCGTTCTATATTCTGTCACGTAGCCACTTATTATAAAAGCTGATAGGTCTAACATTCTACACTCACTTCTCTCTACAATCTATGCCGGACGGCCAGTTGCTCCATTTCTCATATATATTTGAAGATTTTTATCTTTTGATACTTTGTGGATATTTTATCGCCACCATCAAGACGCCGGAGCTTTTACCTTTGACGGTGTAACCGTCAACATTTTAAGGATCAAACCTGAGCCCGCTGTCGAAGAAACATCTGAATAACCCCTTCTCAATTGCCTGGAAGTGGAACTTTACGAGCCTGAGCCCGTTATCGGATGAATATAGCACCCACGCCTGTCAACTGCCTGGAAACGTAACCTTACGTACCTGAAATTAAATCATCATAAGTTACGTAATATATTCACGTTTCTATTTGTAACTACCACAATCACTATTTATCTCTTTTAATTAAATTTCATCTTTCTTTTTATTTCATCTTAAACAAATCGTTAATTGTTTTTCATTTATAGTAACTAGTAAATTCTGGGGCCTCATTCTACATATCTTTATGCATAGTCGAGTAGTTCTTTACTCACTTGAGACTATGACAATGACGATGTGGTGGTGGTGGTGGTTGTAGTAGTAGTAGTGGTAGTGATGATGATGTGGTGGTGGTGGTTGTAGTAGTAGTGATAATGATGTGGTGGTGGTGGTTGAAGTAGTAGTGGCAGTGATTATGTGATGGTGGTGGTGATTGTTGTAGTAGTCGTGATGAAGATGCGGTGGTGGTGGTTGTAGTGTGTGTGTGTGTGTGTGTGTGTGTGTGTGTGTGTTTGAGAGAGAGAGAGAGAGCACAGTGTTCCAAATTGCTTCTCATGGATCTTTTAGTCTGAGTCACTGAACCGTGAAGTCAGTGATTTCACAGCAGGTAATCTTAATCCTGGGTGCATTCCATACTGATCCCTATCTCTCGTTTTTTTGTGTTAATTCAAACATTTTTTCACCCCGATAATTGAATATAACATTATATTTTTAGTTGAATATCATTTACCCTTCTTTCCTACACATCATTGTGAAATTCTCATCAAAATAAGTTTATTGGTTATGTTGTAACTTGGGTCATAAAAGTATGTACATAATGGAATTTTGAAAAGTGATTTCTCAAATATAATTAGTGATATCTCATTAACCAAACGATAGATTTCCTTCGTTGATAATTTATAAGTTTTTAAATTTTATTGTCTTTTTGGTGTGAAAGTTCGGTTAGTGCGTGAAGCGTAGTTTATTTTTTATGATTTTTTTGGTTTCACCTATCAGGTAAAAAGGGAACATACACTTGTGATACACTTAAAGATCTGAATTCACTATGTTGTTTATGTGCTAAAGGTGCACTAACAGTTAAAGAAAAGGCTAAAAACAGGAAAAACATTTTTTTTGTAAAGACTTCAAAAATGAAATCAAACTGTTCTTTGACATTGATATTGGAACGGCCTTAAAAATAAACATTCAGAAGTTATATGCTATAAATGTGAAAAGAAAATGAGAGACATGAAAACATATAAGAGTCTACTAGCAGTTGCAGAATCTTACAAGACCTGTGAATTGCTCACTGATGTGCCTCAAGAGAGAAAAGAATGGGAAACTAATATCCCAATCACAGAAGAAAAAATAGCCTTAGTTGTTCATAAAGAGAAACTGTCAGAACGATGTGGGCCAGTCTGCAGTTCTCTTGATGATATATTAAAAACAAACACAATCATATCTCAAGTATGTCATAGTCGTAGCTTCATAGGAAATCATTGCCATAGATATTACACACAAGACGTTTACAAAAAAATCACTGAAAATGTTGTTTCTAAAACATACATGTATACAAACAATAAATTAATCAGAGATAAAGCTGAAACTATAAACAAATGTTTTGATGAAATAAATGGAGCTTATTATGAAATACATTCACTAATTTCTCACACAAAACCAGTCACAGAGACAGTAATAGAAAGTGTTAATAGCAAGATAGAGAAATATATGACAATATACCGTAATTACTTTCCTCAAAATGTACTTCCAAAACACCACATATTGGAAACATTTGACATATTACGTGGTTAAACTTCCTCTAAAAATAGAGCTGTTATTTGTATATTTTGAGTTATATGTTGTTTTCTCAATCCCCTCCCCTTTTTTCTCTTTTCTCTCTATCCCTTTCTCCCTCCAACTATCCGTTCAATAGCTACATCCTCCACCACAAATCTTTTTGTTCTTTCTCACACCTAAACAGATCCATACACATACCAACACACACTAGCAACTCCCAATCTCTAACACAAACACACACACACACATACACAAATATAAACACACTCATGCATTGACACGCAAATTACTCAATACGCAAATTACTCAATACGCAAATTACTTAATATCTAATTTATAAATGGGTTTGGACGTATTAATGGACTCTACTAGTTTTCACAATGACTTTTAAAATAAAATGAATTCATTTTTTTGTAAACACAGATAAAGTGCTGGGTATCTGCTTTTTAAAGAAAGTGAATATATAATATTAAAGTATGTTTGATGGCATTCTAACTATATTCTGTAATCTGGAGTTGTAATACAAGAGAGATTGCATATTGAATCCTCAAGGATGTCGAATGTTAAATGGGGGGGGGGGGGGGGGGGGGTTCAAATATCAGACGGAATAGTGAAATAACCAAATTTCCGGCACATGTGAAATTTTGTGAGTAATTAGAAATAGTCTTTGACTTTTAATTAGTGAATTATTTTTTCACTTTGGTCGTTTAAATTTTTAGATAATTAAGAGTTTATTATACATGTTTGAGTGATTTATTTTTCAAAAATACTCTGAAAGTTAATGTTTAGTGTGAAAATTATATACGTCTTATTATTAATAAAATTATATCAGAATAAAGATCATCTTCTCCTTTTTCTAAGTAATCACTTTGTATTTATAAATAACATTTTTAAAATAGTTAAAAACAGGTTTAAAAACCATAACAAAGGTTGATAATTTCAATAGCCACAAAAGGCTCTGACTGAATAGCAGAAATCGGTGAAGCGTGACAGTATGCATTGCGAGAGCAGGGGTTAAGCGGGCTGAACCAGGGCCTTCTAAAAATAGTATCTCTTTTGGTCGCCTCGGGCTGAACTAAAAGATCGCTTTTGGAACACTGTGAGAGAGAGAGAGTGCTAAAAGTGCATCAAGTGTTAAGTAGAGCAACACGAACTTTTAAAACGAACGAGGCTAAAGTTTGATGTAAAAGTATTTGTTATTAGCTATTATTGGCAAGTGCAGGAAGGTGAACATAAAAATTAATCCAGTGATCGCAATTTATTGTTTGTGTATGCGTGCGTGAGTATGTGTGTGTGTGTGTGTGTTTGTGTTTGTGTGAATGTGGAGAGAGAGAGAGAGAGAGAGAGAGAGAGAGAGAGAGAGAGAGAGAGAGAGAGAGATATTTGAGCTAAATTTGTTTGAAGGGTTTTTACGGCGATTGCAACACTGGTTGCAGTAGTATTGGTGGTGGTAGGGGTGGGGTTGTGGTGGTTGTAATAGTAGTTGCAGGGATGGTGATGTGATGGTGGTGGTAGAGATGATGATGTAATGGCGGTTGTAGTTGTCGGGGGCATGGATGGTGATGTGATGGTTGTTGCAGTACTGGTGGTAGGGATGGTGATGTGGTGGTTGTTGCAGTAGTGGTGGTCGGGATGGTGATGTGATTGTAGTAGTAGTAGTGGTAGTGATGGTTGTAGTAGTAGTGATGATGATGTGGTGGTGATGGTGGTTGTAGTTGTAGTAGTAACAGTGGTGATGATGACGATGTGATGGTGGTTGTTGTAGGAGTGGTAGTGATGATGATGATGATGATGATGATGATGATGATGATGATGATGATGATGATGTGGTGGTGGTGGTGGCTTTAGTAGTAGTGGTAGTGATGATAGTGTTGTGGTGGTGGTTGTAGAAGTAGTGGTAGTGATGGTTGTGGTTGTAGTAGTGGTGATAGTGCTGATGATGTGGTGGTGACGGTCGCTGCTGTAGTGGTAATGATGATGTGGTGGTGGTGGTTATAGTTGTAGTGGTAATGAAGATGATGTTGTGGTGGTGGTTGTGTTAGTATTGACTTGACGGGAAGGGGGGCGGGGGGGGGGGGGGGGGGGGGGAGTAATCTTGGAACAATTAAACATCACCGGAATTCGACGGAAGTTGCCCGTAATCCGGAATTTTTTACACTACTGTTTTTCCGGTGAAACCGGAGTTTTCGCATCACTGAATCTGGCATGAGCTTAAAATACAGTTGATAATGTACATACACATTTTTTGAAATAATCCTAGTATTACGTTTGTAGTTATTCATTATTATGTAAGATTTCCTTAACATAAATAAAACACACAATTTTATTTTTAATGGCGACAATTTTATGACATTGCGCACTTTTTGAAGATATTTTTGTATTTAAATAAAGAATCAATGAAATAAGAATTTTAATGTGACATTTTTGTCTTATTTATCAGAGGACTTACGGTTTCAAAATGCCAAAAGTTAAAGAAGGATTTATAATTCCAAAGTACAGTTTTGAAACTATGTGAAGCCGGGTGGGCAGGGAAAGAAATATCAAGAAAGAGGATGGGAGAGGAAGAGAAAGAATGAGAGAATAAAATACACACACACACACACACACACACACACACACACACACGTAAGAGAGCGAGCAAGAGAGGAGAGGAGAGAGAGAGAGAGAGAGAGAGAGAGAGAGAGAGAGAAAGAGAAAGAGAGAGAGAGAGAGAGAGAGAGAGAGAGAGAGATAAAGAAAAAGAGGATCGAGAGGGGGAGGATAGAGAGAAAGTAAGTCATAGTCAATGGACTGGAAACATATTGACCAATGAGATTGCAAATAAAGAAATGGGCTGGTCAAATTATTCATTCCATTGTTCCATTTTGAGACAGATGACAGCTTCAGGAGGAGGGGGTGGGGCTTATTGTGTAATGACGTACATGAAAACATTTTATTGAATCTCTCAAGTTCTTCAATTTCTTCAAGTTTTTTTACCCACATTGTTGATTGTCTAAAAAGACTCCCCCCCCCCTCCCCCCGCCTCGCCTTATTTCTATATACAGAGAAAACACGACAAAACGAACATCTCTCTCTCTCTCTCTCTCTCTCTCTCTCTCTCTCTCTCTCTCTGTGTGTCTCTCTCTCCCTCTTTGTTTGTCTCTCTCTCCTTTTCATCTATCTATCTATCTATCTATCTATCTATCTATCTATCTATCTATCTATCTATCTATCTATCTATCTATCTATCTATCTATCTACCTATCTCTCTCTATATATATATGCCTCTCTTTCTCTTTGTCTATCCATACATTTAACTTTTTTCATGCTCTATTTACTATTCTGCTTAATATGAAATGTTTATCCTACAACAATCTCTGTAAGTGTAAGATTAGGCAATCATGAATAAAGAAAGAAGGACAAAGGACCCTCACCTCGATCATTAACCAATGCAGCTAGACAAAGAAATAATAGCACTTGGTGTATATCGAAAGGCACAAACACACACATATGTAACACACGCATGCTGACGTCATGACACACCGCCCGGGCATTTTGTCTTATTTATCAGAGGACTTACGGTTTCAAAATGCCAAAAGTTAAAGAAGGATTTATAATTCCAAAGTACAGTTTTGAAACATTTAACTTTTTTCATGCTCTATTTACTATTCTGCTTAATATGAAATGTTTATCCTACAGTACAGGCATCACGCATGTGATGAGCGTTGACCAATCAGAATCATTCATTTGTAAAGTTGTCAAGGAAAAACCTAGACTTGTTTACCGTTTTTAAAGTTCATTATTGTTTGAACCATGAAATTGTGGAAACAGTCATGCCTACTCTGAGATAGATAAAGACACGCCCTTAGCTGTGGTATCTTACATCTTATTGGTGGAGAAAAAGACTTAATATTACTAAGTCTTGGAAATGGTGGCTCTCTGAGAAGAGTCAACTCTCGTTTTGAATGTGCCATTGATAGTTGCATTTTTAAACTTTAAATTTATATAACTTATCCTCAATATTTATGTTGAATTATTATGTTTTCATGTAGAAAAATGATTGTAGTTTATAAAACAACCAAAACTGAAATTTGATCATTTTGACCATTTCCATTTTAAAACCGGTTTTCTTCGTTTTCCAAATCCCGACTTAATACCGCTTCGAGGCGTAGGGTCACATATGTTAACGATGGCTACAGATTAATACAGTTTAGTGAGAATTACTCACAAACATGGATTGCAAAAAAAAAATTTAAATAGCAAAGACCTGAGTGACGTCATCTTGGTTCCATCTATAGATAGAACGAAGTTAACGTCACTCAGGTCTTTGTTATTGCTTTTTGCCATCCGCTTCTAATTCTCACCAAGCTGTCGAACCAGACTATAGATAGTTCGAAGATGACGTCACTCAGGTCTTTGTTATTGTTTTTTGCCATCCGCGTTTATGAGTAATGCTCACTGAACTGTATTAACCTGACTATAAACGTTCATGGATACACACAGTTTTGTGTGTTGGTCCGTTATACTTCCGGATGGCAATGTTATGAGCTTCTTAGCCAAGCGCATACTATCAATAACCGTTAAAGGTTACACATGGTTTTGTGTGTTGGTCGTTATACTTCCGGGTGGCAATGTTGTGAGCTTCTTAGCCAAGCGCATACTCTCTATAATATTGCCGAGAAAATGGTGTGGTTACTAGCCACCCATTTGGCGGTATAAAAACAATAACAATGATCAGAGAGAGGTCGACTTCATTCACATGATTGTGTATAAACAAACAACTATGATTGTCCGAGCACACGTGAAGGTGTGCCATAAATCCTATGTTTTCATTGGTCAAATATTTACGGTTAATTTTTAGGTGCCGATTATTTTCAACATTGATAAAGTTATTCGTTCATTGGCGACTGTTTACAGCAGTTTTATTTAACATTCGAATCATGGATAATTAAATTATATTTATTACATTTTTGGGGAATTTTTATGTTTCATTCTATGAAAAGATGTATCAAGGGTCCAATTTATGCATCAAAACAACTGACTTCTTACGACAAAGGGAAGTAAGCGTCATGGGGTTAGTTTTATAGTTATGGTCTTAAATGTGTTCGAAGTTTAAAGATTTGTTTAATGTTTCAATTACAAAATGTTGTATTTCTGATAGCGTTAGATTGTACATTACTACTACATAACCCAGATAGTATTGCGTGACGTGAAAACGAGGATTCCCATAAAACTTCCATAATATAAATAGCTTGTTTTTGTTTACGCTGGCGCTTACGTCCCTTTGCCATATGAAAACGTCAAACATAAACACGTAACGCATACTCCAAAAACGAAGCACTGTTTGAAATGACAGGACCACAATTAACTCTAACGAAGTGGTTATTCAGTATCAGATATTGAATAGTGCTTTGCCACTATTCAGTATCCATAAGGATAGCGTAGAGAGTGAAAAGTGCGACAATCTCGGTTGAATAAACTGCTGGCCAACTTCCGGATTGAACATAGAGAATACAGGACCTAGTCTGTGAGATTGAACACCTGCAGTAACTGACAGCCCGATTCAAAGTTGTAAAAATACTTTGATCGTTATTTTTTATTATTATTATTATTATTATTATTATTATTATTATTATTATTATTATTATTATTATTATTATTATTATTTATTATTATATTATTATTATTATTATTATTTATTATTATTATTATTATTATTATTATTATTATTATTAATTAAATTATTATATATTATTATATATTATTATTATTATTATTATTATTATTATTATTATTATTATTATTATTATTATATTATTAATTATTATTATGATATATTATTATTATATTATTATTATTATTATTATTATTATTATTATTATTATATATTATTATTATTATTATTTATTATTATATTATATTATTATTATTATTATTATTATTATTATTATTATTATTATTATTATTATTATTATTATTATTATTATTATTATATATATTATTATTATTATATTATTATTATTATTATATTATTATATTATTATATTATTATTATTATTATTATTATTATTATTATTATTATTATTATTATTATTATTATTATTATTATATATTATTATTATATTATTATTATTATTATTATTATTATTATTATTATTATTATTATTATTATTATTATTATTATTATTATTATTATATTATTATATATATATTATATATATTATTATATATTATATATATTATATTATATTATGATTAATATGATATGATATATATATGATATATGATGATGATGATGATATGATGATGATGATGAGTATTATTATAATATATAATTATTAATATATATAATAAGTATATATAGTATATAGTAATAGTAGTAGTAGTATAGTATAATATATATTTATTATAATAATATATATAATATAATAATAATAATAATAATAATAATAATATAATAATATAATAATGATGATGATGATGATATGATATGATATGATATAGATGATATATATATATGATATAGAATAATAAATAATAATAATAATAATAATTAATAATAATTTAAATAGCTACTGAATATTAGACTACAATTGACATCTATTTACTGAATACACGTGGTATTTTTAGGGGTGTTTCTTTTTGTACGAAACCTGCCGAAACACGCCAAAACCCGACAAAGTTATGGGAAGTAGGCAGCAGTGGGGAGTGAACCTGGGACTCAGGGAAGTGTAAACAATTGGATAGTGAACCTGGGACTGGGTTTCGTGAAAAAAAGCAATTACTTTTTTACGAAACCCGACAATATCCGACAAAGTTATGGACAGAAAGTAGTCAACAGTGGGGGAGTGAACCTGAGACTCAGGGAAGTGTACACTATTGGGGAGTAAACCTAAGTCTATGTTTTTTCGGCGGGTTTCGTAAAAAAGTAATTGCTTCATTCTCCTCTGGTACCCAACTCGCATAGTCCGGCTTCATTTCCCACTGGTATCCATCTTCCCCATAGTCCCAGGTTCGTTTCCACTGATATCCTCTTCTCACAGTCCCAGATTCACTCCCAACCGGTGTGCACTTCCCTGAGTCCCGGTTCATTGCCCAATGGTGCCCACTTCCCATAACTTTTGACAATTTCGGTAGGTTTCGAAATAAAAGTACATTCTGGGCTCACTGTTCACTGGTATCAGCCTCTCGCAGTCCCAGGTCCAATCCTCATCAGTGTCCAAATCCCAGATTCACTCCCCACTGCCGCCTGCTTCCCATAACTTTGTCGGGTTTTGGCGGTATCCTAAAAAAGTAATTCCCCCTCCCCCTTGGTATTGCTTTTTTACAAAATCCAAGTCCCAGGTTCACTCCCCACAAGTGTACACTTCCCTGAATCTCAGGTTCACACAAGCCCCCCCCCCCCCCCCCCCCCCCACAGTTGCCTACTTCAATAACTTTGTCGGATATTGCCAGGTTTCGTCGGGTTTCGTAAAATAGTAATTGCTTTTATATGAAACTCGCTGAAACCCACCAAAAACCAAAGTCTCAGGGTCACTCCCCACTGGTGTACACTTCCCTCAGTCTCAGGTTCACTCCCCACTGTTTGCCTACTTTCAATAACTGTCGGATATTGCCGGGTTTCGTAAAATAGTAATTGCTTTTATGTGAAACTCACTGAAACCCCTCGAAAAGCATAGTCTCAGGTTCACTCCCCACTGGTGTACACTTCCCTTAATCTCAGGTTCACTCCCCATTATTTGCCTACTTTCCATAACTTTGCCCCATTTTGTTCGGATTTGGCGCATTTCGTAAACAAAAAGTAATTAAAAAGCTTTTTTTTTTTTACAAAACCCACCGAAACCCAGTCCCAGGTTCACTCCCAACTGGTGTACACTTCCCCGAATCTCAGGTTCACTCCCCACTGTTGCCTACTACCCATAGCTTTCTCGGATATTGCCAGGTTTCGTCGGGTTTCATAAAAAAGTAATTGTTTTTATATGAAACTAACTGAAGCCCGCCGATAACCACAGTCTCAGGTTCACTCCCCACTGGTGTACACTTCACTGAGTCCCAGGTTCACTCCCCACGCTTTGCTTACTTTCCACAACTTTGCTGCATATTGTCGGGTTTCGTAAAAAAGTAATTCCCCCCCCCCATTTGTTATTGCTTTTTTTACAAAACCCAGAGTCCCAGGTTCATTCCCCACTGGTGTACACTTCCCTGAATCTCAGGTTCACCCCCTCCTCCGCCCCCCCCCCTTACACACACACACACACACTCACACACACACACGCTGTTGCCTACCTCCCATAACTTTGTCGGATATTACCAGGTGTCGTCGGGTTTCGTAAAAAATTAATTGCTTTTTATTATGAAGCCCGTCGAAACCAAGTCCCAGGTTCACTCCCCACTGGTGTACACTTCTCTGAGTCCCAGATTCACTCCACAGCTGCCCTCTTCCCATAACTTTGTCGGGTTTCGGAAAAAAAAACACCGTATTATAGTGCAAAACCGCTATTCAGTATCTGATACTGAATAGTGCAAAACAGCTATTTAGTATCAGATATTAAATAGTGCAAAACCACTATTCCGTATCAGATATTAAATAGTGCAAAACCACTATTCCATATCAGATATTAAATAGTGCAAAACCACTATTCCGTATCAGATATTAAGTAGTGCAAAACCGCTATTCAGTATCTGATACTGAATAGTGCTAGCTTAACTCGAATTGCTGGAGAGTTTTTGCACCAAGTGCTCTTCATACGTGATTTCAGTGGGAGCGATTTATATCCTTGTTTCCGTCCAGCCTATTATTCATGGATCACATGATTTGTTGCTGTACAACGATTGGACATTTCTTAATAAATGTAAAGACGCTGTTATGTTTCTGAAAGTTGTAAACATACCTATGAGTCATGCTGAGCAAAATGACCAATTGTGACGTTGGATATTTCTCAAACTGTGAACACTTTTCACTATGTGATTAATTTTGAGCACACTTTCCAATGTGACCAATGGCCTAGAGCACATGGGACGGTAATATAGATCATCCGCATTGATGCTTCTTCCCCTGTGACATCTTTTTGATATGCATGGCAAACTGTCGTAGTAGTAGCGTATGGCTACACCTCCAAATGTATTTCGTCAACCCAGCTTCTAAAGTCTTCCTCCGCCCTAAGGATGGTTTCGCAGCCACCTTCAAGTTTAGTGACTGGACAGTGGAGGACGATGTGATCGCTGGTCTCTGGGGCTGCCTGACATTTCTGGCAGGTATCACTGTTTCCAAGTTTCCATCTGCACATATTTGATGCAGTTCTGCCATGTCCAGTTAAGAGGCGGTTTGAGGAAATCCAGTATTTCCTGGCGTTATTGAATGCAGGCACTCTTTTGGTTGGATCTTTAATGATGTTTCCTCCTCAGGCAAACTGTCGACATGGATGCAGTTTAAAACTATTATCTTGTAGTACTAATCACTGTCGATGTTTAGTTTACATAATGACTACTTTCCGAGATGCGTGGTTATCTAGGTGTCTATTAAATCAACGTGCGGTGCATACATCTTTGAAATTTACCGTATGTATTTCATTAAAACTAGACGAATGCCTTTCCTCATCAGTGTGTCAATATATCCTGATAAATACTCACACTGTTGGGATGATGGATCGAAGCCATCGTTAACTTAAGCCTGACACTACTAAAAACCCACTAAAACCCATATTTTGACGTCATTTTTAGGTTGTCAACGGCTTAGTGAGTTGTTAGAAGAAGGAAACAAATGAGCCCATTGGTTGAACTATTGAATACAACTCATAATTTGTTTTCTTTTGTGGCCAAAGACTTGTCTTTTGACGTCTTTTTTAGGTCAGTGTCAGTTAACGATGGCTACGGTTTTAGTGTCAGGCTATAAGTTAACGATGGCTATGCTAAGACCCATAGCGGTTGATTTCATGGCCAAAATATACTTTATTTTAAAAGTTAAATTTAAATTAAGCTTTATATAGCGCAATATCCACTAAATTGTGCTCAAAGCGCTTTACAAGGGGTACCTGATCAACAGCAACATTTAACATGTAGGACGGGACATGACGCCTGTTAGGCGATATTATAATTTTTCGGACAAAGACAACGCTGTTAACGGCCAGGTACTCATTTAACACCTGAGTATGGTGAGAGAATGTGAGTAAAGAGACTTTTCCAAGGACTCAACTATGCGCCGAGCGCGAGGCTCGAACCCAGGACCTTCCGATCCGAAAGCAAATGTTAGAGAAAGTTAGAGTCTAAAATAAAACAACTTAAATGTTTATTCTACTGGTTTTAATAAGACATACGATAACTAACGCCATTTTCAAAAGTGTATGCACTACATGTTGATTGATGAAGTGAAGGCTCATACTATAAGATAATAGTTAACAAGGCATTAATGTCAATAGCTTGACAGGCACAGAAACAAGAGGTGACGGAGGAACCATCAATGTGTTTAAAACGCGTAAACACTTTATGTTGATTGGATAACCCGGAACACATTCTGTCCAATAATAGTAAAAATAAATATATCCGTGTTAATTACCTGCCAGGCATAGCAACAAGAGGTGGCGGATTACCTATCAATACCCTTCAACAGTCGTAAGGTCTCTTCCCTCGTAATGACGCATGGTAACTTAGTAACTGGCTCTAAACTATCGGAACAATGGCGGACGCCCTTATGAAATATTTCTCCGACTAGCATAAAAGCGTATCCAGAGAAGAAAAAAAAACATTATAAATCTGATCATGTTTTGACTTTTACACATTCTGATCACAAGACATATGAAAAGTTCTAGCCAGCATGAAGAATAAAAAGTACAGATTTTCTTTGTTTAGAACCACGATGGCCGCCATTGCTGGGCGACGTGACATCAGACTATTGAATCCAATTGAGGAATGTTTGACAGACTTTTTCGTTACCAGGAAATACAAATTCAAGTGAACAGAACGGATTAAATGGAGAAGAGTATTCTGATTGGTTAATGCTTTAACAACGCTGGAACTATCTGGTTTTTTTTTCAAATAGGCTTCAACAGTCCACCTCGGGTGGACAAAAGTGGGGACTTAATCTGGGACTGTGGGAGGTCGACACCAGAGGTGATTGAACCTGGGACTAGGGGAGGTGGACACAAGTGGAGATTTTTAAAACCTGGGATTTAAAAAATGGAAGGACACCAATGAGAAGCGAACCCGGGGCTATGGGAAGGAGACATCAATAAGGAGTGAAACCAGAACTGTGTGAGGTGGACACCAGTGGGCAGAGAATCCAGAATAATGGGGATGGACACCAATGGGGAATGGTCAAAGGACTATCGGATGAGATACAAGTGTCGTAAGACTGCGAGATGTGGACACTACTAAAGAATGAACCCAAGGCTTCGTCCAGTGGAGTCTAAGTGGGATGTCACCAGTGGGGATTGAACCCAGAACTAGGGGAAGTGGACACAAGTGGGGAGCAAACCTTGGACTGTGGTAGATGTACACCAGTGGGGAGCTAACCTGAGACTCACTTAGGTGGATACCAGTGGAGAGTGAGTGAATCCAGGGCTATGAGAGGTGGATACCAGTGGGATTGAACCCTGTACCAGGGGAGGTGGACTCAAAATGGGAATAAACCTGGGACTGTGAGATATGGAGACTACTGGGGACTGACCCAGGAATACGGAAGAAGAAATTGAGTAGAAAGTGAACCCTGGACTATCTCTGTCGGACACCAGTGAGGATTAAACATGGAACAATATGTCTACATCTTGTAATCTTGGCCATTCAACTTCCATAGTTCTGAGCTCGTTCCCCACTGGGGCCCATCTCAGGTAGTCTAGGAATTACTTTTCACTCGTGTCCATATCTCATTTGTCCAGGGTTTAGACTCTAACATTTATAGTCCCGGGATAGCTTCCCACTAGTGTCCACCAATAAGTGGGTGTTCCGGGTCCCTCCCTCCCTAATAGTCTCTGGTTCAGTCCCCATTGTTGCCCACATCCCATAGTCTCTGGTTCACTCAAAACAAAAGTAATTATTTTAATATTAATTATGAAAATGATGATGATTGTTTATTTAAAGAGTGAGGCAAGTCTATGGGCGTTTTTATATTATTTATATTATTATTTATATATATTGCTCCAACACTTTTCGTTATATACACAAATGACTTCATAAGCGGCACAAGTAATGTGAATATTTTAAAGTATGCCGACGATACCGCCATTCAGGCCTCGATAACAACCGGAGATGATGTATTGAATTATTGTAACGAAATTAAAAGATTTGTTGAATGGTGTGAAATAATAACTATCAAGAACTTAATGTAAAGAAAACTAAATTAAATTAAATTGAGCTTTTATATAGCGCAATATCCACTTAACGTGCTCAAAGCACGTCCCTGGTCAACAGCAACATTTAACATGTAGGACGAGACATGACGCCTGTTAGGCGATATTACAATTTTTCGGACAAAGACAACGCTGTTAACGGCCAGGTACTCATTCTACACCTGAGCACGGTGAGAGAATGTGAGTAAAGAGTCTTTTCCAAGGACTCAACTATGCGTCGAGAGAGAGAGAGAGAGAGAGAGAGAGAGAGAGAGAGAGATAGATAGATAGATAGAGAGAGAGAAAGAGAGAGAGATAGATAGATAGATAGAGAGAGAGAGAGAGAGAGAGAGAGAGAGAGAGAGAGAGAGAGGGAGAGAGCGGGAGAGAGGAATGTTGTATACAAAAACAATATACTTGCGCTATATATACCGCTATATTCAATAAAGGTGCTCAAATCTCTTTATAAGGGTCCTTGGCCAACAGCAAAACATGTTAGACTAGACATGACTGACTGTTAAGCGATATTACAATTGTTCCCCGACAGAGACGACGCTGTAAACAGCGAGGTACTCATTTTAAACGTGAACAAGGTGAGAGAATGCGAGTAAAGAGCCTTTTCCAAGGACTCAATAATAGGCCACTCAGAATGGGACTCGAACCCAGTACCTTCCGATCCAAAGGCGAGTGTCATATCATAAGACTACATGCGTAGCCGCACAAGAAAGTGATGAGAGAATAGATACATAGGCATTGAAGGAGGAGAGAGCGGATGGAGTGAGTTAAGTTCTTGGATAATTATAGAAGGAACCAAATTGACGTCACTCATCTCATTATTATTGTTTTTAGACACCCATTTTTATGATTAGTTCTCATTAAAATATATCAGACTAGAAACGTTCAAGGTTCCATGTAGATTTGCTGGCTGGAGCGTTATTTCAAGCTGGCGGACTTTGTGAGTATTTTAATTTAACACAGAGAATCAATAGAAGGAAGGAATTTGACGTTAGTCAACCCATTGTTATTGCTTTTAGACAGCCATTTTTATAATTAACTTATCACTAAATTATACCAATCAGACTATAAACATTCGAAGTTACACAGTTTTGTGTGTTAGTATGTTATACCCCGATGGAGATGTCGTGAGTATTTTTCCAATACGCATAACATCAATACATTTGCAATAAGATTTAATTTTAAAAGCAACGTAGACCACGGAAATGTTTCCATTTTGTGGACAATAAAGATTTATCATCATCATCATCATCATCATCATCATCATCATCATCATCATCATCATCATCATCATCATCATCATCATCATCATCATTATTATTATTATTATTATTATTATTATTATTATTATTATTATTATTATTATTATTTATAAAACAAATCGACAGTGCTCCCGTGGCAGGTTCAGCGGCACTCCTCGGGACTACCCGCGCTCTCACCCCCCCCCCGCCCCCACAAACACACACACACACACACACACACAAATACCCACACAGCTCTTTTTCTTTGTTTTTTTTTTTTTTTTTTTTTGGATGGGGGGGGGGGGGGGGGGGGGGGGGGGGGGGGGGGGGGGGGGGGGGGGGCGTGTTTGTAGACTATAATTCAAGGTTACATCCAATTTTGTGGATTGGTATCAATGCCGCCCCTCCCCCACCCTGTCATTACGTAGTCAAGGCTTTTGGACATCTGCCAATTGGATTCAGTAGTCTGATGTCACGCCGCCTGGCAACGGCGGCCATCTTGGTTCTAAACAAAGAAATTCATTACTTTTTATTCTTCAAGCTGGCTAGAACTTTTCATATGTCTTGTGACCAGAATGTGTAAAAGTCAAAACATGATCAAGTTTATGTTTTTTTCCCCTCTGGATACGCTTTTATGCTCGCCGGAGAAATATTTCATACGGCTTCCGCCATTGTTCCGATAGTTTAGAGCCAGTGTTGCTAAGTTACCATGCGTCATTATGAAGGAAGTGACATTACGACTAATGAATCCTATTCAAAATCATGTTTGCGTTAAGTTCAACCGACCGTGATGTCGCGTCAACGAGGAGAAAAAAAAAATTAATTAATTAAATAAGATAAAATTTAATAATGATAATAACTAAATAACTGTCATATTATGTCATTTCAATGAAAATTACGGAAGTCGGAGAACTGTTTTATTGTGTATGAAATCTATTATAAATTTTACGGTGATCGATAACGAACCCTTTTGTTCATCTACCTCTTCCTGACTCAAAATTTATAAAAATATTATTTAAAAAATAATAACACAGCATTTATTTGGCGGAAAATCCACTACACGTGCTCAAAGCGCTTTACAAGGGATCCCAAGCCAACAGCAATACTAAACATGAAGGACGAGACATGACGCCTGTCAGGCGATATTACAAATTTTTCTTCCGACAAAGACAACGAACGGCCATGTACTCATTTTACACCTGAGTACGGTGAGATAATGTGAGTAAAGAGCATTTTCCAAGGACTCAACTCTGGTCACCCAGCTCCATACATCGTTGGATGAGATCCATATCAAATTTGTCTTGAATCCTTTTCCTATCACGTTGTTCCACACTGATGATCTCTCTGTCGTATTTCGATAACCATCTTCTCTTTTCGTATCGTATCGTCTAGTTTAAAAGCTTATATTGTTTTGTTTTAAAAGCCTTTAAGTGCTCTGTGAAACGTTCGTGCATACATGCAATTTTTCAAAGTTATATAAACAGCATCATTGTAAACTTAACTATATTGGGTATATAATCAGTATTTCAAATGATTTAAAGCTTGATATTTCAAATCGATAATGCAACATTATATATGCAATCAATATAGAATAATATGCATAATATGCAATAATCATAAATTCTAAATTTAAGGCAAACTATATAAGTTGTAATTTTATAGCAGTTAAAGCGAATTGTTTTAATTCGGAAACATGTATGACGTGAACTCAAATCACTAGCCGGGACAAACGTTTCAAACATGAGATTTGTTTTGAAAAATAATGAATTCATTCATACTTAGTGGTGCGTAACTTGTTTTCATTTTTTACAGTGTGAAATCTCGAATTTTATGACATCTGTTTTAAAGAAGTTTTTTTATAGGTCTTAAAGAAGAAAACTTTTTAAATATGGCATCAACACGGTCCAAAATCTTTTTTTGCTTTTAATGCGACAGGATTGCCGATTTGACACAAGGTACGCAGTATTTCAACGCACAACATATCTCTCAGTGCAAACCTATCGTAACTCGACATACCACAGTTTTGCACCCTACCCTCGATATGATCATTGTGTTGCACGCACACAACTTAAGGAAACAATAATGATTGTTTGTTGTGTGTGTGTGTGTGTGTGTGTGTGTGTGTGTGTGTGTGTGTGTGGCTGTGTGTGTGTGTGTGTGTGTGTGTTTTGAATGTTACTAAAATTAAATTTCTGTTACAACCCGGTCTGTACTTTTTTGCAGGTCTGATAACCCAATTCATCAAGGGCTCATTATTGTAACGGAAATCTCAAAAAATGACGGAAAATATTATCTAGTACAACCATGTTAAACTTGGCCCAAAATTGCGTTCGGATGATAGACCTGCATATATGCTCACCTCGCTACAACTTCATAATAGGATTCAATAGTCGTAACGTCACTTCCTTCCTAATGACGCATGGTAACTTAGCAACACTGGCTCTAAACTATCGGAACAATGGCGGACGCCGTATGAAATATTTCTCCGGCGAGCATAAAAGCGTTTCGAGAGGAAAAACAAACCCCATAAATTTGATAATGTTTTGACTTTTGCACATTCTGATCACAAGACATATGAAAAGTTCTAGCCAGCATGAAGAATAAATAGTAATGATTTTCTTTGTTTAAAACCAAGATGGCCGCCGTTGCCGGGCGGCGTGACATCAGACTACTGAATCCAATTAATAAGAACTAAACGACCTACGATTTTTTCTATCGATTCGAGCGGTCTGTTCTGTCTTTTCCCAGATCTCATTTTCAATAATGGTTCTCACCTTTGAAAGGAGTTTCCTGTTTTGTTTTTATCTCATGAAATCGCCAGTGTTGATTTAGAACCGACGTGTCATTATTTGCAGGTCTGGCGTCCCAAAGTGTTGTGGGCTCATTTTTTTTTGTCATGGAAATACTTTTAAACGAGACAATAAAAATGATTGATGATGATGATGATGATGATGATGATGATGATGATGATGATGATGAAGTTGTTGTTGATGATGATGATGATGATGTTGTTGTTGATGATGATGATAATGGTGAAGATGATGATGTTGTTGTTGATGATAATGATGTTGTTGTTGATGATAATATTAATATTTCTGAAAACTAATATGATGATTATAATGGTGATGATGATGATGTTGTTGTTGATGATGATGATGTTTTTTTGATGATGATGATAATAATGATGATGATGATGTTGATGATGATGATGTTGTTGTTGATGATGATGATTTTGTTGTCGTTGATGATGATGATGATGATGATGATGATGATGATGATGATGATGATGATGATGATGATGATGATGATGATGATGATGATGATGATGATGATGTTGTTGGTGATGATGATGATAATGGTGAAGATGATGATGTTGTTGTTGATGATAATAATAATATTGCTGAAAACTTATATGATGATGATAATGGTGATGATGATGATATTGTTGATGATGATGATGATGATGATGATGATGATGATGATGATGATGATGATGTTTTTCTTTATGGTGATGATAATAATGATGATGATGATGTTGATGATGATGTTTTTGTTGACGATGATGATGTTGTTGTTGTTGTTGATGATGATGATGATGATGATGATGATGATGATGATGATGATGATGATGATGATGATGATGATGTTCTTGATGATGATGATGATGATGATGATGATGATGAATGATGATGATGATGATAATGATGATGTTCTTGATGATGATGGTGGTGATGATGATGATGATGATGATGATGATGATGATGATGATGATGATGATGATGATGGATGATGATGATGATGATGATGATGATAACAACAACAATGAAGCTTCCTAGTCGACGTGTACAACTTTGCAGGTCCAATAACCCAAATGTCATGGTCTCATTGTTGTGATGGAAATACTCTCAAACCAACACACAATATTGTCCATTTTAAAACAGTGTCAAATCGTAGCCATCGTTATGTTATAGATAGTATGCGCTTGGCTAAGAAGCTCATAACATTGCCATCCGGAAGTATAACGGACCAACACACAAAACTGTGTGTATCCATAAACGTTTATAGTCGGGTTAAAACAGTTCAGTAAGCATTACTTATAAACGCGGATGGCAAAAAACAATAACAAAGACCTGAGTGACGTCATCTTCGAACTATCTATAGCCCGACACTGAAATCCAAAAGGACTGGCAGTTTGACGTCGTCTTTTGGTTTTTGCACCGCCTTGTGAATTGTCGTTAGTAGAGCTCATGGAGACAAGTTATTTCATTGGTTGAACTATTGAATACAACTCACGATTTGTTTTCTTTTGTGGGAAAAGACTTGACCGTGGCCATCGTAAAGTTATGGCCTGATACTGACCAAAAAATGACGTCAAAATGCCAGTCTTTTCCCACAAAAGAAAACAAATCGAGAGTTGTATTCAATAGTTCAACCAATGAAATGACTTGTTTCCATGAGCTCTACTAACGACAACTCACTAGGCGGTGCAAAAAACAAATAACGACGTCCAACTGCCAGCCCTTTTCGATTTCAGTATCAGGCTATAGATAGAATGCGCTTGGCCAAGGAGTTCACAACATTGCCATCCGGAAGTATAACGAACCAACACACAAACTCTGTGTAACCATGAACTTTTATAGTCTGGTTAATACAGTTTAGTGAGAACAACTCACAAACGCGGATGGCAAAAACAATAACAAAGGCCTGAGTGACGTCATCTGCATACTATCTATAATATAACGATGTCAACGCTGACACTGACCAAAAAATGCCAGTCTTTGGCCACAAAAGAAAACAAATCGTGAGTTGTATTCAATAGTTCAACCAATAGGACCACTTGTTTCCTTGAGCTCTACTAACGACAACTCACTAGGCGGTGCAAAAACCAAATAATGACGTCACAATGTCAGTCTTTTTGGGTTTCAGTGTCAGGTCGTAGCCATCGTTTTGTGTGTTGGTCCGTGTTATTTTCGGATGGCAATGTCGTGAGTTTCTTTACCAAGCACACACTATAAAAGGCAATGCCCTTTGGATGCTGTTCGCTTATTTTTTTAAAAACTCATAACATCCGCCAACCGGATATAGATAGATTCAGTGACGTCAATCGAGTCTTTGTTATTGCTTTTTGTCATCCGCGTTTATGAGTAATTCTAACTAAATTGTATTAACCAGACTATGAACGTTTATGGCTACACATAGTTTTGTGTGTATATCCGTTATACTT
>NC_088369.1:17391219-17413719 GCF_034508935.2 Berghia stephanieae
ATTATTATTATTATTATTATTTCTACTTACTATTATTATTATTGTTGTTGTTGTAATCGTCATCATTATTATGATTATGATTTTTAAATCAAGTAGTAGGAGTTATTTAATCAGTTATCGATTTATTACGAATATCTTTTATGTGTTATAATCTCGTTGTTGTTTTTCATTGATGTGCTCTTCTATTGTTCATTACTTTTTAAAATCTTGCTTTTTTCTGTTTGTCATATTTGTTGTTGTTGTTGTTCTTGTTGTTGTTTTTGTTTGTTTGTTTGTTTTGTCATCTAAGACAATCCCGATTCATTAAATATGTGGCCAGACTTTCTGCCATTTTTAATTGAATGATGTACTTCCGTGAATTAATTGCAGTATTATATTAAAATTTACGTGATAATAATAATAATAATAATAATAATAATAATAATAATAATAATAATAATAATAATAATATAATAATAATAATAATAATAATAATAAATAATAATAATAATAATAGTAATAATAATAATAATAATAATAATAATAATAATAATAATAATAATGATGATAATAATAATAATAATAATAATAATAATAATAATAATAATAATAATAATAATAATAATAATAATAATAATAATAATAATAATAATAATAATAATAATAATTTAAACAGATACTGAATATTAGACTACAATTGACATCTATTTACTGAATACACGTGGTATTTTTAGGGGTGTTTCTTTTTTTACGAAACCTGAAACCTGCCGAAACACGCCGAAACCTGACAAAGTTAGGGGAAGCAGGCAGCAGTGGGGAGTGAACCTGGGACTCAGGGAAGTGTACACCATTGGGGAGTGAACCTGGGACTGGGTTTCGTAACAAAAAAGCAATTACTTTTTTACGAAACCCAACAATATCCAACAAAGTTATGGAAAGAAAGTAGGCAACAGTGGGGGAGTGAACCTGAGACTCAGGGAAGTGTACACTATTGGGGAGTAAACCTAAGTCTATGGTTTTTCGGTGGGTTTTGGCGGGTTTCGTAAAAAAAGTAATTGCTTCATTCTCGTCTGGTACCCAACTCCCATAGTCCCAGGTTCATTTCCACTGATATCCTCTTCTCACAGTCCCAGGTTCACTCTCAACCGGTGTGCACTTCCCTGAGTCCCGGTTCATTGCCCAATGGTGCCCACTTCCCATAACTTTTGATAATTTCGGTAGGTTTCGAAATAAAAGTACATTCTGAGCTCACTGTCCACTGGTATCAGCCTCTCGCAGTCCCAGGTTCAATCCTCATCTGTGTCCAAATCCCAGATTCACTCCCCACTGCTGCCTGCTTCCCAAAACTTTGTCGGGTTTTGGCGGGTTTCGTAAAACAGTAATTCCCCCTCCCCCTTGGTATTGTCTTTTTACAATATCCAGAGTCCCAGGTTCACTCCCCACAAGTGTACACTTCCCTGAATCTCAGGTTCAGCCCCCACTGTTGCCTACTTCAATAACTTTGTCGGATATTGCCAGGTTTCGTCGGGTTTCGTAAAAGAGTAATTGCTTTTATATGAAACTCAGTGAAGCACGCTGAAAACCAGAGTCTCAGGTTCACTCCCCACTGGCGTACACTTCCCTGAATCTCCCATAACTTTGTCGGATATTGCCGGTTTCGTATAAAATTAATTGCATTTATATGAAACTCGCTGAAACCCGCCGAAAACCAGAGTCTCAGGTTCACTCCCCACATGTGTATACTTCCATGAATCTCAGGTTCACCCCCCACTACTGCCTACTTCAATAACTTTGTCGGATATTGCCAGGTTTCATCGGGTTTCATAAAAAGTAATTGCTTATATATGAAACTCGCTGAAATTCGCCTAAACCCAGAGTCTCAGGTTCACTCCCTACTGGTGTACACTTCCCTGAGTCTCAGGTTCAGTCCCCATTATTTGCTTACTTTCCATAACTTTGCCCCAATTTGGTGGCATTTGGCGCATTTCGTAAACAAAAAGTAATTGCTTTTTTAAAATAACAAAATCCGCCGAAACCCAGTCCCAGGTTCACTCCCCACTGGTGTACACTTCCCCGAATCTCAGGTTCACTCCCCACTGTTGCCTACTACCCATAACTTTCTTGGATATTGCAAGGTTTCGTCGGGTTTTGTAAAAAAGTAATTGATTTTATATGAAACTAGCTGAAGCTCGCCGAAAACCATAGTCTCAGGTTCACTCCCCACTGGTGTACACTTCACTGAGTCCCAGGTTCACTCCCCATGCGTTGCCTACTTTCCACTTCTTTGCCGCATATTGTCGGGTTTCGTACAAAAGTAATCCCCCCCCCCCAATTTGTTATTGCTTTTTTATAAAACCCAGAGTCCCAGGTTCACTCCCCACTGGTGTACACTTCCCTGAATCTCAGGTTCACCCCCCCTCCCCCCCCCCCCCCTCAGCCTCTACACACACACACACACACGCTGCTGCCTACGTCCCATAACTTTGTCGGATATTGCCAGGTGTCGTCCGGCTTTTTATTACGAAACCCGCTGAAACCCAGTCCCAGGTTCACTCCCCACTGTTGTACACTTCTCTGAGTCCGAGATTCACTCCCACAGCTGCCCTCTTCCCATAACTTTGTCGGGTTTCGGAAAAAAAACCACCGTATTATAGTGCAAAACCACCATTCAGTGTCAGATACTGAATAGTGCAAAACCACTATT
The DNA here is from genome assembly GCF_034508935.2 of Berghia stephanieae. NCBI lineage: Eukaryota > Metazoa > Mollusca > Gastropoda > Nudibranchia > Aeolidiidae > Berghia > Berghia stephanieae. The sequence continues at coordinate 17,393,903 of NC_088369.1, forward strand.
CAGTATCAGATACTGAATAGTGCAAAACCACTATTCAGTATCAGATACTGAATAGTGCAAAACCACTATTCAGTATCAGATACTGAATAGTGGAAAACCGCTATTCAGTATCTGATACTGAATAGTGCAAAACCACTATTCAGTATCAGATACTGAATAGTGCTAGCCTTATAATAAGGAAGTGGTTATTCAGTATCAGATACTGAATAGTGCTTTGCCACTATTCAGTATCCGCAAGGAACTCTTTTTTTTATAGAGAGAGTGAAAAGTGCGACAATCTCGGTTGAATGTAAATAAACTGCTGACCGACTTCCAGATTGAACACGTGCAGTAACTGACAGCCCGATTCAAAGTTGCAAAAATATTTTGATCGTAATTTTTTAATTCCTGCTATTAACATAGATCAAAATAACAAAGTAAAAGTGGCAGTCAAATACATTTTTAAATGTCTAAATAGACATGATTAAATGTCACTAAATATTCAGTGCCACCATCGTTGGTGGATATAAGCTGTTTGACTCTGAGCTTAAGGTTCGAGAGTTCAAATCCCAGCAGGGAGAACTTTTTTTTTTTCCCCCAATATTTTTAAAATTCCTTCTGTCTATTAAAACTTTTGTTTTAATAATTTTATTTGCTTGTAATATACTTTAATGTTGATATTATACTATTGTTCTTTTATTTTTATTATTATTATTGTTGTTATTATTATTATTATTATTATTATTATTATTATTATTATTATTATTATTATTATTATTATTATTATTATTATTATTATTAATATTATTATTATTATTTCTACTTACATACTATTATTATTATTATTATTTTTGTTGTTGTAATCGTCATCATCATCATTATTATGATTATGATTATTTTTTTAAAAATCAAGTAGTTGGAGTAATTTAATCAGTTATCGATTTATTACGAATATCTTTTATGTGTTATAATCTCGTTGTTGTTTTTCATTGATTTGCTCTTCTATTGTTTATTACTTTTTAAAATCTTGCTTTTTTCTGTTTGTCTCATTTGTTGTTGTTGTTGTTGTTGTTGTTGTTGTTGTTGTTGTTGTTGTTGTTGTTGTTGTTGTTGTTGTTGTTGTTGTTGTTGTTGTTGTTGTTGTTGTTGTTGTTGTTTGTTTGTTTGTTTTGTTTTTTTTTTTGTTTTGTCATCTTAGACAAACCCGATTCATTATAAATATGTGAACAGCCTTTCTGCCATTTTTAATTGAGCGATGTACTTCCGTGAATTAATTGCCGTATTATATTAAAATTTACGTGTAATAATAATAATAATAATAATAATAATAATAATAATAATAATAATAATAATAATAATAATAATAATAATAATAATAATAATAATAATAATAATAATAATAATAATAATAATAATAACAATAATAATAATAATAATAATAATAATAATAATAATAGTAATAATAATAATAATAATAATAATAATAATAATAATAATAATAATAATAATAATAATAATAATAATAATAATAATAATAATAAATTTAAATAGATACTGAATATTAGACTACAATTGACATCTATTTACTGAATACATGTGGTATTTTTAGGGGTGTTTCTTTTTTTACGAAACACGCCGAAACCCGACAAAGTTATGGGAAGTAGGCAGCAGTGGGGAGTGAACCTGGGACTGGGTTTCGTAAAAAAAAAAGCAATTACTTTTTTTAAGAAACCCGACAATATCCGACAAAGTTATGGAAAGAAAGTAGGCAACAGTGGGGGAGTAAACCCGAGACTCAGAGAACTGTACACTATTGGGGAGTAAACCCGAGACTATGGTTTTTCGACGGGTTTTGGCGGGTTTCGTAAAAAAGGAATTGCTTCATTCTTGTCTGGTACCCAACTCCCATAGTCCGGCTTCATTTCCCACTGGCATCCATCTTCCATAGTCCCAGGTTCATTTCCACTAATATCCTCTTCTCCCAGTCCCAGGTTCACTCCCAACCGGTGTGCACTTCCCTGAGTCCTGGTTCATTGCCCAATGGTGCCCACTTCCCATAACTTTTGACAATTTCGGTAGGTTTCGAAATAAAAGTACATTCTGAGCTCACTGTCCACTGGTATCAGCCTCTCGCAGTCCCAGGTTCAATCCCCATCGGTGTCCGAATCCCAGATTCATTCCCCACTGCTGCCTGCTTCCCATAACTTTGTCGGGTTTTGGCGAGTTTCGTAAAAAAGTAATTCCCCCTCCCCCTTGGTATTGCTTTTTTACAAAATCCAGAGTCCCAGGTTCACTCCCCACAAGTGTACACTTCCCTGAATCTCAGGATCACCCCCCACTGTTGCCTACTTCAATAAGTTTGTCGGATATTGCCAGTTTCGTCGGGTTTCGTAAAAAAGTAATTGCTTTTATATGAAACTCGCTGAAACCCGCCGAAAACCAGAGTCTCAGGTTCACTCCCTACTGGTGTACACTTCCATGAATCTCAAGTTAACCCCCCAATGTTGCTTACTTCCCATAACTTTGTCGGATATTGCCAGGTTTCGTATAAAGGTAATTGCTTTTATGTGAAACTAGCTGAAACCTGCCGAAAACCATAGTCTCAGGTTCACTCCCCACTGGTGTACACTTCCATGAATCTCAGGTTCACTCCCCACTGTTGCCTACTTCCCATAACTTTGTCGGATATTGCTGGGATTCGTAAAAAAGTAATTGCTTTTATGTGAATCGCACTGAAACCCGCCGAAAACCATAGTCTCAGGTTCACTCCCCACTGGTGTACACTTCCCTTAGTCTCAGGTTCACTCCCCATTATTTCCCTACTTTCCATAACTTTGCCCCATTTTGTTGGGATTTGGTGCATTTCGTAAACAAAAAGTGATTGCTTTTGTTTTTTTTTTCAAAACCCGCCAAAACCCAGTCCCAGGTTCACTCCCCACTAGTGTACACTTCCCCGAATCTCAGGTTCACGCCCCACTGTTGCCTACTACCCATAACTTTCTCCGATATTGCCAGGTTTTCGTCGGGTTTCGTAAAAAGGCAATTGCTTTTATATGAAACTTGCTGAAACCCACCGAAAACCATAATCCCAGGTTTACTCCCCACTGGTATACACTTCCATGAATCTCAGGTTCACTCCCCACTGTTGCCTACTTCCCATAACTTTGTCGGATATTGCCGGGTTTCGTAAAAAAGTAATTGCTTTTATGTGAATCGCACTGAAACCCGCCGAAAACCATAGTCTCAGGTTCACTCCCCACTGGTGTACACTTCCCTTAGTCTCAGGTTCACTCCCCATTATTTGCCTACTTTCCATAACTTTGCCCCATTTTGTTGGCAATTCGTAAACAAAAAGTAATTGCTTTTTTTTTACAAAACCCGCCGAAATCCAGACCCAGGTTCACTCCCCACTGGTGTACACTTCCATGAATCTCAAGTTCCCTCCCCACTGTTGCCTACTTCCCATAACTTTGTCGGATATTGCCAGGTTTCGTAAAAAGGTAATTGCTTTTATGTGAAACTAGCTGAAAACCGCCAAAAACCATAGTCTCAGGTTCACTTCCCACTGGTGTGCACTTCCCTTAGTCTCAGGTTCACTCCCCATTATTTGCCTACTTTCCATAACTTTGCCCCATTCTGTTGGGATTTGGCGCATTTCGTAAACAAAAAAGTAATTGCTTTTTTTTTTTTACAAAACCCGCCGAAACCCAGACCCAGGTTCACTCCCCACTGGTGTACATTTCCATGGATCTCAGGTTCACTCCCCACTGTTGCCTACTACCCATAACTTTGTCGGATATTGCCAGGTTTCGTTGGGTTTCGTTAAAAAAGTAATTGCTTTTATATGAAATTAGCTGAAGGCCGCCGAAAACCATAGTCTCAGGTTCACTCCCCACTGGTGTACACTTCACTGTCTCAGGTTCAGTCTCCACGCTTTGCCTACTTTCCATAACTTTGCCGCATATTGTCGGGTTTCGTAAAAACGTAACCCCCCCCCCCCCCCCTCCCCCATTTTGTTATTGCTGTTTTACAAAACCCAGAGTCCCAGGTTCACTCCCCACTGGTGTACACTTCCCTGAATCTCAGGTTCATCCCCTCCTCTCGCCCCCCCCCCCCCCCCCCCCTTACACACACATACACGCTGCTGCATACCTCCCATAACTTTGCCGGATATTGCCAGGTGTCGTCGGTTTCGTAAAAAAGTAATTGCTTTTTATTACGAAGCCCGACGAAACCCAGTCCCGGTTCACTCCCCACAGGTGTACACTTCTCTGAGTCCCAGATTTACTCCCACAGCTGCCCTCTTCCCATAACTTTGTCAGGTTTCAGAAAAAAAACACCGTATTATAGTGCAAAACCACTATTCAGTGTCAGATACTGAATAGTACAAAACCACTATTCAGTATCAGATACTGAATAGTGGAAAACCGCTATTCAGTATCTGATACTGAATAGTGCAAAACCACTATTCAGTATCAGATACTGAATAGAAGAGTAAAGGAAGGTGCCCCATATATAAACAATAACATTTGACGTCAAACGTGACCCAGATTTTTTTTATAAATGACCCGAACTATGCTGCAGTTGACCTTTAGTAATGTCATGCGCATCCAACCAACTTTTTGTTTACATGTTGCTAAGGCAGCAAACTGAAGCTGGTCGTGAATAAATTCCAGCTGTTTATCTCCGAGCCTGAGATAGCTAGGGAGGCCACGATCATATTATTTATAGCCCAAATGCTCCTTTTATTTTGTAGGAAAACCATAATCATGGTTCCCCCTCTTCCCGTAAACAAAACCATATCTATGTTCAGGGAAACTAAGATTGTTGCTTGTTTTTGGTTAAGGTGGACCGTACTTTTTTTTTTTTTTTTACAGCGTATCAAATGATCAAAGTCAAAGCATACGGTCAATGCAATGAAGAGAGTAAATTCGAATCTATCTCCTATCTCTTCGCTCAGATGACCATTTTGAACAGAAGACTACTACTACGTACTTCTACTATAACTGCACTACCACTACTGTATTATAACCACTGATACCACAAAACTAGACTGAACTAACGGACCGTATGGCTCAGCGGTACGGTTTTCGTCTTGTCACAAAAGTCGAGCAATGCCAATGCTAAGTGTGATCAGTAATAGGATGGATGACTAATCGTGAAAAATTGTGGTCCCCGCGTTTGTTTCCCTGGCTAAGGCACTTTACCGCTTACCCCACTCGATTGAATGAGTATCTGGCTACAGAAATGACGGGTAGTGACAGGTTTAGTACACAAGGGTCGCTTAACAGGCTGTATGACAAAGAAATATGGTTCCATACGGCTTGTTGAAGTGGGGGGGGGGGGGGGGGGGGGGGATAAATATGAAACATTGTGAAGCGCATTGCTCACGGCTATCTGAATCTGTTGAAATGCGCTGTATAAATATTCATATTTATGTACTTGGTCCAACTGTTACTATTTCTACTACTAGACCTCTACTACTAATATCATTATTAATAACAATATAATAATAATAATAATAATAATAATAATAATAATAATAATAATAATAATAATAATAATAGTTATTATTATTGTTGTTGTCAATATCATCGTTTAATGGTAAAAGTGTTAAAGATACTTGCAAAATGTTGGTGTTGTGTGTGTTGTAGCAATCGGCCTCCAGCGACGCAACTCTGTCTACAAGAGACGCACAAGACCGTGGCACTAAACATCCCTGGCATGCATTTAGTCATACAACATGAAAGCAACATTCACGGTAGCGTTAACTACATCAAAGTCAAAGACAAATCAATAGTGACATACAACCAGGACATGACAGTAAGTGAGGTGGAAATTCTCAGAATTGAAGGCAGACACTTCAATGTGATATCTGTCAACAAACCTCCACCAACGCCATTCAAGTGGCCAGTTACATCCACCACTAGTGAGAAACCAATGATTGTGATAGGTGACTTTAACAGCCACAGCACCAAATGGGGATACAATGAGAACAACGAAGATGTAGATACTGTTGAGGAATGGGCTGACCAATATAATCTGACACTCTTCTATGACGCATGAATCATCCTTTTCAAGCGCTCGCTGGAGAACAGGTTACAACCCAGACCCTGCATTTGTGTCTTCCAGCCATGTCAAAAACTGTCGGCAACCCCATACCAAAATCACAATCCGGACCAATCGCCATTGAGGTAGGATCAGTCATCTCTACGAGAACAAACAAATTACATGAACTGTGTTCGTGGACCTGGCAGCTGCCTATGACACAGTAAATCACAGGAAACTGCTCCTAAAGGTTGCAAGGGTAACTCGTAACACAAAAATAGTTGCAATAATAAAATCCCTTATGTCAAACCATCACTTTTTTGTGGAAATGGATGGGAAGAAAAGCAGATCACAAAAGAACGGACTCCCTCAAGGATCGGTAATTGCACCTATCCTTTTCAACGTTTATACCAATGACCAACCTCAGTTCGAGAACATCCAGGGTTTCTATATGCTGATGATCTGTGTCTCGCGTCCCAGGCCTCTGATTTCAAGACCATTGAGGAGAGACTAACGGATGTCCTGGAGCCACTCTCTGAGCCCACATTTAAAGAACTCACAAAATGCTAACCCAGGAAAAACTCAAGAGTGTGCTTTCCATATAAAGAGCCGCCAAGTCTAAAGAAAACAGGAAACTGAACATCTCCTGGAATGGGGACATATTGGAGAACAACACATTCCCCGTGTACCTCGGTGTTACCGTAAACCGCACAATGTCCTTTTCTCAGAACGCAAAGAAAACAAAAGCAAAGGTGGCCAAAAGAAACAACTTCCTAAGAAAAGAGAAGAAAAACTTACACGGGGAGCAGATCAGAAAACAGTCAGGACAACCATACTAGCCCTCTGCTATTCAACAGCCGAAAAGGTCTCACCAGTCTGAGTAAGATCCTGCCATGTCAAAATAACACCTGCCGGATCATTAGAGTAACTTGAAACCGACTGCAGTTCCAGTCCTCCATCGGCTGGCTGGCATTGCACCTCCCCACATTCGAAGAGCCACTGCTTCCAAAGCCCAGAAATATAAACAGAAAATGGACCCAAGGCACCCCCAACATGACCACAGCCCAATAAAAAGTAGACTGAAGTCGAGAAAGAGCTTCATGACGGAAGAAAGCATCAACCCTGACCATGCAGCTGTATACAGGATTTCCACACAGAGTGGGACAATCATGCAAATGAAGCTGTTGGAGATCCGAGAGAAGAACTGTCCTACGGAACCGAGCTCCCCAGGAATGAATTGGTAACACTGAACACAGCACGGGCAAAACTTGTGAGAACAACTGGTGGCATGAAAAAGTGGGGGCTGGCTGAGACTAGCTTGTGTACATGTGAATGCCCAGAGCAGACATCCTTAGAGAATGCCAGGATGGGCTCAGCTGCACTGACCATGACCTAAGAGTCTGCTCCCCAATGCTGTGGAGTGAGTTTGGTGTTGGTGCGACAAGCTATGATGATGATGACTTGCAAAATTAATAAGTCTTACACCTGGCAACATATAAAAAAAAAAGTAAGATGACAAAGATTAAGATTAGAATGTTAGGATGATGATCTTTTTAATATCAAAATACTTTTGTAACCCGGCATTGCTAACTTTCATGTGTAACCCAGAATGAAAAGTTATTACAAAAGACGAATGCAAGATATTAGATAAATTGCTAGTCTATCATTGTGGTAGACGTAAATGTATTAAACTTACATATCCAATAACCTGTAGGTTAACAGAGAAGGAAGGGCGCACAAGTTCATTGTAATTTGAAATTGAGGAGTTGGAGTTGGAACAAAGTTGATTTGCATTGAGTCAGAATTCAATCAAGTCTTAGATTGAAGAAAAAAGCCCAAAGAATCTTTCTTTAAAACAAGAAACAAAAAAAAAAAACCCCAAAAAACCTACAGCGTGCACCAGAATGAATAAAACAGGACAGTCTTTAAACTGCATCAATGGAAATCACATCTTGCATACAAGACCTCTAGTGCTATTGTGAGGACTGGTTCTCAGTCTCACCCGTCCTGCCGTATCTGAGGGCCATAACACAACTTGTGAAATCGAAATAAATTAAAAGCAGATTATAAATTTATATCACTTTTATTGTCATTTCATTCATATTCATGTTATTCAAACTGAAAATCATTTTTAAAAATATAGATAAGATGTTTCTCCATTATAAAGGTATGCTTGTATTCTCATCCTGTGAAAGAGAAAGAAAAAAAATAAAGAAAATTGATAATTATTACTGAAACTGTGTAGTTCCATTTTTTTAAATCTGTGATTTAAGAGCCTTAGCAAAAGCTTTGATTAAGAAAGGTTCTGATATGCAACATCACATGGTCCCATCTATCAAATTCTACTACCATTACAAATCAGCTACATAAATAGATTCATCAGTACTCTTATCTTGTTGATAAATTAAATTATAAATATAGAAAAGGATATAATAAACTTTTAAAAATAATTAGAAAGTTAAATGGTAGACAAGATAAAGAGATATTTGCCTATTTCTTTTTAAATTTCTTATTCATAACCAAGGAAGCAGGTTTCTTTTGCTATATTCTTCTTGACTTCCCTATGTAAATGTTTCTTTCGAGTGTATAACAAGCTCACAGGGCATTTGTATAAAGAAACAGGAGCCAATACCATTAAAATGGAGATACCACTGCCAAAAATTACAACGGGATAGAAATGCATTGGTTTTAACGTGTATTAGACGCTGTCATTAGAAAAAAGTTTTTTAAAATCTTTACAAACTACAGTAAGCTGCTTTTAAAATTAAGAAACGCTCGAAAGCAAAATATGGTCCTGTTCTCTCAATCACCGCTCTCTAGTCTCTAGATTATACTTGGTAGGTCAATAAAGCTGAGAGGTTTTATGAAGAATATAGAATAAAAACATTAATTCCATTAAAAAAACATAGAAGGGTCCATAATGATATATGAGGAACTCTATAAGATACAGTAACAAATGAAAGCCATTTTGATAATCTTGAAGGATATGACTCAATGATGATGATGATGATAATAATAATAATAATGATACTTCTTCCTGAATATAAATTGTTTAATTCCCATGGTATAGGCAGGCCAATGCTTCCAGAACAATTAAAGGAATGCAGAGACTCATTCTTGTTGTAATGTTATTTAGATCTGAAAAAAAAAGATAAGCATGGCATCCTAAACCATTTTCCCATGGTCCCATAAAAAGCAATATCATCTCACACAAAATCATAAAGTAAAATTCATATGGACCAACCAATGAATAAAAGTTATAATTATCTTATTTTATCAATTATTATCATTGGATTTATTTAACTTTATATTTATTATTATTAATTAAATGCCAATTTGAAATTAAGATAGCAATGTTTGAATGAATAACTGGATCTAACTCTACAAGTAAAATGTAAATGTGCAACTTATTCAGAGTTCATCAAGCACTTGTTACAGTCTGTTGCTTCATGTTACAGGAAAAACTCCAGTTCCATGAGCCTTATGACTCTAAAGGACCAATTATTTCAAAGTAAGATGAAATACCATTTATTGTTTAAAGAAAGTTATCAAGCACTATTTAAGGTCTGTTGCTTCATGTTACAGAAACAGGAATAACTCCAGTTCCATGAGCCTTATTACTCTAAAGAACCACTTATTTCAATGTAAGAAGAAATACCATTCAATGTTGAATATATAGACATGACCTATTTCTTAATGGTTTGCTTATATTCAATAAAAACATTAGAAAACATAATGGACCTGGAACTCAGATACCACTAGGTTGTTAAAACTAAAACCGTTGTGTCAGGTCTAATTTTATCAGAGATTTATGATCATGAAGGCAAGATTACATAACCAATGTCGATTAGCTTTTAAAAAATGGGCTTTTATTTACCTTCTGGTGAACTCATTTGATCAGTATTTCCTGTATTTAACTTTTTGATCACATAAGAAAAGTCTAATAAACATTGAATATTTTTTAATGCCTCTAGATTTCACTTTAAAGTCAAATAAAATATCTGATCACAAATAAAATTTTTGATAATTCGATCAATAGAGAGAGCTTTTCAAAATTGTTGGCTTATCATTCCTCAGGCAAAATTTAGATAAGACATCATGTCACATATCATGGTGTTTCCTATGAATTACAAAATCCTAAAAAGCTTCTTCTTCATAAAAAAACGTATGAAATAAAATTAGGTAATCTAAAGTAATCAGAGAGGTTTAGTTTTCATTTCAATCCAAGGTAAATCCGTAAAGAGTTGTGGGACCAGGCCCCACTTGATCATTACCCCCAAAATAGATTGAACTAACAGGGATGTGTATAGATAGTATGCAGATGACGTCACTCAGGCCTTTGTTATTGTTTTTGCCATCCGCGTTTGTGAGTTGTTCTCACTAAACTGTATTAACCAGACTATAAAAGTTCATGGTTACACAGAGTTTGTGTGTTGGTCCGTTATACTTCCGGATGGCAATGTTGTGAACTCCTTGGCCAACCGCATTCTATCTATAAGTATAAAACTGTAACAAAACCCCACGACCCCCCACAACACTCATACAAAAACTTAAACACAGTTTTTTTCATTTTCATTCCTCTTGAGCCAAGGGAAACTCGTTGCTCATTTAGCTGCACAGATTCATTCAATCGCCTCTCCCCCCCCCCCCCCCCCCCCCCCCCCCTTTTTTTTAAAATCTTTTTTTTTTTTTGGAGCGAGTCTATTCTTTTATCCTTTTTTGTTTGGCCTTGTTCCGTTTCTGAGCATGAATTTCTTAAAATTGTTTTTATTTTTTTTTTAAATAAAAAAATATTGTTTTTTTTTTTCCTCTATCGGTCTGGGAATAACCAATTTTCGTTATTGGCAGACCCTGTCTGGGAATAATCATAGCGACGACGAAAATATCAGACCGCACTCCCTGCATTTTACAATTGTATGTTTTCTTTCACAGAGCTACCGACCAAATAAGGCGAAACGGCTTGGAAGATCCAAAACGTCATACATGTAGTTTGACACCTGCCAAATATCAAAGATGCGAGAAGGGGTTGAGTGGGACATTTTCTTTTCCCAGACATTCTCATTTTTTCACCCCTTCCTCCCTCTCTGCCATTCCTTATCCCATCGACTCTCAGCAAAAACAATAACAACAAGTCTTATGTGGCAAAAACGGCTACCAACTTAAATCCCTCAAACAACACAAGATATTGAAAATCGGTGGCAGAGACCCTTTGTCTTGTTCCTTTTCCAGTTCCAGTCATGAATAGATAATGAGAGAATGAAGACTGTTTCGAAATCTATTATTATTATCAGGTCAGGAAAGAGCGAGAGTCAATAAAATATGACAAGCGGTGAAAGCTACGCGCCACGAAAGATGAGGATTTAAAAAAACAACTTTTGTTGAGATTTCAACTACTGAGGAGGGGGGTGTCTGCTCTTTTTTTTGTTCCTTTCTGTTTTGTTTTTCGGTCAAGTTATGACTGACGCTGACACTGACACACGTTCTAGACTGTAAACGTTACCCATAAAATGTCATAAATTACGAAAAGTGTGTTCTCTCACAGAGTAGTATTCGAATCACTCACTGAATGAGCATGAAGCAGACATGAGTGAAGGAAACGTAAACTCTGTAAGTGAGAATCGGCGAGTGAAGCTGTACTGTAACTGTAACTGTAATTTGTAATGACTGACAGCAGTCAAATTGCGAAGTGAAATGAAAACAAATAAACAAAGCATTCTAAAATTATGCCGGTGAGACATCCAAAGTTAAATACCCGAACGCTATTATGGATTAACATTGAACTAAATCGTTTCCTTCTCTCAAAACCAATCGATACAAATTACAAACTCAAACACTGAAATTGGCATCTTACCTTTGCATGAGTTGGACTGCCATTCTTTTCTGGTGATTAGGAACTTTAGCAGCCGGACAACGTTGCGCACAAAACAGGTCTCCCGTTTTTGTCGTTCAAATTGTAGATAATACTCAGTCAGTTAAAAACAAATACGTACAAATAAAATAGTTATTTATTTAAATTCTTTGTATATGGCTAAATTATTCCGAAAACCAGATTTCAAATAGTTCTTGTTTTGTTCACACAAGCGCATTGATTTTGGAGAATGAGATTGACCGTGGTCTAAAAATAGACCGACAGTAATTTTTGATAAATTTTACGATTTGTTTAATAAAAAATCAATATTTAGATATTATTTGACGCGTGATCGAGTATTTATGAATATGTGTTTCTTTTGCCACATAACAGCCAAATTTTAAAGGTTATTTTTTTCTATAATTTACATTGGAACGTGAGCTGTCAAGACAGGAACATGTGGTCTGCCACGTGCTTCTAGACCTTGTTTACGTTTGGGGCACCTTCCTTTACTGTTCTATAGTGCTAGCCTTATAATAATTTGCGTTGCCCAACGTAAAATATTTGCGACTGGGAGTGGCTGATTTTTCTTTCTCTCTTTGACTTTTTCAGCAGATCTTTATCTTACGCCGGTGCCTGTTATGTTATCTAGTTTCTCAATTTGTCCATATAGATAGAATGCGCTTGGCCAAGGAGTTCACAACATTGCCATCCGGAGGTATAACGGACCAACACACAAAGTCTGTGTAACCATGAACTTTTATAGTCTGGTTAATAGAGTTTAGTGAGAACAACTCACAAACGCGGATGGCAAAAACAATAACAAAGGCCTGAGTGACGTCATCTGCATACTATCTATATACTTTTTCAGCAGATCTTTATCTTACGCCGGTGCCTGTTATGTTATCTAGTTTCTCAATTTGTCCATATAAAGAACACCGAGTTCATTGCATTAGAACCCAAATTCACCAAACCACGGAAGCAAAAGAAATCGTGCAAAGAATTAAAAAGATTGGCTATTCGTTGTGTATTATGACAATTCTCCAAGAATAATTTGCGTTCCCCGACGTAAAATAATTGCCCAACTTATGTCATTATTTGTTATCACTTTCTTCTCGAATGTCTTTATTCTCATCAGTCTACACAAACGATGACCTTTGAATGCTGATTATATAATAATAATAATAATAATAATAATAATAATAATAATAATAATAATAATAATAATAATAATAATAATAATGATAATCTTTATTGTCCAAATTAAAGGCAATTCATGTGAGGTAAACAATGCTCAGTTTGGTTCATGGTATGAACATCAACACATTTACAAATACAGACACAGCCATACACGAACATACACGCTTGCACATTGTTTCTACACATGTATACAAAAGAAATGAGCGTACATACAAACACATATAGATAGTATGCAGATGACGTCACTCAGGCCTTTGTTATTGTTTTTGCCATCCGCGTTTGTGAGTTGTTCTCACTAAACTGTATTAACCAGACTATAAAAGATCATGGTTACACAGAGTTTGTGTGTTGGTCCGTTATACTTCCGGATGGCAATGTTGTGAACTCCTTGGCCAAGCGCATTCTATCTATACATACATACATACATATCATCATTCCTATCTACATTCTGGTATTGAATCCAACAACTACTATGGAAATGATTAGGGGGGATAGAATGAAAATGATTTTTAAGAAAAGAAGAAAGTCTTGCTTCAGCAAACAGCACGCGACTTAAAAAAATATGAACACGCCGACAGGCTTGCCTACACTCTCTTTAAACAAAAAAAAAATATATATATAATCATAATTACTATTATTATTATTAACATCATCATCATCATCATCATCATCATCATCATCATCTGGGGAGTGAGCCAGAGACTCTGGGTTGTGGGCACCAATGGGGAGTGAACCCAAAACTGTTAGAGGTGGAGGGAACTGGAACACCCGCATATTGGTGGACACTGGTGGGGAGATAACCCGGGACTATAAGTTAAACACAAATAGAGTTTAAACCCGGGACAAATTAGTTCTAGCCAGCATGAAGAATAAAAAGTACCGATTTTCGTTGTTTAGAACCACGATGGCCGCCGCTGCTGGGCGACGTGACACCAGACTATTGAATCCAATAGTCTTCAACAGTCGTAATGTCACTTCCTTCCTAATGACGTATGGTAACTTAGTAACACTGGCTCTAAACTATCGGAACAATGGCGGACGCCGTATGAAATATTTCCCCGGCGAGCTTAAACGCGTATCCCTAGGAAAAAACCCCCATCAATTTGATCATGTATTGACTTTTACACATTCTGATCACAAGGCATATGAAAAGGGAATGATAAGTTCTAGCCAGCATGAAGAATAAAAAGTAATGATTTTCTTTGTTTAGAACCAAGATGGTCGCCGTTGCCGGGCGCGTGACATCAGACTATTGAATCCAATTGGTCTTAGATTTTCTAGTGGTCCTATTTTCTTGTTTGGTTTATTCAACAAAATTCGTTTACCGGAGCCGAGAACTTTTATAGTCATATTAATAAATTTAGTGAGAACTACTCATAAAAATGTCTGGCTTTAAAGAATGACGAAGATCGGAGTGACGTCAATTTCGCTCCTTCTATAGATAGAATGAAGTTGACATCACTCGGGTCTTTGTTATTGTTTTTTTTTTTTTTCCATCCGCCTTTAAGAGTAATTCTCACTAAACTGTATTATCCAGGCTATAAACCTTTAAGGTTACATATAGTTTTGTGTGTTGGTCCGTTATACTTTTGGATGGCAATGTTGTGAGCTTCTTAGCCAAGCGCATACTATCGATATTCTGCAGACAGATGTAGTGAGAATTTTACCAATAATAAACAATATAATCAATGTTAAAACATTAGCAAAATGTAGCTGTGTACTCACGACAGTGCTGTGAATCTTGAAAGATACGAAAAGCAGTGGATTTCAAATATGGGTTGCTGTGTTGGAAATAGGATAGTAGAAAGAGTGTGAAAAACGCCATCACCAAAACTCCTGCGAACATCCTTCGCTTCGAGCTGCCTGCCACCATTCTGTGGAGAGAAAAAAATAGTCCTTCAGAACCACTTGGCCCATGGAGAGGGAGTTTATCCGTGGCCTCCGTAAAGTTATGGCTTGATACTGACCAAAATGCCAGTCTTTTGCCACAAAAGAAAACGAATCGTGAGTTGTATTCAATTGTTCAACCAATGAAATAACTTGTTTCCATGAGCTCTACTAACGACAACTCACTAAGCGGCGCAAAAACCAAATAATGACGTCAAACTGCCAGTCCTTTTGGATTTCAGTATCAGGAGGCAGAAAAAAAAATCTTGACAGCATCCCCCCCCCCCTTCTGAGCACGTTTAGTGGATATTGCGCTATATATAAAAGCTCAAATTTAGAACTATTTGTAAAGATAGTGAGGTGCGGGGCGGGGGGGGGGGGGGGGGGGAGGCCATTTATTCATTTAAAAACAGTAGAAGAAATTTTGTATTCAATCCGTGCTTTGACAGGAAGCCCAGTGGAGAGTTGCCAAATGGGGAGTAAGTAGCATGGTCATCTCATTTCTTCTCATCAATACCCATGCAATTGGATTCCATAGTCTGATGTCACTTCGCCCAGCAACGGCGGCCATCATGGTTCTAAACAAAGAAAATCTGTACTTTTTATTCTTCATGCTGGCTAGAACTTTTCATATGTCTTGTGATCAGAATGTGTAAAAATCAAAACATGATCAGATTTATTTTTCCCTCTGGATACGCTTTTATGCTCGTCGGAGATATACTATTTCATAAGGGCGTCCGCCATTTTTCCGATAGTTTAGAGTCAGTTACTAAGTTACCATGCGTCATTACGAGGGAAGTGACGTTACGACTGTTGAAGCGTATTGATTTTCTATCCAATGTCTTTAATATTGATTTAATCCTCCTGCATAAAGAAGTGATTTTATTTTGTGCGACTATGCGGTCTAGTGGTATAACACTCGCTTTCGGATCGGAAGATCAAGGGTTCGAGCCTCGCTCGGTGCATAGTTGAGTCCTTGGAGAAGGCTCTATACTCACATTATCTCGTCGTACTCAGGTGTAAAATGAGTACCTGGCCGATAACAGCTGAATTTTGCACATACTGTAGCTTTCTGAGACTCTCTTCAAGCAGACCAGAGAAAAGCATGTTACAACGGCCCATTTTAGACAGTACTAGAGAAATCATGAAATCATGAGCTGTTTTGTGACGTTAGTTATCGGATAGTTTCGAATACGCTTCAACAGTCGTAACGTCACTTCCCCCATAATGACGCATGGTAACTTAGTAACTGGCTCTAAACTATCGGAACAATGGCGGACGCCCTTATGAGATATTTCTCCGACGAGCATAAAAGCGTATCCAGAGGGAAAAAAAGCCCATTATAAATCTGATCATGTTTTGACTTTTACACATTCTGATCACAAGAAGTATGAAAAGTTCTAACCAGCATGAAGAATTAATAGTACCGATTATCTTTGTATAGAACCACAATGGCCGCCGTTGCTGGGCGACGTGACATCAGACTATTGAATCCAATTGATTTTATTTTTGACAGCTCGCCATACATCCTTTTATGGAGAACACTGACCTGCGTGTCCTATAGATAGTATGCACTTGGCTAAGAGGCTCACAACATTGTCATCCGGAAGTATAACGGATCAACACACAAAATGTCACTCTCTCAGGTCTTTGATATTATTATTTTTTTGCCATCCTCGTTTATGAATAATTCTCACTAAACTGTATCAACCAGACTATAAACGTTCAATGTTACACAGTTTTGTGTGTTGGTCCGTCATAGTTCCGTATGGCAATGTTGTGAGTTTTTAAGGCAAGCGCACACTATCTATAGACACATTTTCATCAAAAAAACAAACAACTCTAAGATTTCTAACTTTTTACGATGGAGTTACGGTTGCAATCATTGAAATCGTTCTCTTTACCCGTTATCATATCCTACCCCTATCTTCTGTTATTAACTCCCATGACTTACACCACCATATTATGTGTACGCTGATGATAAACAACTTTACAAATAAAATTGAGTTTTATTATTGCGCAATATCCATTAAACGTGCTCAAATCAAGATGTCCCAAGCCAAGAGCAACATTTAACATGCAGGATGGGGTATGACGCCCGTTAGGCGATAGTTCATTTTTTTTTTCGGACAGAGACATCGTTGTTAACCGCCAGGTACTCATTTTACACCTGAATACGGTGAGAGAAGGTGAGTGTTATACCACTAGACCACATAGCCGTACAATAATAGGTTATTAAAGATCGACTTTTGTTAACCCTGTCCTTACCACATTATGCGGCTATGTGGTCTTGTGGTATGACACTCGCTTTCGGATCGGAAGGTCCAGGGTTCGAGCCTCGCGCTCGGCGCATAGTTGAGTCCTTGGAGAAGGCTCTTTACCCACATTCTCTCACCGTACTCAGGTGTAAAATGAGTACCTGGCCGTTAACAGCGTTGTCTGTGTCCGAAAAATTGTAATATCGCCTAACAGGCGTCATGTCCCGTCCTACATGTTAAATGTTGCTGTTGACCAGGGACCCATTGTAAAGCGCTTTGAGCACATTTAGTGGATATTGCGCTATATAAAGCTCAATTTTTTATTATTTTTTTACCAGCCATATTCAGAATTTTTCCCAAAATCTCCCACTCACCAAACACAATTTTTTTTTCTTACTCAAACGGAAGAGGAACAAATACATTCTATGCATAATATTGATCAGCAAAATGAACTATACAACATAGTGTCACGTTTTTATAGTTATAATAAAACATGTGTCTTTAAATGGTGTGATTTACAAAAGAAATCTGCATAATAAAAGCGCTCCTTAGATCGTAACGAATGTTTCCTAAGGTTGGTAAGGAGAGTGTTAACAAACAATAATAAAAATTGCGATATTTCCCATTTAAACAAGAATGGGGTCAAACGGACTCAAATTAAATGAAGATGGAATAGGGGGTAAAAGTCTTGACGTCACACCAACTACTCTTCTGGTTCCTAAATCATTGGAAGTGTGTATGTAACCAGTCCTTCGGAGTACTAATAATAATGAATAGGTTACATATTGAATCATATTAAGGTGACATAACTATTTCAGCAGCAGAATGTATAGGCAGATTCTAAGGATTAAGGGACGTAAAAGAGCGAGGATGGATGATCTTTATTGACGACCAGCATTTATTTAGACTAGAAAATAAGATGCCATCACTCTGAAACCAGATCATTTACACAATGTATGTATTCAGTCCACCGAAAGGTTGGATTTACACTTCCAATGAAATAGGAACCAGTTCTATTGATGATGATGATGATAATAATAATAATAATAATAATAATAATAATAATAATAATAATAATAATAATAATAATAATAATAATAATAATAATAATATTCTTTCATAGCGCTAAATGACAAAGCCTCAAAGCGCTTTACAATATACTTGTCAAATCATAAACACACTCGTCGTACCGAGCCAAACAGACACACACAACAGTCGCACACACTATCTATGCATGTTTTACAAAATGAAATTGACATTCAACAAAATGGAATAAAAAAATACATATCTATTTAAAATTACACATCGTTTTGCATTTGTGTGCAACAGCAAAGGCATTGATTAGGCAAACTATACAAAATCATCACCACAGATGATACACACTATAGGTACGTCCATCTGTGCACACAGCCATATATCAACAAAAGGCACGATGACTAGGGGAATAAGTTTAAATTGTGAAAATTATGGTCAGATTTTTTATTAATGGTGCGTGTTTTTCTGGTTTTTCTCAGCTGTCCCACTATCAAAAGTTGTAAAAATATGTCTCAATCTCTGAATCAATTTGTCTTAACTGAATCTAGATTTTGGACCGTAATGATGCCATATTAAAAAAGTTTTCTTCTTTAAGACCTATAAAAAACTACTTTAAAACAGCTGACATAAAATTAGAGATTTTACACTGTAAAAAATGAAAACAATTTACGTACCACTAAGTATGAATGAATTCATCGTATATCGTATATTGTGCTGACGTAGTGATTATGAGTTCACGTCATACTTCTTTCCAAAATAATAACAATTCGCTTTAAGTGTTATAAACATACCACTTATGTAGTTTGTATTAAATTTTGAATTTATTATTTATGGCATATCATATTCTACATCATGTCGCAATTACCAAAGACTGATATGAAATCTCTCGCTTTAAATCATTTGAAATAGTGATTGTATATTCAATATTGTCAAATTAAAAAACAACGTCTCTATAACTTTGACAAATCTTTGTCTATGCATGAACGTTTCACAGGGCCTTTGAAGGTTTTAAAAACATATTAGGCTCTTAAACACGATACGGTACGGAATCTCTATCGGTTTTACTCTCGTAAAGCTGCGAAAAGAAGTCTTTTTGTATCTATCGATAAGTCATTAAAGAGGACGGCACTGGTTTTGGAATTTCACAATCAACCATGAGAAGATCGTTATCGAATTACGACAGAGAGATCACCAGTGTAGAACGACGTGGCAGAATCCTAGATAACTTTGATATGGATATCATCCAAGTGAGCGTGAGTCCGGGTGAGCGTAAATATACATCCGAAAAAATATTGGACGTCTGATTATTCAAGCCGAAAAAGGCCCATGGGTTCTGGACAGAGAATCATTGTTATTCTTGCAGGTGGTGATGATACTGGATATTTAAAAGGATGCCATCCATTTTTTCTTCTCTGCATCATCTGGAATATTATTCTGGGGTCAATGCAAAGGTGTTTTAAGACTGACTAAATATTGTTCGCTGCCCTCCATTGAAGCACCCAGCTGTATTGTATTGGACAACGCTAAAATTAGTTGGCCCACTTTGGCAAATATAAAATCTG
>NC_088369.1:17418719-17423719 GCF_034508935.2 Berghia stephanieae
GTTTGGCTGGTATAGCACCGGCATATCTCACAGATCACGTGGTCATGTGTAAATTTGAAAATTACACTTTAAGATCATGTAATGACCAAACGAAAATTTCGGAAAAAAGATCAAGAACAAAATTTGGTGATAGATCGTTTGCTTGTTTCGGCCCCAAGATTTGGAATGAACTACCACGTGGTCTGAGGGAGTGCAAGTCTTTACCTACTTTTAAAAAGAATCTCAAGACACATTTTTACTGTATTTGTTTTTCTTGACTCTATATGAATCCTTGATTTGGCTATGAATTGTTATTGTTATAATTATTATTTTTTTTTTTTTCACTTAAAATTGATATTTATATTGTAAAGTGCCCAGAGCTTGTGTTTTACACGAGAATGAGCGCTATATAAATGTGTATTATTATTATTATCCTTATTATTATTATTATTATTATTATTATTATTATTATTATTATTATTATTATTATTATTATTATTATTATTATTATTATTATTATTATTATCATCATCACCATCATCATCATTATTATTATCATTATTATTATTATTATTATTATTATTATTATTATTATTATTATTATTATTATTATTATTATTATTATTATTAATATTATTATTATTATTATTATTATTATTATTATTATTATTATTATTATTTATTATTATTATTATTATTATTATTATTATTATTATTATTAATATTATATTATTATTATCATCACCATCATCATCATTATTATTATCATCATCATTATTATTATTATTCTTATTCTTATTATTATTATTATTATTATTATTATTATTATTATTATTATTATTATTATTATTATTATTATTATCATCATCATCATCATCATCATCACCATCATCATCATTATTATTATCATTATTATTATTGTTATTATTATCATTATTATTATTATTATCATTATTATTATAATTATTATCATTATTATTATTATTATCATTATTCTTATTATTCTTCTTCTTCTTCTTATTATTATTATTATTATTATTATTTACACCTGAGTATGGTGAGAGAATGTGAGTAAAGAGCCTTTTCCAAGGACTCAACTATGCGCCTAGCGCAAGGCTCGAACCCAGGACCTTCCGATCCGATAGCGAGTGTCATACCACTATACCACACAGCCGCATAGGTATACTTTTGGATTTTAAAAAATAATATTGATAATTATGTTACTAATTTGGTAAATGAATGAATTCGATTAGTTGAATGTTATGAATAAATGATAAGTTATATTTTCGAAGAGAACCAGAAGCAGAGGCAGGCAGAATAAAACCTACATTGACTGTCTGCTAGATGACACAGGAATGGACAACACCCGGGAGCTGCGTACGCTTATGGAGGACAGGACAGAATGGCGAAGACTTGTGGCTCATGTTGGGCGCCCCAAGTGGCTGCCTAAGTAAGTAAGTAAGTATACTTCCGATTTCCATAATATGTGACCCCTCGCTAAGATGCTGAAAATTGAATTTGTAACCAGAAATATCAGATTTGGTTTGAGTTTATAAACTTTATTGAGGAGAATGAATATCATATTTCAGGTTGCTAGATACCAATCATTCATAATTTCGTCCATTTTATCTTTAATTTGACTTTTTAGCATCTAGGTCATCCCGACATAATACGGTTTTGAGACGTTGGGTCACATATGTGCAATTGGGTACATGTGTACTCGGTACCGATGACACAAGTTGTGACCTTTGACTCCAAAGCAAAATGTAGTTGTGAAGGCGGCAAGTTTCATCACTACCGTTAATTTTTACACAATTTAAATTGCTGATATCTCAGCTCTTGAAGTAATGAGAAAGTGGTTCTATCTATAGATAGTATGCAGATGACGTCACTCAGGCCTTTGTTATTGTTTTTGCCATCCGCGTTTGTGAGTTGTTCTCACTAAACTGTATTAACCAGACTATAAACGTTCATGGTTACACAGAGTTTGTGTGTTGGTCCGTTATACTTCCGGATGGCAATGTTGTGAACTCCTTGGCCAAGCGCATTCTATCTATATTACAATTTAAGCCTTAGAGCAAGACCTTTTTTTCATCACTAATTAGCACGATTGAGTTGGGGGGGGGGGGTTGTGTCCCTAATTGGATTCAATAGTCTGATGTCACGTCGCCCAGCAACGGCGGCCATCGTGGTTCTAAACAAAGAAAATCTGTACTTTTTATTCTTCATGCTGGTGAGAACTTTTCATATGTCTTGTGATCAGAATGTGAAAAAGTCAAAACAGGATCAGATTTATAATTTTTTTTTCCTCTCTGGATACGCTTTTATGCTCGTCGGAGAAATATTTCATAAGGGCATTCGCCATTGTTCCGATGGTTTAGAGCCATTTTACTAAGTTGCCATGCGTCATTACGAGGGAAGTGACGTCATGACTGCTGAAGCGTATTCCCCTAGCTACAATACCGACTCCTAGTCGGCTATGTGGTCTAGTGGTATGACACTCGCTTTCGGATCGGAAGGTCCTGGGTTCGAGCCTCGCGCTCGGCGAATAGCTGAGTCCATGGAGAAGGCTCTTTACTCACATTCTCTCACCGTACTCAGGTGTAAAACGAGTACCTGGCCGTTAACAGCGTTGTCTCTGTCCCAAAAATTTGTAATATCGCCTGACAGGCGCCATGTCTCGTCCTACATGTTAAATATGTTGCTGTTGACCAGGGACTCCTTGTAAAGCGCTTTGAGCACATTTCAGTGGATATTGCGCTATATAAAGCTCAATTTTAATTTTTAGTGGCATTCCCGCATATGGACCACACATGAATCGGTCCTTTCATACTATCATCAACAACTATAACTCATAGATCACGGACCGAATAGACAAAGATTGTCACTCGCTCATTTTATCTAATTTTATAAGTAATATCAGACAATTATTGTAATGTTTTGTTTTGTTTTGTTTTGAAATGCGTTTAATCGTAATTTTTTTAAAGGAGCAAAATTCTCATTATAACGGAATAACGGACTTTTGATTTAAAGTCGGAGAATGAAAAGGAGATAATATAAATACAATACGGGGTATTAATTATTATGAAAGACAAACGCCTTTTAATGGGAGTTGACATGTTATTACGGAAGAATAACAAAATATTGAAAATGCATTATCATGTCATCCGAGTTGATAATATTTGTTACACAAGTGGTTAACTTGTTAAGAATCAGAGAATTATAATAAGTAACCCATATGGTAAAATGCAGTAATGCATATTGGGTAAATGAGCGCAATGACGTAAGTAAGACGCGGTAATCAATGTGCACACGGTTTAAATTACGAGACGCAGTAATGAGGCGTTCGGGAATATTTTATTTTGCGTTTGATTAAAGTGCATGGTTTGACTTTATGAAATGATGCAGAAGGCGGTGAATTATATAAAAAATACGAGGCGCGTGGATAAATCGTACAATTTTATCATTACTCGATATTTTATTATGAAGCGCGAGATGAAGCCGCAATGACGTATGTGAATATTTTTATCAAAGGCGCGAGACATTGAGTTTTTATAGATAGTATGCGCTTGACAAAGAAGCTCATAACATTGCCATCCGGAAGTATAACGGACCAACACACAAAACTGTGTGTATCCATGAACGTTTATAGTCAGTTTAATACAGTTCAGTGAGCATTACTCTTAAACGCGGATGGCAAAAAAACAATAACAAAGACCTGAGTGACGTCATCTTCGAACTATATATTGGGCAGAGTGCATCTAGATTGTTTGTGCGAATATTGTCATTATCATATTTTTCTCCTATCGATTTGCTGTTGTAATTGTAATCAATATTTAATATATATTGTTTTGCAATGAAGTGGCTCAGCGCTTGCATTTAGCGTGAGTTGAATTTAATATTTGTGACCCAACGTCTCAAAACAGTATTATGTCGGGATGACCCAGATGCTATAAAGTCAAATTAAAGATAAAATGGACAAAATTATGAATGATTGGTATTTAGCAACCTGAAATATGATATTCATTCTCCTCAATAAAATTTATAAACTCAACCCAAGTTTGATATTTCTGGCTACAAATTCAATTTTCAGCATCTTAGTCATCCCGACTTAATACCCTTTTAAGGCGAGGGGTCACATTTATATAATTAGAATGGGTAACTGAGTTTAAAAAGTTGTGTTCAATACGATTCAGTAGTCTGATGTCACGCGCCCGGCAACGGCGGCCATCTTGGTTCTAAACAAAGAAAATCATTACTTTTTATTCTTCATGCTAGCTAGAACGTTTCGTTCCCTTTTCGTATGCCTTGTGATCAGAATGTGTAAAAGTCAAAACATGATCAAATTTATGGGGTTTTTTTCCCTCTGGAAACGCTTTTATGCTCGCCGGATAAATATTTCATACGGGCGTCCGCCATTGTTCTGATAGTTTAGAGCCAGTGTTACTAAGTTACCATGCGTCATTAGGAAGGAAGTGACGTTACGACTACTGAATCCTATTGATTAGAATTAAATATTAAATGTGTTATCATTCCGCAATAAGTTGAAATATCTCAGACCCGAGTACGTAATCTTCGAACTGTGCCCATTATCTTTTTATTTTAGCTCACTGTTTGTTTGCGCACGTGTCTTTGTAGATCAGTGTGTGTGTGTGTGTGTGTGTGTGTGTGTGTGTGTGTGTGAACATCTGCGTGTATGTGTGCGTGTATGCGAGTGTGTATAATATTTGTTTTGGTGGGTGGATAAGTGTGTAGATATTATATGATTGGTGTTTCATAAAAGACATAGTCACAACCGTTCTTATTGTCTGTTGATGTTGATTTTCACTTTCAATGTTCATTATTAAAATTACAATGACAATAATAATAATAATAATAATAATAATAATAATAATAATAATAATAATAATAATAATAATAATAATAATTATTATTATTATTATTATTATTATTATTATTATTATTATTATTATTATTATCATTATTATTACTAGTAGTAGTAGTAGTAGTAGTAGTAGTAG
>NC_088369.1:17429245-17443056 GCF_034508935.2 Berghia stephanieae
AGTATAGTAGTAGTGAGTAGTAGTAGGGGTTATAGTGTAGTAGTAGTATAGTAGTAGTAGTAGTAGTAGTAGTAGTAGTAGTAGTGTGTGGTTATAGTAGTAGTAGTAGTAGTAGTAGTAGTAGTAGTAGTAGTAGTAGAAGTATAGTAGTGTAGTATTTAGTGTAGTAGTAGCTGTAGCAGCAGTATAGTAGTAGTAGTATTTATATATATTATATATATTTATATATATAAAATATATATTATATATATATATATATATATATATATATATGCACAACATATACACATATATACACATAAATAAAAATGTGAAATTGAATGTAAGCTTGAATTTAATATACGAAAACATATATATTTTCGGATATTCAATTGAAGCTTACATTCAATTTCACATTGTTATTTCTTTCTTCGAGCTTCGAGCAGCAACATTTACACCACACACACACACACACACACACACACACACACACACACACACACACGGATCACTGGCTGTCGGTCTATTGAGCGAAGTTGTTTTGTGCCGCCATATATTTTTCAAAATGAGCAGATACTGCTTTTTGTCTCAGTTTTTGCATATGCTGCTTTTCGTTAACACTCGCGCATCTCTCCTCGAGCCGTGATAGATACATACTATAATAAGGTTGTGCATCATGCCCCACGTGATGCGAGATGACGTGCGATAATGAGCTGAGGGTAGGGTATGGGGGCTACCGTGACCCAAAAAGTCAACAGGCCGCCCAAGTATTTTATATAAAAGACTGTTTTCTTCTGTTTTATAACTTCGGTTATCCACCTCCCCCCCACCCCCCCCCACAAACAACTGATACTCTTTACAGCTAAAATAACTAGGTCAGGCCGGCTTATTTAGTTTTGCACACCTCGAGGCCTGACTTGGGAGAAATCAAAACCATATCAGTTTTATCATTGGAAGAACAGGTTTGTTGTAATCAAAACTTACGAATAAAGAAAATTACAATAAATATCTAGATTTTATTGCTAATCGTTTTGCTCAAATGGATTTTAATCAACAATACGAATATTTCACAAATCATTCACCGAGTAGAGCCCCGTGATGCTATAAATAAGATTCCAAGTCCATTATCCCGACACACACAGCAGTCCAACTTGTAATTATGTTATTGTCTTTGGAGTAGATAAGTTGTGTATTGAGGTTGGATTTTCTATCCTTCTATTATTGACTGTTATCACTGTTGATATTCAAAGGAAGACATTTTATATGGCAGATTATTTGTTGTTGTCATGTTGTTTTTGGATTCATGCAGCCTTAAATAAACAGCCAGCAACCGTCCTTGACATGGATAAAACTGCACACACACACACACACACACACACACACACACACACACACACACACACACACACACACATGAACGCCCCTTGCAATAATTCATGGCATAATCTAATTTCAATACTTCCCGGACAGATATTTTTCCAGTTCATTGCATTAGAACCCCCAAGTTCACTGAACCACGGAAGCAAAATAAATCGTGCAAAGAATTAAAAAGATTGGCTATTCGTTGTGTATTATGAATTTTCTTTAGACCTTTATAATAATTTGCGTTGCCCAACGTAAAATATTTGCGACTGGGAGTGGCTGATTTTTCTTTCTCTCTTTGACTTTTTCAGCAGATCTTTATCTTACGCCGGTGCCTGTTATGTTATCTAGTTTCTCAATTTGTCCATATAGATAGAATGCGCTTGGCCAAGGGAGTTCACAACATTGCCATCCGGAGGTTTATAACGGACCAACACACAAAGTCTGTGTAACCATGAACTTTTATAGTCTGGTTAATAGAGTTTAGTGAGAACAACTCACAAACGCGGATGGCAAAAACAATAACAAAGGCCTGAGTGACGTCATCTGCATACTATCTATATACTTTTTCAGCAGATCTTTATCTTACGCCCGGTGCCTGTTATGTTATCTAGTTTCTCAATTTGTCCATATAAAGAACACCGAGTTCATTGCATTAGAACCCAAATTCACCCAAACCACGGAAGCAAAGAAATCGTGCAAAGAATTAAAAAGATTGGCTATTCGTTGTGTATTATGACAATTCTCCAAGAATAATTTGCGTTTCCCGACGTAAAATAATTGCCCAACTTATGTCATTATTTGTTATCACTTTCTTCTCGAATGTCTTTATTCTCATCAGTCTACACAAACGATGACCTTTGAATGCTGATTAATAAATAATAATAATAATATAAATAATAATAATAATAAAATAATAATAATAATAATTAATAATAATAATAATAATAATAATAATAATAATCTTTATTGTCCAAATTAAAGGCAATTCATGTGAGGTAAACAATGCTCAGTTTGGTTCTGGTATAGAACATCAACAATTTACAAATACAGACACAGCCATACACGAACATCACGCTTGCACATTGTTTCTACACATGTATACAAAAGAAATGAGCGTACATACAAACACATATAGATAGTATGCAGATGACGTCACTCAGGCCTTTGTTATTGTTTTTCATCCGCGTTTGTGAGTTGTTCTCACTAAACTGTATTAACCAGACTATAAAAGATCATGGTTACACAGAGTTTGTGTTGTGGTCGTTATACTTCCGGATGGCAATGTTGTGAACTCCTTGGCCAAGGCATTCTATCTATACATACATACATACATTCATCATTCCTATCTACATTCTGGTATTGAATCCAACAACTACTATGGAAATGATTAGGGGGGATAGAATGAAAATGATTTTTAAGAAAAGAAGAAAGTCTTGCTTCAGCAAACAGCACGCGACTTAAAAAAATATGAACACGCCGACAGGCTTGCCTACACTCTCTTTAAACAAAAAAAAAAATATATATATAATCATAATTACTATTATTATTATTAACATCATCATCATCATCATCATCATCATCATCATCATCATCATCATCATCATCATCTGGGGAGTGAGCCAGAGACTCTGGGTTGTGGGCACCAATGGGGAGTGAACCCAAAACTGTTAGAGGTGGAGGGAACTGGAACCCCGCATATTGGTGGACACTGGTGGGGAGATAACCGGGACTATAAGTTAAACACAAATAGAGTTTTAAACCCGGGACAAATTAGTTCTAGCCTGCATGAGAATAAAAAGTACCGATTTTCGTTGTTTAGAATACCACGATGGCCGCCGCTGCTGGGCGACGTGACACCAGACTATTGAATCCAATAGTCTTCAACAGTCGTAATGTCACTTCCTCCTATGACGTATGGTAACTTAGTAACACTGGCTCTAAACTATCGGAACAATGGCGGACGCCGTATGAAATATTTCCCGGCGAGCTTAAACGCGTATCCCTAGGAAAAAACCCCCATCATTTGATCATGTATTGACTTTTACACATTCTGATCACAAGGCATATGAAAAGGAATGATAAGTTCTAGCCAGCATGAAGAATAAAAAGTAATGATTTTCTTTGTTTAGAACCAAGATGGTCGCCGTTGCCGGGCGCGTGACATCAGACTATTGAATCCAATTTGGTCTTGATTTTTAGTGGCCTTTTTTTGTTTGGTTTTTCAAAAAATTCTTTACCGGAGCAGAATTTTTTTAAATAATTAAAAAAATTTTTGAAAACTATAAAAAATTCTGGGTTAAAAAAAAGAGAAAATGGAGGACGTCAATTTCGCCCCTTTTTTAGATAGAAAAGTTCAAACACTCGGGTCTTTTTATTTTTTTTTTTTTTTTTCCATCCGCCTTTTAAGGAATTTCACAAAATGTATTACCGGGTAAAACCTTTAAGGTTTTATATGTTTTGTGTGTTGGTCCTTATACTTTTGGTGGAATTTGTGAGCTTTTTAGCCAAACGCATACTATCAATTCCAGACAGTGTAGTAGAATTTTACCAAAAAAAAACAAAAATTAATCAAATTTTTTAAAAAATTAAAAATGTGCTGGTCTCCGACATCTGTGAATCTTGAAAGATACGAAAAGCGTGGATTTCAAATAGGGTTGCGGTTGGAAATAGGGTAAAAGGGAACTTGACACACCCCCCCCCCCCCCCGACACGTTTAGTGGGTATTGCGCATATAAAAAGCCAAATTTGAACTTTTGTAAAAATAGTGGGGGGGGGGGGGGGGGGGGGGGGGGGGGGGGGGGGGGGGGGAGGATTTATTCCTTTAAAAAAAAAGTAAAAAATTTTGTATTCAAACCCTGCTTTGACAGGGAAGCCCGTGGAGAGTTGCCCAAAAGGGGGGTAAAATAGCATGGCATCTCATTTTTTCATCCCCAAAAAAAACCTGCAATTTGGGTCTTTAGTTGATGTCACTTCGCCCAGCAACGGGGCCTCTGGTTCTAAACAGAAAATCTTACTTTTTTTCTTCAGCTGGGTGAACTTTTTTATAGTCTTGATCAGAATTTTGTAAAATCAAAACTATAGATTTATTTTTCCCCCTTTGGGTACCTTTATGCCGTCGGGATATACTATTTCATAAAGGGGGTCCGCCATTTTTTTTGATTGTTTAGGTCAGTTATAAAATTACCCTGCGTCATTTGAGGGGTGCGTTTCGACGTTGAAACTATTTATTTTTATCCAATGTTTTAAAATTGATTTAATCCTCCTGCATAAAGAAGTGTTTTATTTTTTGGGGACTATGCGGTTGTGGTATAAAACTCGCTTTCGGATCGGAAAACAAAGGGGGCGAGCCTCGCTGGTGATAGTTGGTCCTTGGAGAAGGGCCTATCTCACTTATCCGTCGTACTCAGGGTAAAGAGTACCTGGCCCTAACAGCTAAATTTGCACATAGTAGCTTTCTGAGACTCTCTTTAAGCAGACCAGAGAAAAAAAGTTTAAAAGGCCCATTTTAGACAGTCTAGAGAAATCATGAAATCATGGCGTTTTGTACGTTTTGTTTCGGGTAGTTTTGAATACGCTTTTAAAAGTCGTAACGCACTTTTCCCCATAAAAAACGCATGGGGAAATTAGAACTGGCTCTAAAAATAGGAACAAGGCGGACGCCCTTTTAGATATTTCTCCGAAAGATAAAAGCGTATCCAGAGGGAAAAAAAGCAAATTTTAATCTGATCATGTTTTGACTTTTACACATTTTGTCACAAAAGTATGAAAAAATTCTAAACCGCATGAAGAAATTAAAAGTACCGATTATCTTTGTAAGAACCACAATGGCCCCCGTTGTGGGGGGGCGTGACATCAGAATTTAATCCAATTGATTTTTTTTTTGACAGCTCGCCATAAACCTTTTATGGAGAAAAACGACCTCGGTTTTTATAGATGTTGCACTTGGCTAAAAGGTCAAACATTGTATCCCGGGAAATATAAGGATCAAAAACCAAAATGTCACTTCCAGGTCTTTATATTTTTTATTTTTTTTCCCTCCCCGTTTAGAATAATTCTCACTAAACTGTATAACCAGACTATAAACTTCAAAGTTCACGTTTTGTGTGTTGGGCCCTCAAGTTCCCTATGGGAATGTTGGGTTTTTAAGGGGAAGCGACACTATCATAGACACATTTTTTCCAAAAAAAACAAACTTAAGATTTCTAACTTTTTACATGGGTTCGGTTGCAAAATTGAAATCGTTCTCTTACCCGTTATCATTTTCCACCCCCATCTTTGTTATTAACTCCCCTGACTTCACCACCATTTTATGTGACGCTGATGATAAAAACTTTACAAATAAAATTGGGTTTTTTTTATTGCGCAAAATCCATTAAACGTGCTAAACAAAATGTCCCCAACCAAGAGCAACATTTAACATGCGGATGGGGTAAAGACGCCCGTTAGGCGATAGTTCATTTTTTTTTCGGAAAAGAGACAACGTGTTAACCGCCAGGTACTCATTTTACACTGAATACGGTGAGAAAGGTGAGTGTTATACCACTAACCCCATAGCCCTACAATAATAGGTTATTAAAAATCGACTTTTGTTAACCCCCGTCCTTAACCCATTAGCGGCTATGTGGTCTTGTGGTATACACTCCTTTTGGATGGAAGTCCCGGGGTTTGGCCTCGCGCTCGGCGCATAGTTGAGTCCTTGGAGAAGGTCTTTTCCAATTCTTCACCGACTCAGGGAAAAAAGGTACCTGGCCCTTAACAGCGTTGCTGTGTCCGAAAAATTGTAAATCGCCCAACAGGGTCATTCCCCTCCTACATGTTAAATGTTGCTGTTGACCCCGGGAAACCCTTGTAAACGCTTTTGGGACATTTAGTGGATTTTTTCGTAAATTTAAACTCATTTTTTTTTTATTTTTTTACCACCTATTCGAAATTTTTCCCCAAAAACTCCCCCTCACCAAAACAATTTTTTTTTTCTAAACGGGAGGAACAAAACATTCTATGCATAATATTGATCGCAAAATGAACTATACAACATAGTTCACGTTTTTATAGTTAAAAAAACATTGTTTTTTAAATGGGGTGATTTACAAAAAAAATCTGCATAATTAAAAAGGTCCCTTTGATTTGTAACGAATGTTTCCCAAGGTTGGTAAGGAGAGTGTTAACAAACAATATAAAAAATTGCGATATTTCCCCTTTAAACAAGAAGGGTCAAAAGGACCAAATTAATAAAATGAAAAAGGGGGTAAAAAATCTGAGTCCACCAACTACTCTTTTGGTTCCTAAATCATTGGAATGTGTAGTAACCCGTCCTTCGGGGGTACTAATAAAAATGAATAGGTTACATATTGAATCTATTAAGGTGACTAATATTTCACAGAGGATTATAGAGATTCAAGGATTAAGGGGCGTAAAAAAGGGGAGGATGGATGACTTTATTGACGACCCGATTTTTTAGACAGAAAATAAAATGCCATCCCCTGAAACCAGTCATTTACACAATGTATGTATTTTTGGTACCCAAAGGGTTGGGTTTACACTTCCCAAGAAATAGGAACCATTCTATTGATGATGTGATGATAAAAATAATAATAAATAAAAATAAATAATAATAATAAAATAATAAAAATAATAATAATAATAATAAAATAATTTCTTTCATAGCGCTAAATGACAAAGCCTCAAAGCGCTTTACAATATACTTGTCAAATCATAAACACACTCGTCGTACCGAGCCAAACAGACACACACAACAGTCGCACACACTATCTATGCATGTTTTACAAAATGAAATTGACATTCAACAAAATGGAATAAAAAAATACATATCTATTTAAAATTACACATCGTTTTGCATTTGTGTGCAACAGCAAAGGCATTGATTAGGCAAACTATACAAAATCATCACCACAGATGATACACACTATAGGTACGTCCATCTGTGCACACAGCCATATATCACAAAAGGCACGATGACTAGGGGAATAAGTTTAAATTGTGAAAATTATGGTCAGATTTTTTTTAATGGTGCGTGTTTTTCTGGTTTTTCTCAGCTGTCCCACTATCAAAATGTGTAAAAATATGTCTCAATCTCTGAATCAATTTGTCTTAACTGAATCTAGATTTTGGACCGTAATGATGCCATATTAAAAAAGTTTTCTTCTTTAAGACCTATAAAAAACTACTTTAAAACAGCTGACATAAAATTAGAGATTTTACACTGTAAAAAATGAAAACAATTTACGTACCCTAAGTATGAATGAATTCATCGTATATCGTATATTGTGCTGACGTAGTGATTATGAGTTCACGTCATACTCTTTCCAAAATAATAACAATTCGCTTTAAGTGTTATAAACATACCACTTATGTAGTTTGTATTAAATTTTGAATTTATTATTTATGGCATATCATATTCTACATCATGTCGCATTTTTGTATCTATCGATAAGTATTAAAGGGACGGCACGGGTTTTGGAATTTCACAATCAACCATGAAAAGATCGTTTATCAAATTACGAAGAGAGATCCCCGGTTTTTTAGAAGAGTGGCAGAAACCCTAGATAACTTTGTTTTGGTATCATCCAAGTGAGCGTGAGTCCGGTGAGCGTAAATATACACCGAAAAAAATATTGGACGTCTGATTTTCAAGCCGGAAAAAGGCCCCATGGGTTCTGGACAGAAAATCTTGTTTTCTTGCGGTGGTGATGTCTGGAATTTAAAAGGTTTTGATCTTTTTTCTTCTCTGCATCTTTGGAATTTTTTGGGGGTCAATGCAAAGGGTGTTTTAGATGACTAAATTTTGTTCGTGCCCCCTTTGAAGCACCCAGCTGTATTGTATTGGACAACGCTAAAATTGTTGGCCCACTTTGGCAAATATAAATTGAATGATTTCTGGTTTCATTTCAGCAGTACTACTATTCTGACCATTTTTCAAATGCAAAAATAATTTCCCTAGAAAAAAAAAAACGACAAATGAACCAGAAAAAAGTTTCAAAGCGACGTCTAACAGGGAGTTTTAAACACGAGGTTGCGCGATTTCCCTCATATCACGTGAGCGCAATCCAATCGAGGTCATTGGGCCTAAGTAGAGGGAAAAGATTGAGGGAGGAACACCTAATTTATCTCACCGACGAGGCAATGAATGATAAAAAGTAGTTGAGAAAAGGCATCCCTCAAAACCTTCCAAAATAGAGAAAATTACTTTCATTGGTAGTGTTATGCTCGGAATTCTTGTTGTCGTTTCATTTTCCCCTTTTTATCATTTCGTCATCAGCCCGACTGTGCTGATTTAGGGGTCCAGTTTTCTTGGTTGTTTTGTAGTAGTTGTTGTTTTTATTGTTGAACCTATTTATGGAAAAACTGTTTCTAATTGATGAATTTTTTTCTTTTGACCAGTCACAAAATTTATGTAATCATCTTTGGCAAAAACAAAGCTATTTTCAAATTGTGCAATCAAATTTATTGGGCGCGTTTGTTACGTTTTTTTGTTTCACCCGTAATGTGTATTGATAGTCATAAAAGTAGATGTCTGATAGTTTTAATTGCCTTTCGTTGCTTATATTCAAAAACTGCAGTATATCTTTAAGCTTCAATTAAGTGAACACTCCGTTTAACGAAATTTTTCAAAATGGATAACGGAAAAAATTATAATTTTATAATGTAAATCTTCTATGAATTCCGCCTCCCTGTTATCGATTTTAATATAGCTGTAACAAACGAAATCCTTAAAAGTGTAAAACAAGGAGATGAAAAACCGCCTTAGAGCTATATTAAACAAAGGGGCGTAAACCATGAAATTTGTTTAGTATTTGGCGCTTTAAAAATATATTATTTTTAGCTCGTGTAACGGTTGTTTTTTTTGGCTTCAATAATTATCATTGTTTTAAAAAAAGTGATTTATGTGATATGGACCATATGGGCGGTAGTAGAGCTGATTATGAGGACTGGGGAGGGGGGGGGGGGGGGATTATCTGGTGTTAGTTTTTTTGGTGTTGTGTTGGTCGTCATCGTGATTACGATAAAGATGATGGTGGTGGTGATGTTGGTGATACAGATGATGATGATGAGGTGGTTGTGGTGTATGGTGTCTTGTGAGGATGATTATGATGATGATGATGATGATGATGATGATGATGATGATGATGATGATATGATGATGATGATGGATGATAGGGTGGTGGTGGTAGTGATCGTTTTATTGATGATGATGGTGTTATGATGTGATGATGTGATGATGATGATGAAAAAGTGATGATGCATAAAGAGGATGATGTTATGATGAGATGATGATGTGATGAGATGATAATGTGATGATGTGATGATGAGATGATGTGATGAGGTGATTGTGGAGATAGTAATATTGACGGGTGGGGGTGGTGTGATATGAGGTAGTGGTGGTGGTGATGTGGTAGTGTGATGATGTGTGATGTGATGATGAGGTGGTGGTGGTGGTGATCGTGGTAGTGATGTGATGATGATGATGATGATGATGATGATGATGATGATGATGATGATGTGATGATAAAATTGAGATCGGGTAGTGATGAGAAAATGATGATATGTGTGATGTGATGAGATGAGGGGAGGAGGTGGTGGTGGTGTGGGAAGTATGATGATGATGGCGATGATGTGTTAGTAATTAATTTCAATAATAATAGACTTTCTTGGTGACGTTATTAAATTTTTTAGATGGAGTACCCAAAAAAAATCATTTTTATCAGATGGAATAATGATGGGGGGAAACCGATTTTTTGGGGGAGACTTGGAGAATTCACGCACCCTTTTTCTAGTTTATTCCGATCCTTTGATTGTTTTACGCGCAAGTAAAGCCAATCCCCCGTTATCAGCTTTTCCATGTGCGTAGTTCCAGCAAACCATAGTTGTTTATTGAAGGAAAATAGTTTTCCTGTCCTGGGGGTTTAAATAGCTTAAAGTACGGCTGGAGTCTGTTCTGACCCTGGTTCGGTGAACATACGGCTAGGTGAACCTCTTTGTTTTTTGCTATACATTTTGAAAATTCAGAAAATTTTATGAATTTTCTTTGCTCTATTCTTTTAAATGATATACAGCATGGCTTCGAAAGGAGTGTTTTGTGAAACACAAGAAAAAAACCCCTTGCAAAAACCCAAGCAGAAACCATAAATAACAACCCCAAAAATAGCTATCTTTTTGTTGTGATTTGATAAAACCAAAACCCCATATTTGGCTATTAAGCTTCGGAGATTGGAATCTGAGTAACCCCCGTGGTAATGGATTTTTATAGCCGAAACAATTAAAAGTGCAATGTCAAACTCATCCCCGTACCTAGATTTGCCTTGGGAAAAAATACTGGGCCCCTCTTGTTCTTGTTACATAAAAAATTTGCCTGAACGTTTGTCCCCGGAATAAACTGAGACTTTTTTACGGTGACAGCCTTTTGAAAGGAAATAAGAAGATGTTTTTTGGGAATTGATTTCAGAAAATACCAAAAAAGAGAAGTAATACTTCACTAATAAATTTACAAAAAAACCTAGAAGATACCAAAGCAAAATACTCGGAAAAACGGTAAACAATACCCCCAAAAAAGGCTTAAAATTCTCTGCCTTTTGGACAGTGGATGTGAGAGATTTTTAGATGGGGAAATTCGAAAGTTTTCTTGTGATTTCTAATTTTTCACAGCGAGCCCTTTTGATTTTTTTGTGTCCGTATATCGAGAGAGACTTATTTGTGCCTTTGGCATCATTTTTCTTCAGGACCTCCCTGTATCCCCAGAAGGGGCTTCAACAGCCAAATCTAGTTGTCACCAGCATTTGTAATCCCTTAAAGTCTTAAAACCTAGATGGTAGAAAACACGATACAAAAGTCACGTACCATTGTCCACAAATTTCCGTTTGACAGAGTGGGCATTCTAAATTTTTTATTTTTTATCTTTGCAAAAGAAAAATTTAGCCCCTCCACCCAATACTGCGCTTTTCCCTTATTATTGTTAGTAGTTATACAAGATTTAGTACATTGTCATGAAAAGATTTAATAGGTTCGTGCGTTGATTGTATTGTTGGCGTGGGGGGTGAGGCGAGTTCATGACGGTGATGTTTAAAGATGATGTGATAGGGGTTTTCACTGAAATTTAATTTGGGAAACCCTACGTTTTCCAAACACAATAATAACATAAATGTATTGAATTAAAAGTGAATAAAAAATTGTAAAGGATATCTGGTGGTCCTAGCTCTATGTGATAGATGATGATGATGAGATGTGATGAGTGATGATGTTTTTATTTTTTATTTTTTTTTTTTTATTATTTTTCATTATTTATTACCACATCTCACAACTTTTCATCCCACATCATTTTTTTTTTATCATCATCATCACGCTTTTATTTTTTATTTTATTATTATTTTATTTTTTTTTATTATTATTATTATTATTTTTATTTTCTCACCATCTCATCATTATTATTATCAAAACATCATTATTTTTTATCTTATTTAATTTTTATTTTTTCTATTATTTCTCACACACCTATTATTATTTTTATTAATTTTTTTATTATTATTATTATTATTTTTATTTTTTATTATTATTTATTTTTTATTTATTATTTTAAAATTTTATTTTAATTTTATTATTATTATTATTTTTTTATTACTATTTTTATTTTATTACCATCATTATTACTTTTTAAATTATTTTTTATTATTATTTTTTTTAAATTTTTATTATTTTTTCACATCAACATCACTTTATTATTATCTTTTTATTTTTTTTTTTTATTATCATTTTTAAACATTATTTTTTTATTTTTTAATTATTATTATTATTTTTTATTTTTATTATTATTTTTATTATTATTTTTAAAATATTATTTTTTTAATTTTATTTTTATTATTTTTAAATTATTTTTTATTTTTTTTTCCCCCTTTAGTATGGTGAAAAAGGGTTAGAAAAGACCCTTTTCCCAAAGGGGATAAACTATGCCCCTAGCGCAAGGCCGAACCCAGGACCTTCCGATCCATACGATTCATACCAATCCCACCCCCGCCGCATGGGAATTTTTTTTTTTTAAAAAAATAATATTGAAAATTATTTTAAAAAAATTTTTGGAAAAAATGAATGAATTGTTTTTTTAAAAAATGTTTTAAATAAAGATAATTTTATTTTCAAAGAAAACCAAACAAGGCAGGCAGAAAAAAAACCAAATTGCTGCTGCTGATGACAAGGGGGGGGAAAAACACCCGGGGTGCTTTACGCTTAGGGGGACAGGACAAAAGGCAAAGGGACTTTGGCTCATGTTGGGGGGGGCCCCAAGTGGTTTCCCTAAAAAGAAAAGAAAGGGTATACTTCCGTTTTCCATTTATGTGACCCCTCCCCTTTAAAAACGGATTAATTTGGGAAATTGAAAAAGATGCTGAAAATTGAATTTTAAACCCCAAAAAAAAATTTTGGGTTTTTATTTTAAAACTTTATTGAGGAAATAAAATTTTTATTTTCAGGTTGCGATACCCCTTTTAAAATTTTTTTCCCCCAATTTTTTCTTTAATTTAAATTTTTAGCTCTAGGCACCCCCAATTTAATAGGGGTTTTTGGGGACTTTGGGGGACATAGTCCCAATTTGGGGTACATGGGGTAGGGTACCGATGAAAAAATTGGGTGCCCTTTTACCCCAAAGAAAAAAAGTAGTTGTGAAGGGGGGCAATTTTTCCCCACTCCTTTAAATTTTTCCCAAAATTTTAAAATTTCGATTTCGCTTTGAAAAATAAAGAAAAGTGGTTTTTTTTTTATAGATGTATGCGAGGGACGTAAACCGGGCCCTTTTTTTTATTTTTTTTGCCCCCCGGGTTTTTTTGAGTTGTTCTCACTAAACGATTAACCAGCCCTAAAAAAGTTCAGGTTACAAGATTTGTGTTTGGCCCGTTTTATTTTCCGGGGGAAATGTTGTAAAACCCCTTTTGGGCCCAAACCCCATTTTATCTTTTTTAAAATTTTAAAACCCTTAAAGAAAGACCTTTTTTTACCCACAATTACACGTTTCAGGGGGGGGGGGGGGGTTTTTCCCAATTTGGGGTTAAATAGCCCGTGTCACGTCCCCCAGCAACCGGCCACGTGGTTCAAAACAAAAAAACTGTTTTTTTAAAATTTCTTCTTGCTGGGGAAACTTTTTTTTGTCTTTGGGGGGAATGGAAAAAGTAAAACGGGTAAATTTTTAAAATTTTTTTTTTTTCCTCTCGGGAAACGCTTTTAGCTCGTGGGAGAAAATTTAAAAGGGATTCGCCTTTTTTCCCGGGTTTTTAGAGCCTTTTACTAATTTCCAGGGCGTATTACAAAGGGAAGGACGTAGATGCTAAAGCGCCCCCCCCTAGCTAAAATACCGACTCCAGCGGCATGGGTTAGGGGGATGCCACTCGTTTTTGGGTGGGGAAAGGGCCGGGGTTTCCCAAAGCTCGCCTCGGGAATACTGAGCCCCTGGAAAGGTCTTTACTCACATT
>NC_088369.1:17443152-17478152 GCF_034508935.2 Berghia stephanieae
CCGGAAGTACGCCTTTAACGGTTTCAAGATGGTGACCGGAAGTTCGACTATTTAAAGATGGCGACCGGATGTGGTGTAATTAACGCGTTCTTTTTGTTTTCTTTTATTTTTTTCAAAATGGCGATGGGCAGCCATTTCTAAAGATGGCGAAAAGGTTTGATCTCAAATGGAAAGTAGAAATCGGGAATTACCGAAAACAATGTACGAATGCATGAGTTTTGTTTTTGGACATTATTAAAGGTTATTATATTGGGGGGGGGGGGGGGGGGGGTGGCGTGCTCAGGTGGCCGACATTTTTTTTTCAGGGACGGGGGAAGACTTTTTCTTTGTCTTGCTTTTTTATTCTCCTAGAATAAGGGATTTTATCCTGGGCACTTTTGATTGTAGCCAAGCTCCTTCCCGGAGTTCGTGATCCATGAGGAGCGATACTTCGGCCGATGGAAACTTTCTTGGAAGCCTACAAAGACAAAGAGTTAATACGTCGTAGTGATCAAGCTTATTCATCAATTGAGGCCAACACGCATCGAGTTGCTCATCTTTACTCATCATGCAGCATACATCGTGATGCATTTGACCAGGATGGTCAACCGTACATCCAAAACATATTGACTCTATGGTTGCGGGTAATATATCAATAATACTGTCTACGTAAGACAATTTTAATGTTTGTTCAAAGCGTTTCCTTGAAAAAGATGACTGCTCTTGACATTTTTGTTTCAAGAAATGAATTTGAA
Organism: Berghia stephanieae; assembly: GCF_034508935.2. NCBI lineage: Eukaryota > Metazoa > Mollusca > Gastropoda > Nudibranchia > Aeolidiidae > Berghia > Berghia stephanieae. The sequence continues at coordinate 17,443,887 of NC_088369.1, forward strand.
ATTGAGAAAGCTTATCATAGCAACGATTATGACGTAACATCCGTTTTCAATAATAGTGCTTTAAAGAACAACAAAATATTTTATTATTATTATCATTATTATTATTATTATTATTATTATTATTAATTATTATTATTATATTATTATTATTATTATTATTATTTATCATTATATTATTATATTATTTATTAATTATTTTTTTATTATTATTATTATTATATTATTATTTATTATTATTATTTATTATTATTTATATATATCATTATTATTATTATTATTATCTATATTATTATTATTATTATTATTATTTATTATTATTATTTATTATATATTTATTATTATTATTATTATATTACATTATCATTATATTATTATTTATTATTATTATATATTATTATTATTTATTATTATTATTTTATTATTATTATTATTATTATTATTATTATTTATTATTATTTTTATCATTATTATTATTATATATTATTTATCATTATTATTATTATTATTTTTTATTATTATTATTATTATTATTATTATTATTATTTTTTATTATTATTATTATTATTATTATTATTATTATTATTATTATGTGTTAAATCTTGAACTCAAAAGTGTGATTTTAAATTTTATCAAGTACTGTGCCTAAAATGAATGGTTTATTACGTCATATTACCTAGCAATGAACGTTCGACCGACCGAAGATTATTTTCATTTGTTTTGCATTATTTACGAGGAGAAAGATGCTTTTCCCCGCATGAACTTACCATCATCAAAGTTTCAAGTTTCATTTGCGGATTGAATGGTGAGTACTAATAACTGATTGTAAAAACTTTATTGAAACATATTACCTACATGAGACAATGGGTCCCAGGATTCTATAGCGTGAAGCAGACACCAAAGTATGATATCCTGTTGACTATACTGGGGATTGACCAAAGTTCATTAACGTATGACGTGAGTGCTCTATCAACTGAGCTATCGGGACCTACTCAATAAACTGTTGTAATTGCTTCTGTATGTTTTATTATTTCAATAGTTTGAGTATATTTTTATATCATGTAATTGTCTGAATAATTGAATTTATAAACATATTATTATTATTATTATTATTATTATTATTATTATTATTATTATTATTATTATTATTATTATTATGTATTATTATTATTATTATTGTTATTATTATTATTATTATATTATTATTGATTATTATTATTATATTATTATTATTTATTTATTAATTATATTATTATTTATTATTATTATTATTATATTATTATTATTATTTATTATTATTTGTTAGAATGACATTAGGCTTTTTTTTCCCAATTGTACACACATATTCGCTTATTGGAAACTTAGATTAATTCTGGGATGTTGCATTTTTTTCCAGATGTCGTCTGCTTTGTCTGACACATATCCATGCCCGACGTGTGGCAAAACGTTTTCAGCTGCAAACAATCGTGCTAGACATGTGCGCCAGACTCATCGAAACGAAGAATATCCATGTATTCATTTCGGCAAAATATTTAATCGTTTGGACAACATGAAACGCCATAGTAAAGATTGTCCCAGCATTCGTCCACAACCACCACCGAAACAACAAGAGCAAAAAAAAAAAAAAAAAAAAAAAAAAAAAAAAAAAAAAAATCCCGAAAACGAAAAAGTACGGACGAACCATCAACATCAAAGGACACACATTCGAATGATAACCAATCGCGACCAAAAACCAAACGATCACGAATTGAACTGGACCCTCCTTCACCACCAGCCTATTAAAATATAGATAGTATGCGCTTGGCTAAGAAGCTCATAACATTGCCATCCGGAAGTATAACGAACCAACACACAAAGTTGTGTGTATCCATGAACGAATATAGTCAGGTTAATGCAGTTCAGTGAGCATTACTCATAAACGCGGAGGCAAAAAACAGTAACAAAGACCAGAGTGACGTCATCTTCGAACTATCTATAGACGATATAATATAATATATATATAATATAATATAATAATAATAATATAATATAATATAAATATAATATAATATAATATAATATATAATATAATATAATATAATATAATATAATATAATATAATATAATATAGCGCCTAGTTCCAATTTAGAATTGCTCACTGGCGATTTACATCAATACAACATGTATGATATACAAATATAGAACTGACATGTTAAAAAAACACATAAATTCGACGATGATATAATATATCATAATAAAATACATACTAAGAGTCCAAATTATATGCCCTACAGAAAAGCACAGTTTTTAACCGTTTTCTAAAGATAAGTGGATTGTCACTATTTTTAGTTTCAATACTGATGGAGTTCCACAATCGGGGGGCATGGTGGTCAAAAGATTTCTCATGAAAAACTAACGATTTTGGGTGGTTCCCTTAGGATAATCAAATTAGCAGATCTTAAATTTCGACTGGGTTCATAAAGGTGGATAAGTTCTTGAAGGTAAACAGGAGCAGAATTGTTTAAGCAATTGAAAACATGGCTGAGTATTTTAAATTCAATTCTAAACTTTACAGGTAGCCAGTGTAGGTACAAAGATTGCAGGATCTGGTTACATTAGTGACATAGGCAGACATGATTAATTTGGTATCAAATAAAACTCCTAATGATGACATTAGAGATTGCCTTTATGAGAACTGGTCGGTTATAAAAACACGATTCTACCAATCTGACAAACAAGTGCAAGATATGTACAATTGTAGTTTCAAATCCGACTGTTGACTTGGACGACGAATTATTGGATCTATTCGATAAACAGAAACACGTTTTCAAAATCGACATTGCATACGGATTTATATTGAGAAACAATGACGATGGCGAACTCAGATTTTATCATACCTGTCAAAACAATGGCGGTGTGCTTCACGAACCCCACTTAGTTTACGATGCTCTTTCCTTTAGAGATTTCATCGAAACCATCAAAAACGAAGACATTTTGGAATGGGCCCGTCAACAAAGACCAAACTCAAAATGGATAGTCGAAATGATTACAAATGTGGCCCTCTTCGTTAACAAGGTTTTGGTGAGTACATTCACTTCTCTCTCTCTCTCTCTCTCTCTCTCTCTCTCTCTCTCTCTCTCTCTCTCTCTCTCTCTCTCTCTCCATTTCTTTGTCTTTTGATAGCTAGCAAATTATATTTTTACAAGTACAAAACCACCGTCCTTCAGATTCAAATTGTCCATGGAGCCGGAGTTTAGCCCGGTTTCTATAGCGTGAAACGAACAATAGCAATTGCTTGCTACCTTTGTATAGGACACTAGTATAATATACTATAATAAATGCTTTGCATATTATACTCAGTATATTTTTTAAGATATATTATTTCATTAGGTTATTCTTATTTTTATTTTTTTTTTATTTTATAGGCCGAGCTTTGTACTGTCAGTCTTGTGAAAAGTACTCTCCATAAACTATTATTATTGTCCTTTAAACCCTTTTTGTATTCAATAAATCTTGTAATCTCACTCTCTTTCTCTCTTTCTCTCTCTTTCTTAGGAACTTCCTATAGGGGCTGCAATAAATCTTCCAACTTTTGTCATCAACAACAAGGGATTTTTCTCCCTTAAATCTGACATAAAGTATGGCTATCCGTATACGGATAATTGTGACCCTACGCCTCGAAGCGGTATTAAGTCGGGATTTGGAAAACGAAGAAAACCGGTTTTAAAGTGGAAATGGTCAAAATTATCAAATTTCATTTTTTGGTTGTTTCAGAAACTACAATCATTTTTCTACATGATAACATAATTATTCAACATAGATATTGACGATAAGTTATATAAATTTAAAGTTTTAAAATGCAACTATCAGAGAGACATTCAAAACAAGAGTTGACTTTCTCTTAGAGAGCCACCATTTCCAAAACTTAGTAATATTAAGTCTTTTCGTATACCAATACTATGTAAGATACCACAGCAAAGGGCGTGTCTTTCTCTATCTCAGGGAAAGCATGACTGTTTCCATAATTTCATGGTTCAACCAATAATGAACTTTAAAAACTGTAAACAAGTCTAGGTTTATCCCTGACAACCTTACAAATGAATGATTCTGATTGGTCAAGGATCATCATATGCACCTGTTGGCCATTAAATAATACCAATAATAGCTAATCACAAATACTTTGGCCTCAAACTTTAGCCTCGTTAGCTTTTCAAGTTCGTATTGCTCAATTTATCACTAGATGAACTTTCAGCACTCTCTCTCTCTCTCTCTCTCTCTCTCTCTCTCTCTCAAACACACACACACACACACATACGCACACACACACACACACACACACACACACTGCAACCATCACAACCACATTTTCATCACGACCACTTGTACTACAACCACCACCACCACCACATCTTCACTACAACTACTACAACCACCACCACCACCACATCTTCACTACCACTACTACTTCAACCACCACCATCACATCATCATTACTACTACAACTACTGCCACTACTACAACTAGAACCACTACCACCACCACATCATCATCACTACCACTACTACTACTACTACTACTACTACTACTACTACTACTACTACTACTACTACTACTACTACTACTACTACTACTACTACTACTACTACTACTACTACTACTACTACTACTACTACTACTACTACTATTACTACTACTACAGCCATAATCACTTCGTCATCATCACTACTACTGCTACTACTACTACTACTACTACTACTACTACTACTACTACTACTACTACTACTACTACAACCACCATTACTATAATCACTACCATTAGGTTTTGGAGCTTTACGTCATTGGAAATAAGGAAACTTTAGGGTTGTATTCGGCAATATGTTTATATATCATAATATAGTTCTAATCAGTTATCTATACAATATTTAAATACAATACCAAATACCATCCAAATTCCCTTTTTGTGTGTGCGGAAATTCCTCTTTCGGCATTGAAATCATCCGAGTGGTGTCTGAAATTCCTGTGAGTCAAATTGAAAATTGGCGTCTCTGCAAATTTTACTATTCGTCAAAGTTTCAATGTCCGTATCTAAGGAGTTATCTTTGCCCATTGATTTGACTGTGCATGAAAACGGTGCCTCACTTCAAAGTCGATTTTCTCAGAACTTGGTTTTTACACATTCCCTACTTGAAACGATCATATCTCGTTAATGAATAATCCGAATTTTATCAATTTGATATCAAATTTTAAAGCATAAAATAAGCAATGGTTGGGTACCAAGAACCCAAAATTGAAGAATCCGACTTAATACTGTTTCGAGGCGGAGGGTCACAATTTATGTTTATTTCGTTGTCTGGCCTTAGCTTTTGGAGAAGACGTAAGAAACTTATATAAAGCAACAGAAACTTTATTTTACCAATATGCTGGACGACACACTGACAAAAACAAGATTCCGGAGTAACTATTCAAGAATTAAACCAAATTGAAGATTGCTTTAAAATCAACATTTTTGTTTATACACTAAAAGATATCTCAGAAGACGCTGACGAGGATGAAGAGACTCGAGATAATGGAAATATTACATCTGTTGCTGCAAGAAGATCTGTCTGCAAATATGAAAAATGTATGAATGTAAATCTCTATCAAAATCATTTTAGTTATATCAAGGATTTCGAATTGTACAGTAGATCTTACTCGTATAGAAAATGTGGTAAACTTTGGAAATTCAGATGGAACGTCGAAGGCCATGAAGCCACTTGCGATGGGCAAACAAGAATGAAGTATGTATGAGGAGCTTTCCAACTGGAACAAACTGTTTTTGAACAATTAGAAGATGAAGGAATATTTGTTGAAAATTCATTAAGATATTATCCATTTGTAGCAACGTTTGACTACGATGCGTATTTTGATAGAGATCACCTCCCAAGTAACACCAAAAGTCAAACTTGGATCGCCAAACATATTTTACTGTCAGTAGCAATTTGCAGTAATGTTTTAGACTTTACAGAACCTATCTGTCTGGTAACCACAGGTAACCTTAAGGAACTTGTAATGGACATGTTGTCGACTTTAAAAGCCATTTCAAAATCTGCCTTTGACCATCTAACTGAGACCTATGTGTTTGAAGAAATTGACTTTAAAATAAAACAACAAAAAACACAAGAACCCCAACATGAGAAAGATAAGAAAAATACACTGCCTCTTGAACGAATAAAGTCTAGACTTTTATGGTGGATGAAAGAACTGCCTGTTGTTGGTTTCAATTCCGGCAGATACGATATTAACCTTATCAAACCTTTTCTACTTGATTACCTCCTTCAAGATGAGGAAGATGGAATTAAAATGACAGTCAAGAAAAGTAATAATTTCATGTGTATAGAAACCGATAGTCTTTCCTTTGTTGATATTTGCAACTACCTTGCTGCTGGTGTGTCTTACGATAAATTAAAACATATAAGTGTTCTCAAACTAAGGGTTTGGAATAGGGTCTACTAAGACACAATATTTTGATGGGCTCTCTAAAATAGCTGACTTCACTTCATACTCAGTGGCTGGATCGAAAACATATAGTAGAGTTCCGTGGAATGGTCCAACGCTCGGTTACGATGATAATGATGTATTGTCTAAGTTTTCCCTAATGGATTTTATCTTGTGAAAATAGTTGGCGAAATTTTGAGCTAGTTCGGCGTTATTTCTAGACGCTGGAAGGGGTGTGGATTTCTTAATGCCAAGAAGGTCGTTTGCGGTGGAAAACAGTTCTTTACAAGATTTAATGCGTTGAAATATTTCGTTGTACTCAAGTTTATAGAAATATCATAATGGATTACAAACCGATGCTGTTATCTAAAAATTGAACAAAAGAATGTATTTTATTCTGAAACTTTCAGAATTTGACATAGACAAAACGTTATACACCTTTTTTTTTATAGATCCGTCCTGGAGACCGGTATTACTTTTTGTTTTACAGCATGGTGTGGAAATGCCAGTATTTGCGACATTAAGAAAATTGATCGGATAATTGATAAAGCCAGGAGTTATACTCACCCAATTTACAATATGGAAGAACTGTTCAAGAGATTTTGCCTAAGGAAACTGGAGAAAGTTATGAAGGATGGGGATCTCTCCCTTCACTAATATATTAAGTTCTCCACGAGGAGCCGTCGCCTTATATCTATAAAAACAAAGACAACACGTCACCTTAATTCATTTTTGCCACATGATGTTCGAATTTTTAACGAGCAACTGTGATTTGACATAAATATTATTTTTTAAATATACACACACAAGTTAGGACTAAAGGCTAGAGATGTGGCCTATCTCAATTTATCAAATTAATATATAAAGTGTTGCTATTGATTCTTGGTTGTATATTTTTACATTTTAGGGCATTTGCATATATATATATATATATATATATATATATATATATATATATATATATATATATATATATATATATATAGTATACATTGTCGCCATAGATTCTCAACTTTGTGTTTATACATCTTCATGCGTGTCACGTCGGTAAACGAATTTTCATTTTTTTAATGAATAAAGCATATTATTATTATTATTATTATTATTATTATTATTATTATTATTATTATTATTATTATTATTATTATTATTATTATTATGCTGATCAAGATAATAATTAAGTGATAACAAATAATGGCATAAAATCAGTCAAAAGTATTACATTAGAGTGAACTTCAGAGATAAGCGCGCCCTCTTATTCTTTAGTCTCAAGATGATCAAACTCTGATGTTAGTTCAGAGCTCAAGGAGGACGGAGATGTACTTTCAAGCAATCAAAACACGTCATGTAAATGATGTATAGTGAGTTTTCGTGGATAAGAAAGAATGATTGTGTTTTTAACTACAAAATCAATATTTCATTTTACTGTTAATGGGGTTGTATTGACATTGGACTCTATAAGTTTGAGCATCCATAAATATCACAGCTGCTAAATAATTGTCAATTTCTAAAGTCACGATGCGACTGAACTTCAAACCTATTATCTCCCGGTTATGCTTTACTAGTAAATATAATGTACGAAATAATGGTTGGGTATTTAAAAAGATAATAAGCCGATCACCTGTTGTCCCTATCTCTATTAATTTAAAATAACAAGCGAAGCTATTGAAAGAAAGATGTTGTTGCAAGGGAAGAGGAACGAGTTGTATCGAAGTAACAGAGGAAGACAGACAGCATTATTTTCAAGCCAAGAAAAGACAATTGCGATGAATGCGTCAAACACGAAGGTAAGGTGCAAACGTCGATGAAATGGCATGGAATTCTCATCTTAAATAATGGACGACAGCAGCTTCAAATGGTTGTGAAAGGATAAAACTGAACAAGGAGAGTTTATGAATCTTATATAGATTTACAGGCTGATTTATTATCTCCATCGATCCAAGCCTCTGCTGTTTACTACATGACCACATTCATGAGGCAGGTCTGACCGCCAACGAGTTGTCTCTACAACTACTTATGCGCACAATTAACAGCTGGTACTTACACCAAAATAATAATCTCCAACGATGGTATAGAAACGTGATGTCAAGAATGTTGAGTTTATTTATATGGAAGCAAGCGCCACAGTTGTACAAAAGTATTTATTTAGAGAGAGGACATATTCAGATGGTATGCGACTCAATAAATGCAGCAATTGAACGAAAGTTGACATTTTCACTCCATCTAACTACAATACAATTATTATTTGTTTTGTTTTTAAGGGTTTTTTAAAACCTCTCACATGACAGAACACAGCACTCCTTAAAAGCTACAGTACATTACTTGACATACAAATGCTTCCTGTCATTTGATGAAGTAACACCTTAACCACAAACAGGTTGGGAAAGAAGGTAGCATTCCCAACTTTTACTGACATAAGAGCAGTTAGTTGTTAACCAGATGGAACCATTCTGTTTGAACCGAACGATCAGGACAACTGGAATTTGCTTCCCCAATCAATGAGTGATGGAAGAGCAACTTCTGATGATCACCGATGCAGGTTTACACCAGTCAGAGGAAGATCTCCTCAGAGAATTATAACCATCTCCAGCAGATAAAACCAACTTTGCCAAAAGATGCCCATGAATTTTACAATTTGAAACATTGATTGGCACCTCATTAAGATCATTGTATTTGAGTTGTAACTTACTTAGTCTCCATTAGAAATTGATTCGTGTTAAATACAATGAAATATGGATTGTGTTTATAGTTCATGTTGAATATCTGAAAACAAAGATTGAAATTTTTACCAACAAAAAAAATACCCCCCCCGTCCACAAATACACACACACGCACACACACATACACACACACACATATATATATATAGATATATGTGTGTGTGTATATACATCATCATCCATCGTGGCTTGTGCTCTTTGTCTTCCTCTAGCTCTCTTTCCTTCGATCATCCCAGATGTTACCAACTTTTCTATTCCGTCTCTTCTCCACCATGTCCCAGAAACCGTAACTGCCTCTTTCTGATGTTATCGATCAGCATTCTTCCCTTTCTCACTTTCTCCAACACTTCCTCGTTCGTACACCTGCCTGTCCATGATACCCTTAACATTCTTCTTTACACCCACATCTCAAATGCCTCTAACCTCCTCGTACATTCTTTGTCAAGCGTCCACGTTTCACAACCGTATAAAAGGGTACTTATAACATATGTTTATACTACTTTCATTCTGGCTTTCAAGTTTAGGTTTTTGTTTGACACAACTGGTCGCATTTTATAGAACACGTTTTTGCTAATGCTATTCTTTGTTTTATATCCTCTATGTCACGTGCGTCATGGGTGATGATAGTGCCTAAATATTTAAATTTCTTTACTTGTTTGATGGTCTCTCCTTTGCTTGACAAGTGGAAGGTCGCGTTGTTGTCATTCTTTGACCCCACCATGCATTCGGTTTTCTTAATATTTAGTTTCAGACCCATCTCTTCACTTTTGCACACCACTATATTACCTAAAATTTTCTGCACGTGTTCTGGAGAGTAGACCATCAGAGTACCGTCGTCTGCGTATCTTATGTTATTCATATTCTGCCCTCCAACGACGACGCCTTTCATATCTTCAATTTCTTTGAATATTATTTCACTATATATGTTAAAAAGGTCCGGTGATAAGACGCAACCTTGTCTTACTCCCTTCTCGATGTTCAAGAAGTCCGATGTTTCATTATCCAGTTTGACAGACGCTGTTTGATTCCAATATAAGTTTTTCACAAGTCGAAGGTCTTTACTGTCCATACCGATCTTTTCTAATATTTTGAATAGCGTATCATGCTGTACTGAATCAAAAGCTTTGGAATAATCGATGAAGATAGATAAAGTGATTTTTGTATTTCGATTGACCGTTGCATTAATGTTTTCAATGTAAAGATTGCATTTACCGTACCCTTTTCTTTAACAAAACCAAACTGCTCGTCACTTATCTCTGGAGAGATCTTGCTCCTCATTCTTTTCATAAGTAGTTTTAACATAATTGTTGTGGCCTGGCTCATTATGCTGATTGTTCTGTGTTGGTCACAGTCAATAGTACCTTGTTTTTTGGGTATCGTAATGAATACTGATTGTCTTGACATTAGGCAACTCACCCTTTTCATATAAGACATTAAAGGCTTTTGTCAGAATGTCTATTCCCAGATCGTCGAGGGCGTCAATCAATTCTATTGAGAAACTATCTTGGCCTACCGCTTTCCCCCTTTTCATCTCTTTACAAGCAGCTTCTACTTCTTATCGCATAATCTGGGGACCCGTGTTCACAGTATAGATTTCTTTATCTAAGCTCGTCCCTCTTTTGTCACTTGTTTCACTTATTTTCTTTCACGCATTCTTTGTAATCATTTTTTATTTGATGGTTAATTCTAAGTAGATCTAATTGCAGTTTTGGTTCCACTTTCTTTTTCTTTATTTGTTTAAGTTTTATTTTTAGCGTGGCCTTGACAGGTCTGTGGTCACTATTAAAATCTGCGCTTGTCCAACGATTGGACATTTCTTCAGAAATGTAAACACGCTGCTTTGTTTATAAGAGCTGTTAGCATACCCATGTGTCAAGCTGAACAAAATGACCAATCGTGATGTTATATATATATGTTTTAAAAACTGTGAACACTTTTCATAATGTGGGCCATTTTGAGGACATATTCCAATGTGACCAATGACCTCAAGCACATGGAAATGTAATATAGATCACGCCCATTCAAAATTCAATTTCTTTGTGTTCAATCAGTGTTCGAGTTAAGTCAAAATCTTGAATACAGGGGGGACGGAGAGTCTAATAATAGTCTAACTTTCTTTTTTAATGACCTAAATCTTTCACGCCAGACTTCAATAGAACGATAGTCTAATAATAGTATAAGTTTCTTTTTTAATGACCTAAATCTTTCACGTTAGACTTCAATAATATTTTTTTTTTGTTTTTTTTTTCGTTTTATTTTGTTTGGGAGAAGGGGGGGGGGGGGGTTAGTTTTTATTTTTGAAAGAGTGTGTCAATGCCGTTCTTCAACGTAACCTCCGATAGGCCTAAAGAGAGACAGTTCCGTTTCATTCTTGAAAATCGTTTCTTTTCTTTTTCTTCTTTTTTTTTTTTTAAATTTCATTTTATGGTGTTTTATGGTGTGCAGCTATGTTGTCCAGTGGTATGACACTCGCTGTCGGATCAGAAGGTCCTGAGTTCGAGCCTCGCTCGGCGGATAGTTGAGTCCTTGGAAAAGGCTCTTTACTCCCATTCTCTCAGGTGTAAAATGAGTACCTAGCTGTTAACAGCGTTGTCTCTGTTGGAAAAAAAAAACGCCTAACAGGCGTGATGCCTTGTTCTACATGTTACAATGTTGCTATAGGTCAGGGACCCCTTGTAAAGCGCTTTGAGCACATTAAGTGGAGTTTGCTCTATATAAAAGATCAAGAAAGCTGAAGATTCTAATCTTTAAGGCTTGGTATCAAGAATATGCGACCCGTCGCCTCTAAACGGTAATTGTGTCGAAATTAAATGATCTAGATGAACAATTATCGACCTTAAAGTCAAAGGCTATGTGCGGCTATGTGGTCTAGTGGTATGACACTCGCTTTCAGATCGGAAGGTCCTGGGTTCGAGCCCCGCGCTCGGAGCATAGTTGAGTCCTTGGAAAACGCTCTTTATTCACATTCTCTCACCGTACTCAGGTGTATAATGAGTACCTGACCTTTAACAGCGTTGTCTTTGTCCGAAAAATTGTAATATCGCATAACAGGCTTCATGTCCCGTCCTACATGTTAAATGTTGCTGTTGACCAGGGACCCCTTGTAAAGCGCTTTGAGCACATTTAGTGGATATTGCGCTATATAAAGCTCATTTTTTTTAATTTAAAGAAACAAAACTATCAGAGATTTGAGCAATTTTGTTTCTTTGAAGTTGATGTTTCAAAACTCACTCATTTGTTTGAGAACAAATTTTATCCGTGATGCTTGAGATAGGATTCATTAGTCTGATGTCACATCCGCCCAGCAACGAGCAGAACGGTACTTTTTATTCTTCATGCTGGCTTGAACTTTTTCACATGTTATGTGATCAAAATGTATAAAAGTCAAAACATGATCAGATTTATAATGTTTTTCTCCTCTGGATACACTTTTATGCTCGTCGGAGAAGTATTTTATTAGGGCGTCCCCATTGTTCCGATAGTTTAGAACCAGTTACTAAGTTAATATGCGTCATTACGAGGGAAGTGACGTCACGACTGTTGAAGCCTATTTTAGTTAAAGCATAACATGGTACAAAGCTACTACAAGCCGTGGACTGTGAAAAGTAATAAACGAAAATTAAAAGGCTATACCGGGTTGAATTAAAAAAACCAAAAAAACCCCACGAAATACCAAACATGGAACGTCTCGGGTTCGAAACCTTTCTTCAGCCAGCAACAACAAACAATAAAAACATACATACATTATAACATCGATCTGTTTTTTTTTAAAGTAATGTATTTTTATGTTTTTATTGTATTTTGATGTTGGCTGAAGAAGGGTTTTGAGCGAAAATTTGACGAGAATAGTAAAATTTAGCATGAGCTTAGAATATATATCTAATAATGTATACAAATTTTTGAAACAATCCAATAATTACTTTTGTAGTTATTTATTATTATGTAAGATGTCCTTAAAATAAATAAAACATTTTTTTAAAATGCCAACTTTTTGACTTTGCTCACTTTTTGAAGAATTTTTGATATTTCAATAAAGAATCAATAAAATAAGAATGATTAATGTGCCATTTTTGTCTTATTTAATAGAGGAAACACAATTTCAAAAGGCCAAAAGTTAAAGAAGGGTTTAAAATTTCAAAGTACAGTTTTGAAATACGTGAAGCCGGGTGGGCAGGGAAAGAAATATCAAGAAAGTGAATGGGATGGGAAAAAAAAGAATGAGAGAGTAAAACACACACACACACACACACACACACACACACACGAGAGAGAGAGAGAGAGAGAGAGAGAGAGAGAGAGAGAGAGAGAGAGAGAGAGAGAGAGAGAGAGAGAGAGAGAAATAGGAGCGAGACGGGGAGGTGAGTGAGACAGCTTGTGCATTAAGAGGGCGGGAGGGAAATAGAGTAAAGATTGAAGCTGTGTGTATGTGTGTGTGTTTTTATCTTCCAATGTGACCAATGACCTCGAGCACATGGAAATGTAAAATATAAAAATTCAATTTCTTTGTGTTCAATCAGTGTTCGAGTTCAGACAAAATCTTGAATACAGCGGGGACGGATAGTTTAATAATAGTTTAAGTTTCTTTTTTTTTTTTAATGACCTAAATATTTCACGCCAGACTTCAAAAACTGTTTGGTTTTTATTTTCGTTTATTTTTTTTTTTTTGGGGGGGGGGGGGTTGTTATTTTTGAAAGAGTGTGTCAATGCCGTTCTTCAACGTAACCTCCGTAACTCCGATAGGCCTAAAGAGAGACAGTTCCGTTCCATTCTTGAAAAGAGTTTCTTTTCTTTTTCTTCTTCTTTTTTTTTTATAAAGTTCATTTTATGGTGTTTTATGGTGTGCAGCTGTGTTGTCTAGTGGTATGACACTCGCTTTCGGATCGGAAGGTCCTGAGTTCGAGCCTCGCTCGGCGAGTTAGTTGAGTCCTTGGACAAGGCTCTTTACTCCCATTCTCTCACCGTACTCAGGTGTAAAATGAGTAGCTGGCTGTTAACAGCGTTGTCTCTGTTGGAAAAAAAACCCTGTAATATCGCCTAACAGGCGTGATGCCTTGTCCTACATGTTACATATAGGTCAGGGACCCCTTGTAAAGCGCTTTGAGCACATTAAGTGCATTTTGCTCTATATAAAAGCTCAAGAAAGCTGAAGATTCTAATCTTTAAGGCTTGGTATCAAGAATATGCGACCCGTCGCCTCTAAACGATAATTGTGTCGAAATGAAATGATCTAGATGAACAATAATCGACTTTAAAGTCAAAGGCTATGTGCGGCTATGTGGTCTAGTGGTATGACACTCGCTTTCAGAGTCATGGTCAATCAACTGGAAACATATTGACCAATGATATTGCAATGAAAGAATTGGGCTGGATAAATTATTCATTGCGTTGTGTCCATTTGGAGTCAGATGACAGCTTGAGGAGGAGGGGGTGGGGCATATTGTGTAATGACATACATGCAAACATGTCATTGAATCTCTCAAGTTCTTCAAGTTCTTCACCCACCTTGATGATTGTATGAAAAGACTCCCCCCCCCCCTTCTTTCAGTATGCAAAGAAAGCACGACAAAGCGAACATATCTCTCTCTCTCTCTCTCTCTCTCTCTCTCTCTCTCTCTCTCTGTGTGTGTGTGTGTGCGCGTGCGTGTGTGTTTGACCCTCTCTCCTTTCCATCTATCTATCTATCTATCTATCTATCTATCTATCTATCTATCTATATTTCTATCTATCCATTAATAGGTCTCTCTCTCTCTCTCTCTCTCTCTCTCTCTCTCTCTCTCTCTCTCTGTGTGTGTCTGTTTATATATCCAAACATTTAACTTTTTTCATTTTTTTTTAGTTACACGTAATTCCTTCGGCAGTTCATTAATTGTTGAAGTTTCAATTTACTATTCTGCTTTTGTACTTAAAATTATATGTTTATTCTACAACAATATCAGTAAGTGTAAGATTAGGCAACTGTTATCATATTAAAGTCTTACGGTATCCTATAATTTCATGATAAAAGAATAAAGGGACAATGGACACTCACCTCAATTATTAACCAATGCAGCTAGACAAAGAAATAATAGCACGTGGTTTGTATCAAAATGCACAAACACACACATATGTTACAGTGAATGACACAATCCGTCGGATGGTGAAAAGGTGTGAACTGTGATATTGCCAAGTCTAGTTAGAAGATCAATTTTGATCTTAAATTAACCCTTTTTCGACATCTTCGGGAAATATCAAAGCGTAATTTCAGTTAATTTTTTTTACAGCAAGTCAAGTTGAAATAGTATGACATTTGAGAAAAGTTCCTGGATAGCTTTCCCATACATCTGACGATAACTTCATGAAAAATCACCCGATTTACTTCAAATAAGGATTAAAATGCTCTGGGGAGAAAAGGGAAAACAATGTAAATCCAAAATTTTCACCTTCCGACTGGTTATGTCATGCCCTGACACAAATGTAACACACGTCTGCTGACGCCGTGACGCATCGCCGGAGCATTTTAATCGCCGACGGCGCTTGTGATGAACGTTGACCAATCAGAATCATTCATTTGTAAGGTTGTCAGGGAAAAACCTAGACTTGTTTTCAGTTTTTAAAGTTCATTATTGGTTGAACCATGAAATTGTGGAAACAGTCGTGCTTTCTCTGAGATAGATAAAGACACGTCCTTTGCTGTGATATCTTACATCTTACTGGTGGAGAAAAAGACTTAATATTACTAAGCCTTGGAAATGGTGGCTCTCTGAGAGAAAGTCAACTCTCGTTTTGAATATGTCACTAATAGTTGCATTTTTAAACTTTAAATTTATATAACTTATCGTCAATATTTATTTTGAATTTTTATGTTATGTAGAAAAATGATTGTAGTTTCTGAACCAACCAAAAACTGAAATTTGATAATTTTGACCATTTCCGCTTCAAACCCGGTTTTCTTCGTTTTCCAAATCCCGACTTAATACCGCTTTGAGGCGCAGGGTCACTTATTATTCACCCCGATTTAATCCCGTTTGGGGACGAGTGGCCACATATTTCTTATTGTTCATTTCTAAAAAGTTAATAATCAACAAAATTGTGACCGTTCCAGTCGAAACGGACAGATTCCGGTGTGGATCCGACTCTAAACAGTGACTATAAATTTAAAATAAACAAAGATGCGACCATCACATCAAAGCGGTATTAAATCGCCGTGGACCAAATACTTAACAGGGACTTTCAAGTTAAAATGCTCTTCACAAAGTTTCATTCATTCCTTCTGCACGCCATATTGAGCGACCTTTCTCTCTTCCGGTTCAAAACTCATAGGAAATGTGTGTGTCCAGTCCACCGGATAACAATAATTGGGCTACATATTGAATTATAAGATGGGCATAAGTATTTTAGTAGCAGGATATAGAGGAACCTTTTTCGTCCAACGTGTTTTGTGTCGCTCCTTGGGAAAATAACCCATCTATGAAAATTTCACCAGAACACTCGTCCTTCAAATATCGATCGATTTAAATTACGCTCGTCTTGGCGAAAACTCTCAAACCTGGGATTTAGCGATATTACAATTTTTTTTCGGACAAAGACAACGCTGTGAACGGCGGCCAGGTACTCATTTTACACCTGAGTACGGTGAGAGAATGTGAGTAAAGAGCCTTTTCCAAGGACTCAACTATGCGAAAGCGAGGTTTACCTTATAGATAGAACCATTTTGACGTCACTCGGGTCTTTGTTATTTAAAAAAATTTTTTCTGCTATCCTTATTTACGAATGATTCTCACTAAATTGTATACAACTGATTATAGATAGTATGCCTTTTATATATAGAAGTTGTGCGCTTGGCTAATAGGCTCACAACATTGCCATCCGGGAGTATAACGGACCAACACACAAAACTATGTGAAACCTTGAACGTTTATAGTCTAGATAATACAATTTGGTGAGAATTATTCATAAACCTGGATGGCAAAAAAAACAACAAAAAAACAAAACAATAACAAAGAAATGAGTGACGTCTACTTCGTTCTATCTATAAACGTTAGAGGTGTATTGGACCGTTATAGTCCCGGATGGCAATGTTGTGAGCTTCTTAGCTTAGCCAAGCGCACAGCATATATATATATATATATATATATATATATATATATATATATATATATATATATATATATATATATATATGAAGCTCAAACAATTCATTGGTTGCAACTCCTCAAATGTTGTTACCGTAGAAGGAAAGGAACTTACGTTTCTCAGCTCTTTGTTATTGTTTTTTTAATGGGCGGTTTGGGTCTTTTCTAACAAAAATAAATTAATTGCCAATATTGGGCGGTTTTAATCATTCTGTATCGTCATTATAGGTTAAAAGACAACATTTATGTTGAAAAATTTTAATTAACAATAATAATAATAATAATAATAATAATAATAATAATAATAATAATAATAATAATAATAATAATAATAATAATAATAATAATAATAATTAATAATAATAATAGATCTTTATTGTCCATAAATATGGCAATTTGTCATTTAGTTACAGTTGTTATAACGTTAAATGATAACTGTAACATTGAACATATATTTCACTCCTACTTATTTTCTCTCTCTCTCTCTCTCACATTCTCTCTCTCTCTCTCTCTCTCTCTCTCTCTCTCTCTCTCTCTCTCTCTTCCTCTCTTTCTTTCACATGTGCGATATACACAACATAAACATATTCATTCCGTTTTCAATGTGTTACAATTGTGGCAATTCGACACCAAAAATTATCATCGTTATCAATTGGTCAGT
Source organism: Berghia stephanieae (assembly GCF_034508935.2). Lineage (NCBI taxonomy): Eukaryota > Metazoa > Mollusca > Gastropoda > Nudibranchia > Aeolidiidae > Berghia > Berghia stephanieae. The sequence continues at coordinate 17,461,829 of NC_088369.1, forward strand.
TAATCTAACATTAAATAAATTATCTTTGTTGATACACATTTTGCGACCTAATTTGGGGGTCTGACATCAAAAAATATAACAATCTTGTGGCAAACGTTCCACAAAACTAATGAAGGAATGACCTCCACATTCTTCCCTCTTATCAACATTGTAGCATATGCAACGTCCACAAGGCTCCGTTTTACGTTGATTACTGGCCATATCCATCGTCAAGCGGCTCCTAACTAGTATGTCCCTCAAATTACGGTCATGTCTGTAGGCGATAAGCGGCGGTTTGTTGAATATATCCCTCGTTTCTACATGCTCCTGAAGAATCTGACGGTAGTTGGTTTTAAAAATTTTGATGACTTCCTTGTTGTGTGGATGATTGGTGATGACTAGGATAGGTCTGTCTTGCTGTCACTGTTGTCAACTAGTTTCATGGCAGCTTCCCTAGAGATGTTTTGGATTTTGTCAACCGCTTATTTTAATATGGATTCAGGATAATGGCGGTTGCGGAAAAATTCGAGCATTTTGTCCTTCTCTACCGTGAAGTCCTCGTCATCCTGGCAGATTCGTCTTAGTAGCTGTGAAAATGGAATTGAATCCTTGCATTTGGTGGGATGTGATGACGGATAGAGAAGGTAGACGTCTTGAGTCCACTTTGGGTGAGAGAAACTGCGATATCCATGAAGGCTACGTGAGTGGTGGATATCTGATGAGTGTACTTTATTGCTGGATGGAAGTTGTTGAGGGCAGTGATGAATTTGTTGAGTAGCATTTTAGTCATGTTGGTAACGCCGATCTTTTATAAAAAGCTGGTTGGTGGCTGTCGTATTAGGAGAAAAATTTTAACTAGATGTGGCCCATGGATAAATTGGCGTACGATGGTCCCATTTTGGTGCCCATGGCCATTCCCGAGATCTGGTGGAAAAATTGGCCGTTGAATTCAAAAGAGTTGAGAGTCAAGACTAACTCTGTAAGTCGAATGATAGCATCGGCGTTAAATTCGGGTAATGGGTGTTTGTCGATGAACTATCGGATGGCTTGTAATCCGTCTTGATGGGGAATGGAGCTGTAGAGGCTATGGACGCCCATCGTAAATATGAATCTATTGTCGGGTTGTGTGAAGCTGAGGTCGCGGAATAGTTGAAGGGCGTGATTGGTATCTTTAATATATGTGGGAAGATTGATGACGATTTTTTTGGAAGATGTTCTCAAGGAAGAGAGAGATTTTTTTCTGTGGGGCAGGAAATGGCCGAAACGATGGGTCTTCCAAGGGCCAAACCCGTGGCATTTTTCATTTTGTGTATTTTAGGGAGCATGTAGAAACAGGGATTGCCGAGTTCGCTGGGTGCCAGAGTTAATATCTTCGAGTTGTTGGTGCACCAACTTGTCTTCGATAAGTGTGTTGATGGACTTGTGCACGATGTCGTTGTGTTTGATGGTGAGATCAGACGGGACCGATGCGTAATAAGAGGTGTTATTTAGTTGTCGTTGGGCTTCCTTCTTATATGTTTCCGCATCCCAGACAACAACAGCTCCCCCTTTATCCCCCCGGTTTGATGGTGATGTCTTTTCTATTTCTGAGGGAGCGGATGGCGGACCACTCTTCCTTCGTCAAATTACTCCGTTTGATGGGTGGCACCTTGCATCGCTTAACCTGACGACTGGATGTAGCTATAAAATCATCGAGTGTGTCGCATTGGCCAGGCTTTGGTGTCCAATTGTTATGTTTAATGTTGAATGGGGCAAAGGGATCGTCGTCACAGTTGTCGCTCTGAGGGTCTTGACCATTAGAACTGCCGAGGTAGAAGCGGAGGCGTAAGGGACGCATAAAACGTTGAATGTCCGCTTCTTGCTGGATATGGTCAAGACTGTTGCGTAGTGGGACGAATTTGAGTCCTTTGCCCAAGACAGTCTTTTCAGCCTGGCTCAATTTGATGCTAGGGGGGATGCAGGTGACCAGTTTATCATTCTGGTTGGGAAGAGTGGTAACTTAATTAATTTCGCACCTTTTAGAAATATCTAGTATTCTATTTTAATTCGTGCTTCCTTACAAAGGAGCATACTAATTTCCTTCCAACCAATGTTTTGTTTATTCATTTAACTACGCCACTACCACATTATCTCATTCATCTGTCGTGTTTCATTCATCCTGTTTTGTTGATAAAGGGGAAACCATTTGATCTGTTTTTGTAATTAAATTGAAGCTTACATTCAATTTCACATTATTATTGGAATTTTTATTAGAACATTACAAAGTTGAGAATCAAAATGTTATGACAAAATTGATGTTAAAAATTCAGAATTAGGATTATAATGCAAAATTCATATAACTTATCAAAATAAATCTCTCTATGGTGACATAACACATAATCTCTGTGTTAACTGTAGACCTTTTCAGACAATTTCCTTGAATAGACTCTGAGAAGCGTTTGACACAGTATCCCATACCCTTAGAAAAATGACAAATTGAGAAAATAGCAAAATAGCTTCCCGTTTTTCACACTTTTCTTCTTACCTGTACCCTTTTCGATTATGTTTTTCGTGCCTTTATAGTCTATTTTAAGAATCGGGATTTCAATTTTAATTATTTATAAGATAATAAAATATCATTTTCCACCAAAATCTCAAAATCAATTTTCCAAGGATTTTCTTAATAATTAGACCCAAACCGCCCTTTAAATGATTAGTTCTCACTCAATCTATCAATCAGACTATAAACGTTGAAGGATACACATAGTTTTTTTTTGTGTTGATACGCTATATGCGGCTGGCGGATTTTGTAATTATTTATCTAAACGCATAGCATAAATATGAAACATTCAAACAGTCCAAAAGCTACCCCTGTTCAAATTTTGTCCCGTTACATTGAGGCACGGGTATTGATGTTATGCGTTTAGGTAAAATACTCACAACATCCGCCAGTCGGATTTTTAAAAATGCCAACACATAAAAGTATGTGTCACCTTGAATGTTTATAGTGTGATTGATAGAAGTTGTTGAGAACAAATCACCAAAATGGCTGGCTTCAAAACAATTACAAAGAGCTGCGTGACGTAAATTTCGTTCTTTCTATATGCTAAGTGTTGCTGTAGGCTTGGGACCACTTGTAAAGCCCTTTGAGCACATAATATGTTATAGAATCTAGAATTTGCGATAGAATGCCTAGGGCTTGTTTGTTTGTCCTGTATTTTTAAAAAGTTATTAATATATATATATTTATTTTTTAAAGGGAGCGGTGGAAACCTTGTGTGTGTGTGTGTGTGTGTGTGTGTGTTGTGGGGGGGGGGGAGACATATCATTTCCCCGCTGGTATCGATTTCCAATATCGACCATGCCCGATATCATGATCTACGCCTTGGCTGGGGAGAAAATGAATTCCCAGGTTTGAGAGTTTTTTTGCCACGATAAGGGTCAATTAAATCTATCGATATTTGAAGGACGAGTTTTCTGGCTAAATTTTAAAACATGGGCTTTTTCAGAGTACGGAGTAAAGAATTAGCCAGTCGTCTATTTCAATAATGTGATTGGTTGTTTATTTGTTCATGTTTACTAAACTCTTGGTAAAAAAAAATAGCAAGATAAGAAAACGGATAAGAGTCTAGTCAAAAAAAAGTATAGCAGATTTTATCCATTAAGATCGATTTGGCCATAATGCGATTATGGCGTCATGCCGTTATTTTTAATAATTCGGAGGATGCTCTGCTGGTTCAATAAACATATAATGCAAAATCTTTCACTCGTTCATATGCTGAAGGATTGGCGACGGATTAACCACGCTGAATGTAAAAAACGATAAATCTATGAACATAATCTTATTATGGATATTTGTTTACAACAGTCACACAGCTGTTTGAATCAAAAAGAAATTAGTTTATGTGCTATATTGCATTTCAATCATGTAAATACTGAAGTGAGTTTTGTGTGCCGATTTCAATCTTGTGTTTTTGACTTTGCAATATCGATTTTTAATGACTCTTTGTAAATATTTTCAACTTTTCAACAGTTATCACAAAACGAATCATGAACTTGCCAGTTGATCACACTTGCAAGTAATCTGATACAATTGATTTCTCCGCGACCTCTTGTTGCTATGCTTTGCAATCTATTAACACGGATGCTTTTTATTTACTTTTATATTATAGTGTTTTACACCCCCCAAAAAACCCCCAAAAACAAGACAATTTGTTTCCTGTAATAATTCAATACTGGTTGGTGCAAACACAATCGCGTGGCAAGATACAAACTAGATAAAACTAATTATATTTTAATGTATAAATATTTTTATTTGTGATAACTGTTGAAAACGTGCAGATATTTACAACCAGTCATTAAAAAAATCGATTTTGCAAAATCAAGAACACAATTGAAATCAGAACACATAACGCACTTCCGTATTTTGTATGTCCACTATTAGAATTTTTTTTAAAATTTAAAACATTCCCTTTATTCATCCCCAAGGTGAAATTTGTCTTTAGGGTCTATTCCAAGGGAAGACTGGAATAACCCAGGCGTCAGCCGCAGAGCAGCGCCGCAAAGTGAGCTAGGGCTAGGTGACTTGCTCAAGGCTACACAACGCAGCGGCGGGTGATTGAACTCGGTACCTTTCGGGTACGAAGCAAAGACCGTACCACTGAGCCACGCTGCCCCTTAAATGCCAAAACTCTTTGCGTCATTGCCAATGTCAGCTGGTGATCTCTTTCTGCTGGTAGATCCTTCTTAATAGGCTTCAATAGTCGTGACTGTATTATTCCTTTCACACACCACTACATTACGCAATAGTTAAGGCTTTAATCTGCGATTTTTACCCAACAATGGTTTAGTGGTATGACACTCACTTCCGCACCGGCGCATAGCTGAGTCCTTGGAGAAGGCTTTTTACTAACAGTCTCTCACCGTACTCAGGTGTACAATGATTACCTGGCCGTTAACAGCGTTGTCTCTGTCAGAAAAAAAAAATGTAATATCGCCTAACAGACGCCATGTCCCGTTATACATCTTAACTCTATTTTCATACTATAAATAGAAAGTCCTATTTCCTGACTTGGGGTCCATCCCCCCCCCCTTGACTTGCAAAGAGAAAACTACTAGAAACTTCTATTTTCTGATTTGGGGTCCATTTGACCCCCATGATTTTACTATGGAAAATCAAGTTAAAATGATATTTTCTCAGTAAATGTGTACGGTTAAATCATTTTGTTGTTCTTGTTATGACAGCAGCCATCTATTCATTTAGTGACATAGCCGTGTCAATATGATCCACAACTTACTCTTAGATGGCATCTACAATAATGGACTTAGGCAATTTTCTTTCCTGTTTGCTGTCCAATATGATGAGCGCCAGTTTCAGATGCCTACTTTTCTCATCACCTTTAATCAAGAAACATCCAGTAAGTACTAACTCTGTACTTTTTGTTTCATTAGAAGTGTGACGAATGAAGATGATTCTTATTCTTATCCTATAGGGAATGAGATTAGCGGAAGAGTAGCGTCCCTTGATTGGACGTCACCTTACAGAGAGAACGCCAATTTCGTTTTGAAGTGTCTCAAGCCGATTTCACCGGAAGCGAGGACGAGAGACGCATGCGCACAACCAACATGAAAATTGAAAAGATTGTTCACCTATTTTACACAATGGCTTAGGTTTGACAAGGATTGATTGGTCATTGCTTGACTTCAAGTTTCTATTGTGGACATATATGTTTAGAAGGTCTTTAATATAGGAGGGACTGTTAGTGCTCAAAGTTTTGTAGACAACAGTACCAATCTTATAGGCAACTCTTTTTTCAAACTGGAAGCCAATGCAACTCACGGAGAAGGAGAGTTGCTGACGGGTGTTTTTTGTTATTGCGCGCAATGAGTCTGGCTGGTTTTTTTTGAGCAAACTGAATTTGACTCATTTTGTCTTTAGTTAAATTCGCCCAAAGGGAGTTATAATAGTCCAATTTAGATAAAACAAGGGAATTAATTAAAAGTTCTGCTTCATGCGCCGGTATCAAATGACGAATTTTGCTTTTTTTTTTTTCATTTCTATGTACATAGATTGTATGGTGTTATTCACGTGGCTTGTCATGGAAAGATCTTCATCAATGATGACGCCGAGGTTTTTTGCTTTATTTGAAAATTCTATTGAGCTATTTCCGAGAGTATTAGGTGATTTATTTGCCTGTTCAAGGATCTCAGTTTTACTATCATTTAATTTTAACTTATTGTGGTACATCCAGGATTTAATCTCATTAAAACAGCTCGAAATTCGTTGTATTAAGAATTGTAAATTACTCAGGGGTACTGAATCAAAAATTTGCGTACCAGCTGCATAAAAATGATAACTCAGATTGAATCTGGATATCACACTAGAAAGTGGCTGCATATATACAGTAAAAAGGAATGTTGCATTGGGCCTAATAAAAATTATTATTATTATTATTATTATTATTATTATTATTATTATTATTATTATTATTATTATTATTATTATTATTATTATATATTATTATTATATTATTATTAATTATTATTTTATTATTATTATTATTATTATTAATATTATTATTATTATATTACTATTATTATTATAATTACTATTATTATTATTATTATTATATTATTATTATTATTATTATTATTATTATTATTATTATTATTATTATTATTATTATTAAAAATTGTGAAATGAAATAAAATAAAGAGCTTCCTCTGTTGAAATCTTTAGTATTTTTCTCTAGGCTAGGGCTATTGGTCAGTACTTACCAATAGGTGCCAGCGCCTGTAAGTCAGTACTAAATAAGAGGTGCCAGCGGAAATTGATTAGTACTGACGAACACAGGGCCTGTTCGTCGGTGCTGATAAAAACCTTTTCGAACTTATTCGTCACTACTGGATTATTCCATTAGGAATAAAATTATATACAAAATCCCAGGCCAACTTATCCCATGACTGTTTGTAACACTTAGACAAATTTGATTTACGTTTAACGCGTGGGGCAACGGAATAACTCTCGTTGTTTTATGCGCCATATGATTCTTGTTATTTTATGTTGTCCATTCTATTTATGTATTAGTTTGGGGTTTTTTTTTGTTTGTTTTGTTTTGTTTGTTTTTGTTTTCTCATTCAGCCCACGCCAGCTTGTTGTTGGTTTCAGTTCAAAATTCTTAATCAAAACCATGACGACCCAAGAAAGAGCAGATTTATCATTTTATGACATTATTGTACATTATTCTAACACTGGTATTGGCATGTTCCGACGATTTACCAGAATTATCTATAGGGAATGAGATTAGCGGAAGAGTAGCGTCCCTTGATTGGACATCACCTTACAGAGAGAACGTCAACATGCTTTTGCACATGCGTCTCTCTCCTCCTCGCTTTCGGTGAAGTGTCTCCGGAAGCGAGGACTAGAGAGGCATGCGCACAACCAACATAACGTTCTCTCTCTCTAATAACTTTACCGCCGGTGACGTCCAATCAAGGGAGGCTACTCTTCCGCTAATCTCATTCCCTTTTTGAAATGAATAGAATTATTATACAAAGAATCCGTGAGGAGTGAAGATTTTGAATCTTTACATAAGAGATAGGGAACACAAGGACAATCGTTCAAGCGAAGAAAAACACCCTGTTTGAAGGTCATGAAAATGTGTTACTTATTTCTTCTAATATATTACAATAAGACAAGTTTGATGGAAAAGTGATACGAATTCAATTTAACAACGTGGTAAATATAGTATTTCAACCTAAATGTACTCATGTATATGTGGTGTACAAACATATATCTTTAAAAGTGCAAAGCAGACACACACACACACACACACACACACACACATATTATATATATATATATATATATATATATATATATATATATAATATCACGTGTATTATTATTGTAATCTTTAATCAATAGATTTATGGCATTACTATTAATATCAAGTGAAGATTTTGAACCTTTACATAAGAGAAAGGGAACACAAGGACAATCGTTCAAGCGAAGAAAAACATCCTGTTTGAAAGTCATGAAAATCTGTTACTTATTTCTTCTAAACTGTGTCATGTCGGGCTGGTTGAATGAATATGTTCAAAATTGATTTTATGCACAAAATATATAAAACTTGTGTTGAGATTTTGTGTTTTATAAAAGAGAATGATTAACATTTGTTAAACTGACAAAACTTTAGAATGTGTTGAGTTTTTGTGTGTTTATTAAAGATAATGATCAAAATCTGTTAAATTGACAAAGTCTATAATTTCACATGTAATGACCAATCGCTTTAATGTTAAATAATTTTGCTATTTGGTTAATTCAGATATAATACCGTTTTGAAGTTATAGGTGACATATGTTGTGAAAAAGAGTTCTCATAAAATCGATGGTTGTGTTATGGATACTATAATATCTTGTATCGTTTGGAGGGCAGAGAGACTTAGATACAAAATCGTTATGGTTATGGTTATGGTTAGGAGACTACATAATAATAACGATAATAATATCACGCACAGTTTGGTGGGCACACGACCAACACATCGCTCACACCTCCTGGTTTGTAGATAGTATGCGCTTGGTTAAGGAGCTCACAACATTGCCATCCGGAAGCATAACGGACCAACACACAAAACTGTGTTTAACCATGATAGTTTATAGTCTAGTTAATACAGTTTAGTGAGAAGTACTCATAAACGCGGATGGCAAAAAACAATAAAAAAGACCTAAGTGACGTCAACTTCGAACTCTCTATACACGTCTTCATTTATCATTAACCAGTACCGCAAATGGGAGCGACATACATGCTTTTAGTTCACTATATTTTGGGGCAATTGAAGTTAGGATTAAATTAATTGACTTTGTCTTGGAAACAAGATTGTTATAACTAAGACTAGAGATTTTGATCTGGACAAATTAGAATCAAAGCTTTGGTAAGACGAGATAAACTGTTTGTTATGATTTACAGTTCTTGAATCAAGTTCTAAAAGCCATACGGGTCAATAAGCCGGGGTTGATCCTAGATTCTATGACGTGAGATGAACTATAGTCAGATTTTTAATAAGTGGCGCGTGTTTTTCTTAGCTGTCCCTCAATGCACAGCTGCAAATGTTTGCATGACCTTCTGAATCAATTTGTCTGAATAAAAAAAATATGTTTTCATTAATTTTAAAACTGTAGGAAAGGATTTCGCTGATAACAGCTATATTAAAATCAATAACTGGTAAGGATCGTAACTCAGTGTCATATCTGTAACACAACGTTTCAAAACCCCCAAAAACTTGAGCTTTTATATAGGGCAATATCCGTTAAACGTGCTCTAAGCGTTCTACCCCTTGTAAAGCGCTTTGGGCACGTTTAGTGGATATTGCGCTAAATAAAAGGTCATTTTTTTACAAGGGGATCTCTGGCCTAAATTCTAAGGTTCTAAGTTTGCTGGGGGGTTTTTTTTAATGTTCGATGAATATTGAATTATTTTGAACACGACGTATAGGACAACTGACTATAATGATTACATACCCAAACTACTGTCTTACTCTGGTAAAAAAAAAACCCATATTTTTAAAGTTTGGTCAGAAAAATCGTCCTTCAAATAATTATAGATCGATTTAGATGAAACTCATCTTGGCAAAAAAAACAAGCTCTCAAGCATGGGACTTCGCGAAGTATCAAGAGAGATTCAAAATTACGTCATCAATTTTTGTTGTGGATATGCTAGCATTGCGTAGAATAAATTATTATCCTCGCAATGAAAGTCGAACGTGAAAAAGGACTGAGAATTACGACCTAGCAGATGTTCTTCGCATTAATTGGAGTCAACGGATGATGGGATTAGCCTGAAATATAAAATTTAACAAGTTACTCCTATAAAAGTCTGTAAAAATAGTTTTATAATTTTTTAGATATGCCCACAATACGCTTCAGCAGTCTTCGTATGGGAACAAAACAGACAAGGGACGTTTCGGGTACAAACCCTTCGTCAGCACAACAATACACAAATAAACGTGGAAAACAAATAAAATATAATGAAAAATAACTTGTATCGTCTGTACTCAATGGTGGTTGCAGTATGAATGAAATGTTAGCGTGGCGTGGGTAGAGGATAGGGTGCCCCAGGGGGCTGATCTAATTGATAAGCAAAGGTCAGCGTCAGGGAACAGAACTTTCCAGACTGTAATGGAAGATAAAAGACATATCGGTAGTAGTAGTAGTAGTAGTAGTAGTAGTAGTAGTAGTAGTAGTAGTAGTAGTAGTAGTAGTAGTAGTAGTAGCAGTAGTAGTAGTAGTAGTAGTAGTAGTAGTAGGAGTAGTTGTAGTAGTAGTAGTGGTAGTAGTAGTAGTAGTAGCTAGTAGTAGTAGTAGTAGTATAGAACGCTGTAGTGGATTAGTAGGGGACGGTGGAGGGGGCGAGGTGAAAGGGTCACGGCGGAGGTGGGGGGGGGGGGGTTGTTGGATGAGCGAAGGTCGAATCTTCGCGAAGGAACGATGCGATAGTAAAGTGGAATACACCGATAAATAGATAGATGGATAGACAGATAGATAGGTAGATAGACAGAAAAGAGGGGAGAGAAGGGAGAGAGAGAGAGAAGAAAAAAAATAAAAAAAATTAAAAATAAATAAATAAATAAATAAATAAATAAAAAAAAAAAAAAAAAAGGGGGGGGGGGTTGGTTTGAGGCGACCCGGTAGAGAGGGGGAGTTAGAGAGAGAGAAGGGGGGGGGGGGGGTGGGAAAAGGAGAAAGAGAGAGAGAGGTGGGGACAAAGAAAGAAACAAAGAGAGAGAGAGAGCGAGAGAGAGAGAGAGAGAGAGAGAGAGAGAGAGAGAGAGAGAGAGAAAGTGGGGAGGGGCGGTGAGAGAGGGCGAGTAAACAGCCGAGTGATAGCTGGGTCTATATGTATATTAATGGGTAAAAAAGTGGATGATTGGACACAATGAGAGATAGCTAGGAAGGTAGATGACTATGAATCGGTGGATAATCAGTAGATATATAGATAGATATATAGTAGATAGATAGATAGATAGATAGATAGATAGATAGATAGATAGATAGATAGATAGATAGATAGATAGATAGATAGTAGGTAGGTAGGTAGAGTTGTACTTTTAGTAGTATGAACAGTAGTAGTAGTAGTAGTAGTGGTAGTAGTAGTAGTAGTAGTAGTAATAGTAGTAGTAGTAGTAGTAGTAGCAGCAGCAGTAGTAGTAGTAGTAGTAGTAGTAGTAGTAGTAGTAGTAGTAGTAGTAGTAGTAGTAGTAGCAGTAGTAGTAGTAGTAGTAGTAGTAGTAGTAGTAGTAGTAGTAGTAGTAGTAGTAGTAGTAGTAGTAGTAGTAGTAGTAGTAGTAGTAGTAGTAGTAGTAGTAGTAGTAGTAGCAGCAGTAGCTGAAGTGGCAGAAGTGAGAGCAGCAGTGGTGATGAATATGGGTGACGTTGACATCTAGTGGTGGTCAATCCTGGTGTTGAGTCCGCGTGGAGTCAGCGTTCCCAACAACTTGATCAGGTGAGTTTCCCTACGTCGACGGGCGGAAGTGTCCGAATGGCAAAAACTGAGCACACACACACGCACACACTGTACATCGCAGTGGTCTGGCAGATTGAAGTGTCTGGCCACTGCTGTGTCTGCACAGTTCGATATGTCACGCAAGTGCTGCACGAATCTGTCACCCAGCCTTTTTCCGGTCTCACCAACGTAAGCAATCCCACACAGGGAGCACGTAATCGCATAGACTAGATTACGGTCAGTGCAAGTAAACGGCCGCCTGATGTCCCAAATCTTGTCTGGAAAGCTGACTCTGTCATACTCCCACAGGTGCCCACAAGTCTTGCATCGGGGTCGCATACACGATCTGGCCTTAGGTCCATCCCTAGGTATGGGTTCCAGGCGGCTTCTGACAAGGAGATCCCTCAGGTTACGATCCCGTCGATATGCTACCAACGGGGGTTCTGAGAAAACTTTGTGGGTGTCTTCGCCCGCCTGGAGGATCCCATAGTTCTGCAATAGGATGTTCCTCACTTGATCGGCATGGGGGTGATGCGTGAGGACTAAAATGGGACGCTGTGTCTCCTGCTTCCTGGCATTGCGAGGCCTCATTGCTGCTTCTCTCGACACGAGGCTGGCTTTCCGGACAGCCTTAAGCAAAACCCTTTCGGGATATTCCCGTGCCCTAAAAAAATCGAGCATGCGATCACGTTGAAGCGCAAATTCATCATCTTCCAGACAGAGTCTCCGCAAGCGGAGTATCTGACTGAATGGGATGGAGTCTTTGCACTTCACCGGATGGGATGACCGATAGAGCAGGTAGCTGTGACTGTCCGTTTCCTTGTAGTGTACAGTGGTCCGTACTCCCGTGCTGGTCAATACAGCCTTGATGTCCAAAAAGTTCACCTCAGAGGTTGAAATCTCATAAGTGTACTTAATGGACGGGTGGAAGGAGTCCATCGCTAGGATGAACCCTTTCAACTGGCTGTGGGTCAATGACGTAATGCCGAAACAGTCGTCAATGTACCTTTTGAACAGCTCGGGGGCAGGTCCACTGTACTGATGGAAGAAGGTTTCCTCAAGGTAGCCCATGAAGAGGTTAGCATATGAGGGACCCATCTTGGTGCCCATCGCAACACCTGAGATCTGATGGAAAAATACATCATTGAACTCAAAAGTGTTGAGTGTGAGCACAAGTTCGGTGAGCCTCACAATGCTGTTGCTGGAAATCCCTGGTAATGGATGACGGTCGACGAAATGCCTGATGGCACGCAGTCCGTCAGGATGCGGTATGGATGTGTACAGTGCCTTCACATCCATGGTGAAAATCAGCCGTGGACGTTCATCCTGGAATCGAATTTCGTCAATGACACCAAGAGCATGGTTAGTGTCCTTGATATACGATGGCAGGGTGGGAACTATACGTTGAAATACCGCATCGAGGAACTGTGATACCTTCTCAGTGGGGCACGAAATAGCCGACACAATCGGCCTTCCAGGTGGAGTGTCAGACACTTCCCTGATCTTGTGTATCTTAGGGAGCATGTAAAAACATGGATTACCTAGGTCGCTGGGGTCGTGTTTAAGGACCTCTGCTCTACCAGGTAATTCTCCCTGCGATACCAAAGACTGGATTGTCTGGTGGACTCTAGTGTTGTTAGCAAGTGTTGGGTCCGAAGTCACTTTCTCATAAAATATCTGGTCACTCAATTGCCTGTGGCCCTCAGCTCTATAGAGCTCAGCGTCCCAAACAACTACGGCCCCTCCTTTATCAGCCGCTTTGATCACTATATCACGACGTGATCTAAGTGATCGTACGGCAGCCCATTCAAGACGGGTGAGGTTAGACCTCTTGATAGGTGTGGGTCGCAGTGCCTCTATCTGTCTAAGACAAGTCTGGATAAACAGGTCAAGTGTAGGGGACTTGCCAGGACTGGGAGTCCAGTTTCTTTTACGTCTTGAGAAAGCGGCAAACGGATCCTCAGGGTCGCGGTCATAGTCATGGTCACGTTCATCATCTTTGAAGTGATACTTCAAGCGTAAAATACGCATGAAGCGACGTACATCCGACTCAATGCGGGACTGGTCGGACGTTCTTCGCAGTGGGATGAACTTGAGACCTTTCCTTAAGACCGATTCCTCTGCACTGCTCAACTGGATGGTCGGGGGGACAGAAACCACCAGCCGGTGGTTGTTGTGGTTCCTACTGGGGGGGATAGCTCCTACATTGTCCATCACGTGGGTGGGTTCGCTGGTGGGTGGGGTGAATTGATCGCTTCCAGACTGGTCCCCGGCTGTTGGAGGGACTCCCAAACCACCAATGGTGACTGGTTGGTTATGGGTGCCATTAAGAGCAGTGGGGCCAGAGGAAGGTTCAATGGGTGAATCCACCGATGGGAGTGTTGCCGAATGAGAAGGGAGGTTATTGTCAAGATGTGTAATTCTGTTTGGAAAGAGAGCATCTAATTTACTGGTTTTGACATTATTTAAGCATGCATGGTAATGTTGATTACATAAATGTATGAATAACCTAATGACTTTATAAAGTGTATGATTATGATAAGTACGATGCCTCAAGCATGTGGAGGATGTGTCGATGGTGTGTGTTAATTTGGATATCTGTTTGCGAAGGATGTCTGTAGTAAGTCTAAGTCGTTGCATAGCACACTTGGATTCTAACTCCAGAAACTGGGAGAACTGGGATGAGGTTAGAGAGCCTAAAGAAGGGTGGAAATGTGAAACGAATCCTTTAGGGGCCGTGCGTTTCCTAAGGCAGTACAATAAGAAATTCAAGTGGCTGCTAGCTCGAGTTTTATAGAGGGTGGCGTGGGCGAGAGTGTAGCCTACTTGAGATAGGTGGATAGGGAAAGAGGAAAGAAACGTACGAATGTCCCGTAAGGAAGAGCGCAAGAGTTGCTTGGGAGATGTATGAGGCATGGTGAAAATAGGGAAAGAGGGCGAAAGGCTAAAAGGATGAGTAAGGTAATCAATAAGTATAGGTAAACTGGAGAGGCGAGTGAATGAGAGAAAGGAAGGGAGGGATAGACTGAGAGGTGTGGCAAGAGGGGAGGTAGTGTTTGAAAACGTGGGTGTGGTGAAAAATAATGCTGAGATGTAAATGGTAAGGAGGGGGGGGGGGGGGGTTTAGTGTGCTAAAAGATGTAGACTGGTAGGGGAGAAGAGTGTAAATAAATATATAAATATGAGAGTAATGAAAAGGTGATGATAGTGCAATGTTGGATAAAACTAAATTGATAAACTGAAAAGTATATTTTTAAAAATGCAACATATATCAGTACAAATAAAACAGAAATAAACACTATACCTACGTAAAGTACTAGGAAACACTGATGGGGACGGTCCAAAAACACGGTATGGCAGCAGAAGTATAATTCAAGTGAATCAACGAAAAAACTCAAATGAATCAAAACGGAAAAGTAGAAAACGGTAAGGGCTGCCTGAAGCCGGTGATCGTAAAATACTAACGAAAGAGTGAAAATGGAAAGGCTTCGTATGGGAACAAAACAGACAAGGGACGTTTCGGGTACAAACCCTTCGTCAGCACAACAATACACAAATAAACGTGGAAAACAAATAAAATATAATGAAAAATAACTTGTATCGTCTGTACTCAATGGTGGTTGCAGTATGAATGAAATGTTAGCGTGGCGTGGGTAGAGGATAGGGTGCCCCAGGGGGCTGATCTAATTGATAAGCAAAGGTCAGCGTCAGGGAACAGAACTTTCCAGACTGTAATGGAAGATAAAAGACATATCGGTAGTAGTAGTAGTAGTAGTAGTTAGTAGTAGTAGTAGTAGTAGTAGTAGTAGTAGTAGTAGTAGTAGTAGTAGTAGTAGTAGTAGCAGTAGTAGTAGTAGTAGTAGTAGTAGTAGGAGTAGTTGTAGTAGTAGTAGTGGTAGTAGTAGTAGTAGTAGCAGTAGTAGTAGTAGTAGTAGTAGTAGTAGTAGTATAGAACGCTGTAGTGGATTAGTAGGGGACGGTGGAGGGGGCGAGGTGAAAGGGTCACGGCGGAGGTGGGGGGGGGGGGGTTGTTGGATGAGCGAAGGTCGAATCTTCGCGAAGGAACGATGCGATAGTAAAGTGGAATACACCGATAAATAGATAGATGGATAGACAGATAGATAGGTAGATAGACAGAAAAGAGGGGAGAGAAGGGAGAGAGAGAGAGAGAAGAAAAAAAATAAAAAAAATTAAAAATAAATAAATAAATAAATAAATAAAAAAAAAAAAAAAAAAAAAAAAAAAAAGGGGGGGGGGGGGTTGGTTTGAGGCGACCCGGTAGAGAGGGGGAGTTAGAGAGAGAGAAGGGGGGGGGTGGGAAAAGGAGAAAGAGAGAGAGAGGGTGGGGACAAAGAAAGAAACAAAGAGAGAGAGAGAGCGAGAGAGAGAGAGAGAGAGAGAGAGAGAGAGAGAGAGAGAGAAAGTGGGGAGGGGCGGTGAGAGAGGGCGAGTAAACAGCCGAGTGATAGCTGGGTCTATAACAAGATATGAAGTGAGTAGAAAAGTGCCAGAAGACAATAGAGAATAAAAAATTTTTTCGCGGCGGTGGTGGGGTTTGAACCTGCGACCTTATTGGTACGACAACTCCGCCTGGCAGGTGAGAGCGTGGCTCTACCGTGTGAGCTATCCACGAACACAAAAATATTCGTTTCAAACCCAAAGTCATTTCTAGATCCCTCTCTCACCCACTTCTTGAGATCGCCGATCGTTCACCACCATCGCGAAGTAATTTTGACCAGCAGTTAAGCTTAATAGCCAATATTCTCATCACAAACATATAACATAGAAACGATTGAGACATTGAGTATGCTCCGGTGTATGGGGTGAATTTTTAATTCAGAAAAGTGAGTGGAGCAGGCACTTATG
>NC_088369.1:17483152-17493152 GCF_034508935.2 Berghia stephanieae
ATGACTTTATAAAGTGTATGATTATGATAAGTACGATGCCTCAAGCATGTGGAGGATGTGTCGATGGTGTGTGTTAATTTGGATATCTGTTTGCGAAGGATGTCTGTTGTAAGTCTAAGTCGTTGCATAGCACACTTGGATTCTAACTCCAGAAACTGGGAGAACTGGGATGAGGTTAGAGAGCCTAAAGAAGGGTGGAAATGTGAAACGAATCCTTTAGGGGCCGTGCGTTTCCTAAGGCAGTACAATAAGAAATTCAAGTGGCTGCTAGCTCGAGTTTTATAGAGGGTGGCGTGGGCGAGAGTGTAGCCTACTTGAGATAGGTGGATAGGGAAAGAGGAAAGAAACGTACGAATGTCCCGTAAGGAAGAGCGCAAGAGTTGCTTGGGAGATGTATGAGGCATGGTGAAAATAGGGAAAGAGGGCGAAAGGCTAAAAGGATGAGTAAGGTAATCAATAAGTATAGGTAAACTGGAGAGGCGAGTGAATGAGAGAAAGGAAGGGAGGGATAGACTGAGAGGTGTGGCAAGAGAGAGGTAGTGTTTGAAAACGTGGGTGTGGTGAAAAATAATGCTGAGATGTAAATGGTAAGGAGGGGGGGGGGGTTTAGTGTGCTAAAAGATGTAGACTGGTAGGGGAGAAGAGTGTAAATAAATATATAAATATGAGAGTAATGAAAAGGTGATGATAGTGCAATGTTGGATAAAACTAAATTGATAAACTGAAAAGTATATTTTTAAAAATGCAACATATATCAGTACAAATAAAACAGAAATAAACACTATACCTACGTTTTTTGCCATTCGGACACTTCCGCCCGTCGACGTAGGGAAACTCACCTGATCAAGTTGTTGGGAACGCTGACTCCACGCGGACTCAACACCAGGATTGACCACCACTAGATGTCAACGTCACCCATATTCATCACCACTGCTGCTCTCACTTCTGCCACTTCAGCTACTGCTGCTACTACTACTACTACTACTACTACTACTACTACTACTACTACTACTACTACTACTACTACTACTTACTTACTACTACTACTACTACTACTACTACTACTACTACTGCTATACTACTACTACTACTACTACTTACTACTACTACTACTACTACTACTACTACTACTGCTGCTACTTACTACTACTACTACTACTACTATTACTACTACTACTACTACTACCTTACTACTACTATAATATGTTCATACTACTAAAAGTACAACTTCTACCTACCTACTATCTATCTATCTATCTATCTATCTATCTATCTATCTATCTATCTATCTATCTATCTATCTATCTATCTATCTATCTATATATCTATCTATATATCTACTGATTATCCACCGATTCATAGTCATCTACCTTCCTAGCTATCTCTCATTGTGTCCAATCATCCACTTTTTTACCCATTAATATACATATAGACCCAGCTATCACTCGGCTGTTTACTCGCCCTCTCTCACCGCCCCTCCCCACTTTCTCTCTCTCTCTCTCTCTCTCTCTCTCTCTCTCTCTC
Organism: Berghia stephanieae; assembly: GCF_034508935.2. NCBI lineage: Eukaryota > Metazoa > Mollusca > Gastropoda > Nudibranchia > Aeolidiidae > Berghia > Berghia stephanieae. The sequence goes on from NC_088369.1 coordinate 17,484,677, forward strand.
TCTCTCTCTCTCGCCTCTCTCTCTCTCTTTGTTTCTTTCTTTGTCCCCACCCTCTCTCTCTCTTTCTCCTTTTCCACCCCCCCCCCTTCTCTCTCTCAACTCCCCCTCTCTACCGGGTCGCCTCAAACCAACCCCCCCCCCTTTTTTTTTTTTTTTTTTTTTATTTATTTATTTATTTATTTATTTATTTATTTTTATTTTTTTTTATTTTTTTTCTTCTCTCTCTCTCTCTCCCTTCTCTCCCCTCTTTTCTGTCTATCTACCTATCTATCTGTCTATCCATCTATCTATTTATCGGTGTATTCCACTTTACTATCGCATCGTTCCTTCGCGAAGATTCGACCTTCGCTCATCCAACAACCCCCCCCCCCCACCTCCCCGTGACCCTTTCACCTCGCCCCCTCCACCGTCCCCTACTAATCCACTACAGCGTTCTATACTACTACTACTACTACTACTACTGCTACTACTACTACTACTACCACTACTACTACTACAACTACTCCTACTACTACTACTACTACTACTACTACTACTGCTACTACTACTACACTACTACTACTACTACTACTACTACTACTACTACTACTACTACTACTACTACTACTACTATACTACCGATATGTCTTTTATCTTCCATTACAGTCTGGAAAGTTCTGTTCCCTGACGCTGACCTTTGCTTATCAATTAGATCAGCCCCCTGGGGCACCCTATCCTCTACCCACGCCACGCTAACATTTCATTCATACTGCAACCACCATTGAGTACAGACGATACAAGTTATTTTTCATTATATTTTATTTGTTTTCCACGTTTATTTGTGTATTGTTGTGCTGACGAAGGGTTTGTACCCGAAACGTCCCTTGTCTGTTTTGTTCCCATACGAAGCCTTTCCATTTTCACTCTTTCGTTAGTATTTTACGATCACCGGCTTCAGGCAGCCCTTACCGTTTTCTGCTTCAGCAGTCGCAACTTCACTTCCCTCGTAATGACGCATGGTAACTTAGTAACTGGCTCTAACTATCGGAACAATGGCGGACGCACTTATGAAATATTTCTCCGACGAGCATAAAAGCGTATCCATGGGGGGGCGGGGGGGGGGGGGCATTATAAATCTGATCATGTTTTGACTTTTACACATTTTAATCACAAGACATATGGAAAGTTCTAGCCAGCATGAAGAATAAAAAGCACCGATTTTCTTTGTTTAGAACCACGATGGCCACCGTTGCTGGGTAACCTGACATCAGACTATCGAATTCAATTCTGTGCCTGATGGTAAAACTATTACATCTGCTGTTTGGAAGAATAGTGATCTCCTATCCTATTTTTTCTATTAAATGATGGATTTTATCAAGTGTTTCAAGATGTCGAGGTTGAGCTAACACCTAGAGGTAGGAGAATTATTGGGGATTGAACAGACTGCAGGTTTCAAGCCTGGAGTCACGGCACTATAGGATAAAGCAAATGCATTTCCATAATCAATACGCATTTCCCGTATCGTGCTTGCAATTAGTATGCCTTTTTATCTCGCAGTGATAAATCGAAACACACACACACACACACACACACACACACACACACAAGCATATATATATATATATATATATATATATATATATATATATATATATATATATATATATATCGAAGATGACGTCACTCAGGCCTTTTTATTGTTCTTTGCCATCCACATTTATGAGTAATTCAAACTAAAATGCATTAACTAAAAACGATCATGGTTACACACAGTTTTTGTGTTGGTCCGTTTTTACTTCCGGATGGCAATGTCATGAGCTTCTTAGCCAAGCGCATACTATCTATCTATCTATCTATCTATCTATCTATCTATCTATCTATCTATCTATCTATATATATATATATACATACATACATATATATATATATATATATATATATATATATATATATATATATATATATAAATATATATAAACAAACAAAACGTGTATGCATAGACTAACACCAAAACATGCACACACAGACTCAAGTGGGCGCACATACACACACCCACAAACATAAACACACATACACACACCCACAAATACAAACACACATACACGCATACACACACAAACTCAAAGGCACTAACACAATGACACTCACGCGCATTCATATAAACACACACACATAGACACAAACTAACACAAAGACAAACACACACTAACACAGACACACACACACACACACACACACACACACATGCACGTGAAATATGTCAACCAGATTATCGATTGAATCATTGGAGCGGCACGTGACGAGAATCCAATTCTTTTGAATTCGACAATTTAACGTGTCACCACCTGCAAATGCTTTGCTTTTTTAAAAAAGTGTTGTTACTGGCTTGGTAACCCTTGTAAAGCGCTTTGAGCAGGTTTAGTGGATAATGTTCTATACAATTGCTTTGGCTCACTAGATTATATCGGGCCAAACGAATGCCAAAGAATTGTGAAATAAACCAAAGACATTAAGGTTTGGATTCATGCACTTTAACATTCTATACAATGGAATGCACATAAACAAAATTCTCTTAAATTCAACTTCTGCATAAAGTGAACACTTTTTGCTGGTCCCAAATTGTCTGTTCTTTATCTAAGTATGTTCCATTAATAATGGATAAAATCAACTTTGATAAATTCAACACCTTTGTTGGTCTCAAATTGTCTGTTCTTTATCCAAGTTTGTTCCTTTGATTATGGCTAAGGTCACACTTGCTTAAAGTCAAACCAAATCTCTCTGGTCCTACAGTGTTGTCGTTATCAGGAATCCATTGTATTTATACACAGCAATATTATAACACAATATAGTGTAACTCGAACTGAAGTTTTATGTTTCAGGCTTTTGTTTTATGATGATATGCGTGTAGGTAAAATACTCACAACACATGCCTGCCGGATTTAATTTTACGAATACACATAACTAATGTGTAACCTTGAACGTTTAGAGTCCGATTGATAGTATTAATTTAGTGATAACTAATCACCAGAATGGCTGTCTTTTGTTTTTGTTTTTAAGGGTTTTACGGCGCTTGCAACACATTTAGGTTATATGGACGCCAGTAAAAAGGAAGAAAATTTGATAGTACAGATATTCTTGATCGAAAATTAAAAGTGCTTGAAGAAAAAGTAAGACAAAGGGGAATCGGTTCAAATAGGGAACAGATGTAGAGTCCAAGAGCATACTATCAGTGTACATAGTTTGAGATCACCTAAAAGTCCCAACCAGACACCAGCACCACTAAGAGGAATATACTCAAATGTTTACAAATCCTATGTTAAAAATGAAGAAAACTACATGAGAGAAAGATGGTTTACAAGAAAAAAAATTATCATCTCCCAAATATATAACTATACATTCGACTGTTTCCCTCCCAGCCAAGGACTCCGGCCAGGGTCAGGACAAAACCAAGTAATCTCATTCCAAGACAAAGACAGAAAGCAATTGGAAAACAGACACAGGGTGATAGAAGACACAGCAGTTACCTCCCTGCCCACTATGGGAGGTCAGGATCCCCACCCAGAAATGGCTGTCTTAAATTTATCAAAGATTTCCACACGTGACTGATATCTTAATGTTAGTGTTGTTGTAGTGAATTCAGCGATTTGGTTAGTGTTTTCTTTTTTTTGTTTTGTCACTAGTAGTAAAAAAAAGAGCTTTTATATAGCGCAATATCCACGAAACGTGCTCAAAGCGCTTTACAAAGGGCTCCTAGCCAACAGCAAAACTTAACATGTAGAACGAGACATGACGCCTGTTAGGCGATATTACAAATTTTGTGCTGCCAGACACAACGCTGTTAACGAGCAGGTACATATTTTACACCTGAGTACGGTGAGAGAATGTGAGTAAAGAGTCTTTTCCAAGGACTCAACTATGCGTTGAGGGAGGCTCGAACCCAGGACCTTCCGATCCGAAAGCGAGTGTCATAGCACAAGACCACATAGCCGCACGAATCCATTGCGTTGTAAATAAAGGTCATATCAGCGCCAGTAAAAAGGAAAAGGAGCTTAAATTAATTAATTAAATTAATTTTGGTCAGACAGATGAACCCTGAATAAATCTGACAAAGACCTATGTTTGATTGTGATTCGATGATAAATAGTGGTTTAATCTTGGGGATTCCATTATCATGAGTAGGGATGAGGTATACGGCCATTTCACGTTCATAACAATATCAATTTAATTTATCTTTTATTTGGCAATGCAGCTGCTGCATCGAACGGCTGGCAACACATCTAACCGATTTAATGAACTAAAATGGTGTGGGGGGGGGGGGGGGGATGGGAAATGACAATAAACCTTTGTTCTCCTGTAGACAATGATAGATACATAAGGGAAAAGGCGTGTATTTGTTTGTTTATGTTTTATGCTCCCATTGTCTGTAGTTCTTCACCATTCAGTGGTAGGAGCGGGGTTGTGGATTCCCAGTCATCTTTTAAAAAGAAATTAAAATCTCATCTTATGAGAAGCTCACTCGAGATTAAATAAAACATAATTTTAATAAGATATACATTTGTTACATCAAAATTCTCATGACATAATATTGTTATAATCTCCCTTCCTCCGCCATTATTGTTAAAAGTCCTGATATGATTTTATTCAATAATTCATGTTAACAGATATTTTTTCGTCCCTGTATGCATATGCACGTTTTGGTGAATGTGTGTGTCTTTGTCAGGGTGTGTGTGTATGTATGGACGTGTTGTGTCTGTTTGTGCGTGCTTGTATAAATGTGTGTACAAAATGTTTTTAATGATGTTTTACAATTTGGGCACCTAGAGCTGTTTTGTCAACGGGATTGGGCGCTATACAAATAAACTTTATTATTATTATTATTAATTATGTTTTGGATGTTTTTAGGGGTTTTACGGCACTTGCGACACATTAAAGTCATATCAGCGCCAGTAAAAAGGAAAAGAATGGGAGAGTAAAAAGTTCTAGAATTACAATTAAAGCTCCCGAGGAAAGGTAAGACAAATGGGAATTGGTTCAAATAAGGAACAGATGTAGATTCCAAGAGCAGACTATCAAAGGACTTAGTTTGAGATCATCTAAAAGTCTCATTCTGACACCAGCACCAAGAAGAATACACTCAAATGTTTACAAATCATATATATGCAAACAAAACATAACACAGTGCATAACAGAGTGATGATTTACAAGGAAAACAATATCATTTCCCCGAAACTCTAACTATACATTTGACTGTTTCCCTCTCAGTCAGGGCATCCGGCCTGGGCCAGGACAAAACCATGCACACTCGAGCACATAAATCTCGAACTAGTCGTGTTTTAGACGTCCGTGTTTTCGAGTTGTCTGTATTGTGTATTTGTGACCCTACGCCTCGAAGCGGTATTAAGTCGGGATTTGGAAAACGACTCAGTCCTTAACTTGCTCTTTGGCTTTCATTGATTCTACACAATTCTAGCACATCCGCAACAAAAAGGATGACGTAATTTTAAATCTCTCTATACACAATCAAGTAATGATAATCTCATCTTCAACAAAAAGGGGAAATGATTTTAAATTTCTCACGTTATTACAAAGTAATAATAATCTATCTAGCTTGCCAACTATTCTTCAATTAAGGGTAATTCTATAAGCTTGGATCTTTGTTGTATTCCACAATGCAGTAGTACAAGAATTCAAACAGATGAGTGCCTGTTCTTAATAGCCTTTATTTCTCCGGAAATACTTCGATCTTTCCATTCATTCAACTAAACATTGCATTTGAGTATTGATGATTGATGGTATGCGTAACCTTCGAAGTGTACTGTCTGTTAGAATTTGATGAGACGTCATCACCTAACTGAACTTAGAGGCAGCGAAAATGCGTGCCAAATTTAAGTAATTATTACAAATAAACATTATTAGAGTGAAAGAATGTTTGCCGACTTGACATGTGATGAACTGATCTAGATACGCATCGTCTGCGATTAAAACCTTTTTGCCACTTTTGAAGTTTCCAGTCTTTGTATTTTAGTCTCAGGTTTCGTGTTGTTTTAAATCCTCTTAAGTTATCTGAGGTTACATGTGTTTAAAATAATCGACGATCGCTAATACGAGGGTGAGTCAAAGAGTAATGGGACAAATCTCCTACCGAGTTCATTTCTTTATCACGTGATGTCATATTTGGCTCAATTAAACAAACACGTGCACTCTTTGGGCCAAAAGTAAAAAGTTTTAATTTTGTCAAATTTTGACGAAGTTATCACAATTCAAAATAGCTGCCCCCATGGATGTCCGTCAGCGACAGAAAGCTGTCATTGAATTTCCTGTTTTCGAGGACGAAACATCGAGTAACATTTTTAAACGCATTGGTAAATTCTATAAAACTCCGGCATTTTGTAAAGGTAGTGTTTTAGGCGGGCTGAACCTGAGTCGAAGAGATAATCATTGGAATGGCGACACCCCTCTTTCTCAAAGACCAAAAAACTTCAAAGCTGAGAAAGGCGGAGACTATGTTGAGAAGTGGCATTCTATTTGGCTAATGCCAAAATTTGATTTGAGATATATTGCACGGTATTGATTCAATTATTGTTTTAAAGAAATGAACAGAGTTCCATTACCAATTGACTCGCCCTCGTACGGTAATATAATTACAGTTTAAGAAAATTTGATGATTTAGTCACTGTTATTGACATTCATTCGACTTCGAGAGTTTCTTTAAGTTGCCTCCCTTTTGTTTCCGGAAGTAGCATGATAATTCCAGAACACAAGATAGCGAGGCCAGCCATGATGATATAGCAGATGAAAAAAGAATCTGGATCATTTGGAATAAGATAAGGGCAGCTACTCCTCCCAGACGGAGTATAAAGTTTGTCCAGCTTGTCCCAAGTCCTCGGACAACAGTGGGGTAAAGTTCTACCGTGTATGTCAACATTACTCCCCAAAACCCACCAATGGTAGACCTTGCAACAATGGCCATTATCAAAACTCCTGTTGTTTTGGCAAAACCCGAGGCTAGTTGATGGAAGAAGGCAGCTGTCAATAAACACACTCCAGAAATTCCAGAAAATGCAATGCCTGACGGTTTTCGTCCAATCACGTTTGGAAGAATCATGAATGTTGGGGAGAACAAGATATCAAAAGCGTTCATCATAATAAAATTTATGTAAAAGTCTCCGCTTAGCGCTTTGACGCCGAAGCCCATTGCGAAAAAAATTAAACTCATCGTGAAATTTGGCAAAATTAAAAGTAAAGTATATTTTTTGTACGGGGGTTTAAATAAATTAAAAATACTGGAGCGTGCTTCATCCTGTAGTAAACTCGTGTTTTCATTCATTTACTCATCTTTGCCGGTTTCCGATTCATGTGTAGAATTTACCCATCCACTGGTATCATTTATTGGCAAATCTTTATAACCTTTTGAGACCTCTTCGGAATTTTCTACAACTTTTTCTCCCTCTCTGTTGCAGTTAATTTTAGATTCGATGTCTTCCATGGGTGGCAAAACTTTACCATTTAGTTTTGACATTTTCTTTATATCTTTCTCAAACTTTGAGGTTTTATTTGTTACTTCAAGCCACCGAAGACTTTCAGGTAGCCAGAAGACAGGAAGGATGCTTATTCCAACGACAACTGCTCCAACTATACGAATATGACGTCAATTCTTCAGTAACATGCAAACTACCATAACAACAATGGTCAGAATAGTAGATATTGGTGCAGTAGAAATAGGATTTCTCCACTTTTTGGTGACAAATTGAGCTGTGTAAACAAAATGTAAGATTACAAATCCAGACAGAGACAAACCTATGAAAAATTGCATAACTGCAAACATCTCCCAGGAAGTGGCGAATATGGAAATCACACCGATGGCGCATGTCATTGCAAAAGTGGAGTAGATGGTCATTTTTCTTCCTATAGCGTCTCCTAAATACCCAACAAATGTTGCCCCAAAGGCCATCCCTGCATACTGTAATGATATGATAAGGGAAGCAATCCAGGCTTTTCCACATACCAGGCCCCACTCTGTGACGATAGTAGATGTGCCAGGCCTAAATTCTATGTGTTGACAGGAGTCAAAAAGTGTGCAATTGCCTGTGATAAATTCTGTAGAAGAATTTGTGATCAAATTTTCATTAGTCTCTATGATTGTAATGGAATGATGGCTGTATTTTGATGTAGATCTAGAATTTTCTGGGACATTAGTGGCCACGTTTGAGTCCAAGCATCGCCAACCTGGGTTGTAGTTTCCAAAAGCCATGAACATCTGACTGAAGGCACTGGCCAAGAAGCCCAGGACGAGCACTGCTAGAAATACAAGGACTTGAAAAGGTCCACATCCCACGACATGCTGTATCATGTACTCTGATTTACCTGGAGGGAGAAAGTTTCAGAACGAGAAAAGTCATTACGCATGTTTACAGGGTTACCGCGTGATGTTCTAGAGATCTCATTTGTATCATACTATATTATAAACTTTACACAAGGCAGAAACGTCGTTTGTTTT
>NC_088369.1:17500652-17515652 GCF_034508935.2 Berghia stephanieae
CCATCAACTGCCTGGAAACGTAAACTTACGAACCTGACATATTATCATAAGTTACGTAAAATATTCATATCTCTATTTGTAACTGCCACGATCACTGTTTATCTCTTTTAATTAAATTTCATCATTATTTTTATTTCATTGTAAACAAATCGTTAATTGTTTTTCATTTATAGTAACTAGTAAATTCTGGGGCCTCATTCTACATATATCTTTATGCATAGTCGAGTAGCTCTTTACTCACTTGAGACCATGACATTTTGGAGGGGACACATATAAAGAATTGAATTTATTTAGTTACATATATCTATTTCATCTAACTTTAAAGTTTAAATTGTAAAACTCTTAATTGCTCCACTTGATCATATTTTAATTGAACTCCCTATTTACAGGATTATTTTTTTTTCTTTTTCATTTCTTCATTTAAATGGAATAGCAATTTATCCATTCATTCTTTCATTCAAATTGAATAGCATTTTATTGATTCATTCCTTCATTCATTTATTCATTTATAAATTATTCATTCATTCATTGATCATTTTATTTATTATTCATTCATTCATTCATCCATTCATTCGTTTATTCACTCATTTATCCAATCATTCATACATTTATTCCTCCCTTCATTCTTTCATTCATACATTATCCATTCATTCATTCATCTATTCACTCAGTTTTTCATTCATTCATTCATTCCTTGTCCACTTTGTTATTATATCACTCATTTCATTTTGTTGTTTGCCTCATTCATGAATTGTTTTCAATATGTTTACATTCCATAACGATTCATTCACCTATCATCCAATCACTCAGTGTTGTGAACACATTTTGTAACTATTGTAAATCTTACGATATTTTATTGTTTTGTATTTCAGACATCACTGTTAAACACTCTTCAATGCCTAATTACAATTGTTGAACAACCATTGAACAAGAGAGAGGTCCCAGCCACGAACTGAGTTGGTAAATATATCCTTCATTATTCTCTTTTACATGAGTTGGGCATCACATAGTAACTATAGACATCGTGATTTGTTTTGCATAGTGATTTGTTTTAAATGCATTTTTGGCATATTACTGTTACCGAAAACCACTTATATATTATGTTCTGAAAAGTGAGTCTTTAAAAACTAAATAATAATAAGAGGAGTCTACTAGCCGTCGTGTTATATTTAGTGATAGATAACTTGGGATTATTTTGGCATCCTATTATTGTTATCACACTCTAGTATATTAGCGTCATTGCGAATAATTGTACACAAACTAACGACGAGTCACACACATTGGTGATACATTTTTCGTAGTAACATAGTTTAGAGTACACGCGATTGACACATTGTTATTGACTCAAGTCATAATAATAACTCCGCATTGTATTGACACATTGCTTTATAAGATATAACGATAAAAGGCATCAAATTCAACATACATAATAAGTTGAAATAAGAGAGAGATTTCTAAAAATAGAACAGTTCATTCCAGTAAGTGTAAATAAATAAAACAGTCAGTAACAGTATCCTGTCAATATAATATATATAAAATATCGTAACTAATTTATTGCAAAAATGGAAGCATATAAAAGATACTTAAGTCTCGCAAAGGACTTAGAAATACCCCAGGAAAGAATATTTTCATGGTGCGAAGAGAAAATAAAAGAAGAAAAAGAAGAAAGAATTCGTAGAGAAGAAAATGAAGAAAGAATTCGTAGAGAAGAAAAAGAACACGAAGAAAGAATTCGTAGAGAAGAAAATGAAGAAAGAATACGTAGAGAAGAACAAGAAGAAAGAGTCCAAGAAAGGGAACTAAAAAGACAAATAGCTTTAGCAGAAGAAGAAACCAAAAGGACCCAAATGATGCTGGAAATTGAAAAAACAAAAACCGGTCATGAAAGAAAACATAATAATAGTGATGAATTTTTCGTGAAACTTCCATGCATGCCAACATACGATGAACGCTCAGACTGTCTAGAATCCTTCTTACACCGATTCGAAGTTCAGGCTAAAGGTTATCGTTGGCCAGAAAGCAAATGGGCCACAGCCTTGATTAACTGCTTATCTGGAGAACCGCTAAAAGTTTTCTATACCTTAACAACTGAAGATGCAGATGACTATGGAAAAATTAAAGACGCTCTACTAAAAAGATTTAGATTAACGGAAGATTGTTACCAGGAAAGGTTTCACACTGCAAAACCGGAAAGTGGAGAAGACTTTAATACATTCGTGAACCGAATTACTCAATTTCTAAATCGGTGGCTTGAGTTGGCAAACGTAAAACAAGACGACTTTGCAGGCCTTTACTATCTCACGCTGAAGAATCGAATCTATCAAGCTTGCAACCCAGATTTAGTCGCATTCTTTAAAGAGAGAAAGCCAGAAAACTTGGACAAATTAAAAATCTACGCAGAAAACTTTAACAGCGCACATCCATTGACACCCCTTAGCAGAACATTGAAGGAACCATACTACGCTGCCGCTGCTCAGAGTCCAGGTACACCTAAAGTTCAGTACTCAAATAGAACGAGCCGATCAATCACTCGGAACACGCAAGTGAAACAAGATGACCATAGTAACAAACCATGGAACAAACAGTTCAATAGAGACCATAGCCGACCCTATCAAAACAAAACAAGAAATAGCACTGATAATAATACTGAGTATAAGAAAACCAACAAACCTATAATTAAATGTCAATATTGTGGAATGAAAGGCCACACAGCAGACAAATGTTACAAAATCGTGGGATATCCAAAAGAAACTGCAAATGCATCACTCCAAACAAGTGTAAATAATCAGACACGAGTAATGTCAGGAGAAAATATAAATGTGTATTGCGTGAAAGGTATGTCACTTTTAACACAAACTCACAAGTCAGGATCGCTATTTTTTTGTGAAGGCAAAGCTAATGGAACTGATTGCAAAATATTGAGAGACACAGGATGCAGTACAGTAGGAATAAAAGCATCTTTGATCAATGACGAAAACAAAACTGGAAAAACGGTACAATGCATCACATTCAGTGGCACAGTCGAAACCTTTGAAACAGCTAACGTGTACATAGAAACCCCATACTATACAGGAATAGTGGAATGCTGTATACTTCCCAACCCCGTCGCTGATGTTATTGTTGGCAATATAAAAGGTCTTAAAGACAACCCAACAGATGTAAAAGAATGGTCATTAACCCAAGAAACAGCTTGTCTAGCAGAAACAAGAAAGATGACTAAGACAACAGAGAAGCCAATGACTATTTCTCTAGAACCACAACAATTTGACAGGAACAGGTTCATTGAAGAACAGAAAAAGGACCCGACTTTAACTTCATATTTCAATATCGCAAACAAAGGGACGAAATCAAAAGTTGAATACATCATTGAAAAAGATATTCTGTTCAGGTTACATAGGAAAATAAACAAAATAGCTAAACAACTGGTCACGCCGAGTATTTACAGAAACAAAATCCTTGGAATAGCGCACGATTCAATAACTTCTGGACATCTTGGGAGCTCTTCCACATTGAAGAGAATATCCGAGAATTTCACATGGCCTGGAATTACTAAAGACGTCCGAGAATATGTGAAATCGTGTGACACATGCCAAAGAAGAGTCGCAAAAGGCAGAATACCGAGATTGCCATTAGAGACAACCCCAGTTATTGAAAAAGTTTTTCAAAAAGTTGCAATTGACATATAGGCCCTTTAACAAAATCAGATAGAAACCATACACACATACTAACACTAGTCGATTACGCAACCAGGTGGCCAGAAGCGATAGCATTGAAATCAACTACATCGGATCACATAGCTGAAGCATTGATGACAATTTTTACTAGAATAGGCATACCAAATGAGATACTGTCGGACAATGGACCCCAATTTACATCACATATGATGCATGAAACCATGAAACTCATGGGAATCCAACACTCATTCACAACTCCCTACCACCCCCAAGCAAATGGTCTTTGTGAAAGATTTAATGGCACTCTAAAGAATATGTTAAGAAAAGTGTCAGCAGAAAAAACAGATGATTGGGACAGATACTTACCAGCAATCCTATTTGCATATAGAGAAATACCCCAAGAATCTACAGACTACTCCCCATTTGAGTTGATGTATGGACGATCACATCGCGGCCCGATCAATATAGGTGCCGACATTTGTAAAGGGAATGAGGAGGACAATAACGAAATTATGTTTGCTTACGAATATGTAAGAAACCTGAAAGACAGAATAGAAGACACATGTAAGCTAGCACAGGAATCCGTCACTAAGAAAGCAGAGAAATACAAGGAATACTCTGATCGCAAAAGCAAATCAAGAAAATTTGATATTGGTGACAAAGTACTAATACTCTTACCCGATGACTCGAGTAAACTTTTAGCTACATGGAAAGGACCATTCAAAATAACAGCAGTAAAATCTAATGTTAATTACGAGATTAAAATTAACAACACAACAAAGACATTCCATGAAAATATGCTAAAAAGATATTTTGATAGAGACACAGTGTCGCAACCTATGTTTACTAATATCGAAGCTTCAAATGCAGGATCAATCATACCGTTGGTCATGCGACACAGACACCCGAGACAGAAAAACAAACAAAAATCGCACAATTGCAACCACCTAAGACAAAAAAAGAAGTACGCAAAGTACTTGGGCTCCTAAATTTTTACAGGAAATACATTTACAACTTCGCGCACATCGCGACACCGCTAACAAATCTGACAAAGAATGGGTCACCGAACAAAATTGTTTGGACAGAAGCGTGTCAGAATAGCTTTAACCAATTAAAGGCATTACTCTGTTCAGAACCAATTCTTAAATTACCCGACATGTCAAAAGAATTTGTTGTAAGAACTGACGCGTCTGATAAGGGCATCGCAGGTGTACTATTACAGGAGCATGAGGGAACTCTAATGCCTTGCTTATATGCAAGCAGAAAATTATTGGACAGAGAATCACGATACTCTGTAATAGAGCGTGAAGGACTGGCCATCGTCTTTGCTTTAAAGACATTCAGCAGATATCTACTGCTAAAAGAGTTTGTGGTCGAAACGGACCATAAACCACTCACGTACATAAGAAATAACAAAATGAATAATAGTAGAGTACTAAGGTGGAGTCTATTTTTGCAAAATTACACTTTCAGTATCTCTCACATACCAGGCTGTGAAAATATTCACGCCGACCTACTTTCTCGATTAGTGTAATGACGTGAGAAGGGTATAACTTAACCTCTCATGCATACTGTTAGTTACCTCGAAAATTATGCCAAATCAGAACGCACAATTTCGATAATTTTATTTGTAAACATGATGACCCAACTTAATGTAACATTGAGTATTGTTTGGATATATATACCATACCCATTCATGATTTGGGAAATCTTCTCTTTATCTATTATTGTTATGAATTTTCACTCATTTATGATTAATAATTGAAATGTCAATATTCCATTTACATTTTCATTCATTTCATTCAGTAAATTACCTTCATATCATCGACTTAAATCATGCTTCATTGCCATCACTATTGTTTATCACAATGATTTGTAATCACATTGCCATCATGTTGTTCATCACAATGATTTGTAATCACAATCTTTCATTGTTATTGTCACCCATTCATATACCTACGTTAATATAAACATTTCCATGTCTAGTTAATAAATAATTTAATTGTAGCACAAATCATAACAATGGATTAATGCTAGAGTATCATGATAGTAAATTTACTTCCGTTTGTAAAATCTATCTTTCCCATAATGGTTAAAGAGTATATTTTAAACGTGGGTGGGGGGTGTCACAGTAAAGGTTGTTCACAATTATCTTATTAAATTTTATTTTATTAATAATAATAATAATAATACATGACATTTATAACGCGCATTCTCATCACTGGGTGATGCTCAATGCGCGAAACAATAATACAGTGACATTATTATACAAATGAAACATTATACAAACTACATCAACATAATATTATCATTATACAACAATGTAATAACTAAACATAAAGTCATTAATACAAGATATGTTATAATACATCCACATGCTATGTCAAATACGGAAATAATATAAAATAATGATATAATAACATAAACTAAATTAACATTCATATTGGGGTCAAATTACAAAGATGCATTAATCAAGATGTGTTTTAACAAAGAGATGGTGTTTTAACTTTGATTTAAATATTGATAAGGACTGCGCTTCTCTTATTCTTTTAGGAAGAGAGTTCCAGATGGAAGGTCCGACGTGACTGAACGATCTGCCGCCGTAAAATTTAAGAATTTATTAAGAACTGAATTCATCTCACTCCAGTTATATTTCGGTAGGCTTAGATAAACTTTACCTTCTAATATTAGATCGTCTTTCCTTTTATAGCCTTCCCTCGAATTAATTTCTAATTAGTGAATACTTTTCGTTCTACATTCTGTCACGTAGCCACTTATTATAAAAGCTGATAGGTCTAACATTTGACACTCACTTCTCTTCACAATCTATGCCGACGGCCAGTCGCTCTATTCCTTCTATATACTGTAAGATTTTTATCTTTTGGGACTTTGTAGATATTATATCTACACCATTAAGACGCCGGAGCTTTTAACTTTGATTGTATAATCTTCAAGGATCAAACCCGAGCCCGCTGTCAAAGGATTACATATTAACCCATTACCAATTGCCTGGAAGTGGAATTTTACGAGTCCGATCCTGTTATCAGAGGAATAGATCATCCAAGCCCATCAACTGCCTGGAAACGTAAACTTACGAACCTGACATATTATCATAAGTTACGTAAAATATTCATATCTCTATTTGTAACTGCCACGATCACTGTTTATCTCTTTTAATTAAATTTCATCATTATTTTTATTTAATTGTAAACAAATCGTTAATTGTTTTCATTTATAGTAACTAGTAAATTCTGGGGCCTCATTCTACATATATCTTTATGCATAGTCGAGTAGCTCTTTACTCACTTGAGACCATGACACTGGCTTAAAAAAACTATTCGATAGGTGCAAATCGCTGAGAGTACTCAGTTCTGTGAGTAAAAACTAAAAATAACTGAATCTATCGGCTGGGAGTTGAGACTCTCAATGAGAGTGAACAAGAGACTGCGAAATCGAAGAGTTTGCGTCAAAGAACCCCCCCCCCCAAAAAAAAAAATTGTTAGAAAGTATAGTGGAGACAAAAGCTATTCTAATGACATTGCAATTGACTGAAATAATGTGATTAATCAGAATACACTTTCTCTTTTATGTAATTATTTGCTATTTTGGTTCAATTTCTTTGAGTGCGTTCGGTTGTCTCGATGAAACCCTATTTCTAGGATGAAACTGCCATTGTTCTAAATATAGAATTGACAGTCGACGATAGACCTCATTGCAGTCTATAACCGTCAACAGTCAATATCACGTGTGTTACTAATTTCCAGTTTGGAAATCTTTTGCGTTGTAAGTATGAGTTAGTGTCTATCTTTCCTATCTTCATGTTGTAGAGAGGTGATGTTACCGGCACAAAATAACCGAATTAGTGACCATCCTTACAACGCTCACTTCTAGGCAAGTGACTAGCTAGTCCGAGACTAGAATGCGTACATGAAATCGGATTTTATTTTGACACTTGCTTCGCTTGAGCTTAAGACGAGCTAGTCATTTACAAGACAAGTAAATAACTAAATCTAGTCCTCGTTTATGAAAACGGTCCCTGGTGTTCACTCACATAACGTTTTTTAAAAATTTTGACCAGGTATTTTATGTGACATTCAAAACATGCTAAAGGCGCCGTTGATCAGCGACATGGTCTTGGTTTATACCCGAAAGGTGCAGAAACTTGAGTTTTTCAGGGTAATTCTATCATTCGTTGACTCAAATGATTATTTACGAAATCTGCTAGGGCATTATGACCGGTCATGTGACGTTAGGAATCGCCCTCTGGTCGCCTTGTTGCCAGATTCATTTGCACGCACCTACTGACTTTATGAACCTGGCCGGTTTTGATCGAAAACGACGAAAACGGTTTTAAAGTGGAAAACGGTCAAAATGATCAAATTTGAGTTTTTGGTTGTTTCAGAAACTACAAATATTTTCCCACATGAAAACATAATAATTCAACATAAACATTGACGAAAAGTTAAATAAATTTCAAGTTAAAAAATACAACTATCAGTGAAACATTCAAAACGAAAGTTGACTTTCTCTCAGATAGCCACTCTTTCCAAGGCTTAGTAAGACTGAGTCTTTTCCTCAGCCCAATAGCGTGTAACATACGTTTCTTTATCTATCTCAGAGAAAGGATGACTGTTTCCACAATTTCATGGTTCAACCAATAATGAACTTTAAAAACTGTAAACAAGTCAAGGTTTCCCTGACAACCTTACACATGAATGATTCTGATTGATCAACGGTCATCACATGCGCCTATCGGCCATTAAAATGCCCGGGCGATGGGTCATGACGTCAGCATGCGTGTGTTACAAATGTGTGTGTTTGTGCATTTTGATACACACCACGTGCTATTATTTCTTTGTCTAGCTGCATTGGTAAGGTGGGGTGATTTCACACTCGGGGTAATTCCACACCCACATTCATTATATCTACTTCAAGCTTTTAAAAGCCCATTGAAGGTAAGTGCAACACTCATTGATTTTAAATATTGCAAAATATTGTTAAATTTTCTTCAACTTTGAAGCACAAGGTAGAAATGCTTAATCATTCATCGGACATGTAAAATTTACCCCCAAACCTGTTCTAAATGCCTTAAGTAAAATGTGCCTATTTTAGATTTATAAATGTCAGGGAAATTCCACACCCTACAGGTCTCGAATCTCTAGTGTGAAAATATTTAATCAAAATCCTATGCCAATGGTTTTATTTTACAAAGACAGGCTCCAGCTAAATTCCACACCCGACAGGTTTCGAATTTCTACTGTCTTTTTTATGTGAAAATATTTAATTAAAATCCTCTGTCAATGGTTTTATTTTATAAATAAAGACCCCAGCTATCATTTCAAGTAAATCGTTATATCCTTATCCAATTTTTTGTTGTTTTTTGTTTACTTTTGTTTTTCTTAGAAAATCACATTATCCAAAATTCTTGGGTGTGTGTAGCCTATTAATCCTATTTGAATAATAAGCCGCATTGTGGGCCTGTATTATGTTACTTATGTCTGCCCATGCTTTAGAGCTGGATCTAGAAGGGATTTATGTTCCCGTTTTTCTCCTTTTTCTATAGAGATTGGCTAATCAGGGTGATGAATTACACGAAAAGACGGTGTCGTATGACCATGCAGATATGATGAAAGCGGTCGATTACGTTACATCTAGAGGGATGGGCTGCAAATGTGCTGCCAAATTATACAACCTAAACTGGGGAACAGTCCGTGATTCAGCATAATGGGAGAAGATATTTACTGCTTACTCAAATCGTGAGACTGCACCTGGGATCGATCTCCTTCCCTTTGATTGTGAATCGAGTGCTCTACCAACTGACTGAGCTATCGAGACCCCCACTCAGGCCTATTGGTTTCATGTCACAGTTTACAAAGATTGTTGTAGTGTTCATTTCAGACGTTAATTATTGTTCCTAATTGTGTCATTCTCGTTTTTGCATGCTTGTCATGATGGGTGTGGAATAACCCCAAAATGTTGAAACCCGAGTAAAGGGAAAATGTGGAAGTTATGAATGTTGTTTCTTTTTTAAATGTTATTTGTACAGAATCCAAGTGTGAATGTCTGTGGGATATTTGTATCCTGTTTGTGTGATCACCTCATCAATAGAAACTTTATGACAATAGATTGAAAAAGTTGGGTGTGGAATTTACCCACCTAACTAAAAAATGAAAAAAAGTTAAATGTATGGATAAACAGAGAGAGAGACAGACCTGTTAATGGATAAATAGATAGGTAGGTAGATAGATAGATAGATAGATAGATAGATAGATAGATAGATAGGCAGATAGATAGATAGAGGGGACCTTTTTAGACATCAACAATGTGGGTGAACGTTGAGAAAAACTTGAGAGATTCAATAACATGTTTTCATGTAAGTCATTACACAATAAGCCCCACCCCTCCTCCTCAAGCTGTAATCTGACTCAAAATGGAAACAATGCAATGAATAATTTGACCAGCCCATTTCTTTGATTGCAATCTCATTGGTCAATATGTTTCCAGTTGATTGACTATGACTTACTTTGAAACAAAATGCTTTCTTAAACTATCCCTACAATTCTTTGCTCCGCCTCCATCCCTTTCTTCATGCCTACCTCACTCTCTCCGTCTCCCTTTTGTTTCTTTCACACATACAAACAAACACACACACACACAAACACACACACACAATATATATATATATATATATATATATATATATATATATATATATATACACACACTTATACAGGCTTCAATCTTTACTATATTATTTCCCTCCCGCTCTCTTAATGCACAAGCAGTCTCTCTCCCCTCCCCTTCTCGCTTCTCTTTTTCATTCTCTCTCTCTCTCTCTCTCTCTCTCTCTCTCTCTCTCTCTCTCTCAAACACACAGACACATACACACACGTATGTGTTTTACTCTCTCATTCTTTCTCTTCCTCTCTCATCCTATTTCGTGATATATCTTTCCCTGCCCACCCGGCTTCACGTAGTTTCAAACTATACTTTGAAATTATAAACCCTTATTTAATTTTTGACATTTTGAAATCGTATTTCTTCTATTATATAAAACAGAATGCCACATAAATAATTCTCATCTCATTGATTTTTTATTTAAATATCAAAAATTCTACAAAAAGTGAGCAATGTCATAAAATTGTCGCATATTTTCTTTTTGGATGTTTTATTTATTTTAAGGACATCTTACATAATAATAAATAACTACAAAAGTAATAATTGGACTGTTTCAAAAATGTGCATGTACATTATTAAATGTATATTTAAGCTCATGCCAAATTTAACTATTCTCGTCAAATTTTCGATGCTTGTATCTAATGAATTATCATTGCCCATTTGTTTGACTGTGCGTGAAAACGGTGCCTCACATCAAAGTCGATTTTCTCAAAACTTGGTTTTTACACTCTCCCAACTTCAAACGGTCATATCTCGGCAATGAACAATCAGAATAGTACAAATTTGGTACAATTCAATAGTCTGATGTCACGCCGCCCGGCAACGGCGGCCATCTTGGTTCTAAACAAAGAAAATCATTGCTTTTTATTCTTCATGCTGGCTAGAA
The DNA here is from genome assembly GCF_034508935.2 of Berghia stephanieae. Lineage (NCBI taxonomy): Eukaryota > Metazoa > Mollusca > Gastropoda > Nudibranchia > Aeolidiidae > Berghia > Berghia stephanieae. Next base: position 17,511,891 of record NC_088369.1, read on the forward strand.
CTTTTCATATGCCTTGTGATCAGAATGTGGAAAAGTCAAACATGATCAAATGTATGGGGTTTTCCCCTCTGGATACGGTTTTATGCTCGCCGGAGATATATTTCTTACGGCGTCCGCCATTGTTCCGATAGTTTAGAGCCAGTGTTACTAAGTTACCATCATTGACTTACTAATAATAGACCGGAAATCTCCACTGCGCGGCGGGGCAAAATGCGATGCTTTTTGAGTGCGCAGCCATTATCGCCTATATGACTCCACCCTCGGGTCTGCGTGTAGTACTCCCGCGCATTGTTCGAATGGCATGTATGGTTTACAACCGTATCGCCTCGTCGGTTATGAATGTTTCAACTTAGTTTGACTTATAACATACCAGGCATCGACAGCAATACTCAGTCTAATTGAGTCAATCTATATACTGAAAGTAGAAAATCACGAAAATACACTAAGGAGGTATGCATGCAACCAACATAATTGATAAACCCAATCATATTTCATCGATCTTGTTGTCGCAATACATCCCGATGGGCAGTGCAGCTCCTACCCATTGAGTAAGTGTATGCAAATGATGGTGCAGAACTGCGTCTCTGTCTTAGCATCAACAACAGTCAGTGTGCAATGCAAGTGGGATTATAGGTATCGTAGACATGTCGGCATGTTCGTGTCTGATTCATGCTGCGTGCCACACAATATCAATAGTGGTAAGCTAGGTCTTAAATAACCTATGTAATTTAACTTTTGTTGTTGTTGTTTCTTTATTTGTGTATGATATTTTATATTTTTATCTATAAATCCCGCCTAAGCGAAAGCCCCTTACTGTGTTGATGCGAAAAGGCCCCGATTTTAAATATATTCCGCAACAAGCATTGATAATTGCTAATTGTTTTTTGGGTTTTTCTGTTTTGTTTTGTCAGTGACTGAAGAAAAAGAAATGGAAAGGCTCATGTTGTGTTGCCTGGAATTGTTCTAATAGACAGACCAAGAGGTCCGAACTTCATTCTATTGACAGAGAAGAAGATCTTACCTTCCACCGTTTTCCTTCAAATCCTCCAATGAGAAAACAATGGATTGTCGCGATTAAACGACAGAAATTCACACCATCTCGGTTCACTAGAATCTGCAGCAACACTTTACAGCCACAGACTTTACAGCGAGCAAAACAAGGCGGCGATTGAAAAAGACTGCAATTCCTTCCGTTTTTACATATCCACAACATTTGCAGCCGAAAACGGCCATCCAGAGGAGAAAATTAATAAGAAACCCAACTATGAACAGCAATCGACCATTTCGAACCAGTGAAAATCTAAATTCCGCTCTTCAAGACCACACGTACTTTTGTTCAAATGCAAATAAACAAACTAAACTAGAAAACCAACTGGCAAGGCTAAGGAAAAAACTCAAAAACAATCGCACAAAAATTATGCGATCAAAATCCCGTAACAAAAAATTGACAGAGATCATAAGCGGTCTTAAAAATCAACGGTTAATAAAGGCCAAAGCTGAAGCGATTCTACAAAAAACTTTTAGTGGAATGTCTCTGGACCTTTTTCGTCATATTCAAAGATGTGGTAACGCAAAGAAAAGGATTTACCTTCCTAAGGTGAAGAAGTTTGCCCTTGCTCTTCACTTCTTGTCTCCGAAGGCATACGAGTTTGTGAGGCCCATTTTGCGTCTGCCTCACCAACGGACTCTTCGTCACTGGAAAGCGTCAATTAGTTGCTCGCCTGGATACCTGGACAATATGCTACAAGTTGCGTCGAAAAAAGCTGAGGAGACCAATAGTAAATACTGCTCGTTGATATTAGACGAAATGAGTATAAGGCAGGACGTGTCATGGGTACCCAGTGAGCACAGATTCTGCGGATTCAGAGACTTCGGACAAGACCCGTCGACAGTCGGGAGGCTACGAATGCACTGGTATTCATGCTGGTCAGTTTGAAAGGGAGATGGAAAGTGCCAATGGCCTATTTTTTGACGGACCATATTAACTCCTCTCAGCTGACATTTTGTATCAAAGAAGCCATGGAAAAAGCAGCAGACTACAATCTCATAGTAAAAGCTGTTGTCGCCGACGGTCTGAAGGCCAACATGAAAGCCGCAACAGAGCTGGGCTGCGACATAAATCTGGAGACTTTGAAGACCAACTTCAAACATCCCCACCCTCAGTTTAAGGATGAAAATGTCTACATGATATGTGACCCTCCCCATATGCTGAAGCTATTCAGAAACTTACTGGCGGACACAGGAAGCTTGACGAGAACCACGAACAGCGGAGTGAAAGCAATTTCTTGGCAATACATTGTCCAACTTCACCTGCTACAGAAAAAAGACAGTATGTACCTTGCAAACAAGATCACGGAAAAACACATCAAGTTTCAAAATGTGAAAATGAAAGTCAAAATAGCCGCGCAAACACTGTCCAATAGCTATTGACCATCTGAGGGACGACCTAAAGCTGGAGCAATTCAAGGACTCTGAGGAAACGTGCCTTTTTCTACGGACAATCGACTGGCTGTTTGATATACTCAACACAAAAAATCCGTTTGCAAGAGGTTCGAAAGCTGCCTTGAGTCCCCAGAATGTAGAGTCATGGCAACAGTTTTTGGAGGATGTCCAGAAATACCTCGTGTCTCTCCAAGAGCCATCGGGATTGCCAATACACAGAACCCTGAAGAATCAATGTGTCCTGGGCTTCATCATAACGGCCCAATCAATCCTGGATCTTGCAAGAGAACTTTTTGCCCGTGGCAACCAGTATTTCCTCACTTACAAGTTCTCACAGGATCACGTCGAAATGTTTTTCAGTAAAATTCGGCAGAGAAATGGGTGGAACAACAACCCTAACGCCCAACAGTTCCGCAGTGCCCTCAAAAGTCTGATGATAACCAACTTGATCAAGGCGTCGGACAATGGAAATTCTACCCCACAGGACGACACAGTTGAGTTGCAACTGGACTTCCCACTGGACACAAGAAAGCCAGTTCCTCTAACGAAGATGGATTGTGAAAAGTCAAGAGTGGAAGAGGAAGAGGACCAAGAAATGATGGTGGCAATAAACGACTGACTGGACACGCCTCTCGTCAGCGACTCAGATTGGTGACAGTCCTGTTTATTTTACACTGCCGGATTTGTTGCAAAAAAAGCCCAAAAGTCCATCAAATGCAACACCTGTAAGGACGCGCTGTATGATGCACAAAACACATCTTCTACGCAATCTCAATTCCTCAAGCGCAAGAACACTGGCGGTCTAACCATCCCATCAAATGGTGTTGTGACAGTTGTGGAAACGTGTGAAAAGGTGTTTCGCTGCACTATGCCTAGTCCAGCATTGATGGACAGACTTCCGTCCCAGAGTCACATTGACCTTCACATGCAGACCGTCGTCTTGTCCCATCTCCGCTCCAAACACCTTAGCCTTTTCCCTTCTTTAAGGGACCATTTTTTTTACCACGAGATAGCCATAGAAACCAATCACATCACACAGCTAGTCAAATCCATCTCCAGCGTTTACTTTAGGATGAGACTTTTCAAAGCGGGACAAATGTACCAGAGACGGAAAATAATGATGGGGAAACATCAAAAAGGATGAAGTTCAACAAGATCATCCTTTTCAGTGGACTATAAGTACAAAAGGGGGAAAGGGGGGGGGGGGGGGGAGGTGTTACACATTGTTAGTTTTAATGAATCGGTGAATGGTGTTTTCTTTCGACTTAACTGATCGTGCTGTAGGTAATTATAATAATAATCATAATAATGAAGAAGAAG
>NC_088369.1:17518152-17535652 GCF_034508935.2 Berghia stephanieae
AAACTAATAATAACAACAATAACAATAATAATAACAACAATAACAATAATAACAACAATAATAATATTTTTATTATCACTATCACCACCGTTACCGTCACTACCATCATCACCATCACTACCACCACCATCGTTTATCATTATCATAATAAAAATACTAACAATAACAATGAACAGTGAGAGTGAAAATCAACATCAACAGACAATACTAATGATGGCAACAATAACGGTTGTGACTATGATCTTCATTGATTACCAATCATTATCTAATGTCACAAGATACTTATACATTCAAGAGGCGAAAAACAAGAATTGTACATATAGAAATATATTTCTCATATGCGTGTCAAGTTCAAGTCTTGATCACACACATGTTTCTCTATTCACACCCTTCACCTTCACACATATCCACCCACCCACACAAATACACACACGCGTGCGTGCGCACACACACATACACAAACACACACACACTGATCTACGAAAACACTTGTACAACAAACAGTGAGAAAAAATGAATTCAAAGGATTCAATCATGGCTAATACACGAAATATTCAAATAGTATAGGGAATGAGATTAGCGGAAGAGTAGCGTACCTTGATTGGAAGTCACCCATAGTCTGTGACATCACCAGCGGAAAATTTATTAGAGAGAGAACGTCATGTTGGTTGTGCGCATGCGTCTCTCGTCCTCGCTTCCGTTGAAAGCGGCTTGAGACACTTCAAAACCAAATTGGCGTTCTCTCTGTAAAGTGACGTCCAATCAAGGGACGCTACTCTTCCGCTCATCTCATTCCCTATATTATGTCATAATCTTATACATTGATGCATACCACAATAAATAGGTAAATAAATAAATTTAAAAGAAAATAGATATAAAACCAAATGTTTTTGAATTCTCCATTAATACCAGGTGCCTAACTAACATTTTTTTCATACTCGATCAAAACTTTTCGACAAAAAACTCCATAAGGAATTGGGTTATCAGACGTGCAAATGTGCACGTAGACCTCCCACCACAGAGCGACACCTAACGCCTGCCTCCTCCTCCTTCTCCTCCTCCTCCTCCTCCTCCTCCTCCTCCTTGTTCTCCTCCTTCTCCACCTCCTCCTCCTCCTCCTCCTCCTCCTCCTCCTCTTCTTCTTCTTCTTCTTCTTCTTCTTCTTCTTCTTCTTCTTCTTCTTCTTCTTCTTCTTCTTCTTCTTCTTCTTCTTCTTCTTCTCCTCCTCCTCCTCCTCCTCCTCCTCCTCCTCCTCCTCCTCCTCCTCCTCTCCTCCTCCTCCTCAAACTTCTCGAGTCTGATGTCACTAATTATCACGCATGTTGTCGAAATGTGGAATTTTAGAATTAATGATTTTGACCAAGGCAGGTCCCACAACAAAAACAACAACAACAAGAACAACAAAAACAACAACAACAAAAATTGAAAATGCCTAAAAGTGGAGGGAATCCTTTACTCGCCCCATACGGTTACAGTTATGCTTGCCAAAACATCCGGCAACATCGTCTTTTCGGTCAAAACGTTTTTCATATAACCGCTTCCGGTGTGGAGAATACATATGTGTGTATTTGGTACACTGGTGTAGGGAATACACAGTTCCTTAAAAATGGATTGTTTTCAAAAAATGAGAGGAATCATTATCTGGTATCGACCCAGTGCAAATACTCCCATCTCATTCTCATACTCGCTTAACGGAAGATTGACACAAAATCTACGTAGATACTAACAATGGTGTCTCATATTATTTTCGATTGAAGTTGCACAAGGCATCTTCATGTATATTCGATTCAATAATCTGATGTCACGTCGCCCAGCAACAGCGGCCATATTGGTTCTAAACAAAGAAAATCTTTGCTTTTTATAATTCATGCTGGCTAGAACTTTTCATTCCCTTTTCATATGCCTTGTGATCAGAATGTGTAAAAGTCAAAACATGATCAAATTTATGGGGTTTTTTTTCCTCTGGAAACGCTTTTATGCTCGCCGGAGAAATATTTCATACGGGCGTCCGCCATTGTTCCGATAGTTTAGAGCCAGTGTTGCTAAGTTACCATGCGTCCTATTGGCTTCAACAGTCGTGACGTCACTTCCCTCGTAATGACACATACTAACTTAGTAACTTGTTCTAAACTATCGGAACAATGGCGGACGCCCTTATGAAATACTTCTTCCACGAGCATAAAAGTGTATCCAGAGGAGAAGAATATTAAAAATGATATGATCATGTTTTGAATTTTATACATTCTGATCACATGACAAGTGAAAACGTTCTAGCCAGCATGAAGAATAAAAAGTACAAGAAAAATACAAGAAAAAAACACCCATCCCGAACAATCAGTCGATCTCGACATCAAGAGTATGACGACCCAAGATAGAGCCGATTTATCACAATAATTTATTACGACATTATTGTGCATAAATGTCACACCGGTATCCGGTATTGTGTGTCTCGGGGAATCCTCAGACTCGTAAATTTGGAATGAAAAGTTAATTGTAAAATAATCTGCATTCTCTCCATAATAATTAGGGAACAAAACGATCGTATCGTAAGATAAAGAACTGGACACGTGTGTATGAAAGATGCCAGGCAAAGCAAGAAAAAATGCAGTGGGATGTTGTTTTTTTGTTTGTTTTTTTTTTTGTATTTTTATTTTAATATCGTATCATGAAATGGCAATCGTGACAAAAACATCCTGTATAAAAGTCATATAAATTTGTTACCCATTTCCTCAAAACGGTATCATATCCGCCGGCTGAATTAAAAATGTTCAAAATTGACTTTATGGATAGATTCTATAAAAAGTGTGTTCAGTTTTGATCAAAATCTGTTAAATTGACAAAGACTATAAAACTTGTATTGAGTTTTGTGTTTTATTAAAGAGAATGATCAAAATCTGTTAAATTGACAAAGACTATAAAACTTGTATTGTTTTGTGTTTTATTAAAGAGAATGATCAAAATTGTTAATAAAAGACAAAACTTGATTTTATGTTTTCATGAGAATGATCAAAATTTGTAAAACTGACAAAATCGATAATTTCTGAATGACATCGTTTAACCTCTAAATCCTAGTGTTATTCGGTTACCTCTCCCTACCACCATTCAGATCCCAAAACTTCACACCCAACTAACTCAAAAACATATTTTTTATCACTCAAACACAATAGCAGTAAAGTTCTTGCTATTCAATATTTCTTTAGCAAAACATGCTCTACAACACACTGTTCATTTTCTTTAAATTTTATGATGTATTAAAGAAATTTGAATGAGAAAAATGTTGGTTGTATCGTAACGAATGTGACGATTTTCCTATAGTTGGTAAGGAGAGGGTTAACTCATATATATAACACCGTTTAGAAGTTATAGGTGATAAACGTTGTGAAAAGAGTTCCCAGAATATCGATGGCGGCAGGTTGGATATGATAATATCGAATCTCATATCGAGGGTAGGGTGCAAAACTATCGTAACTTAAGTTACGATAGATTTGCACTGAGAGATATGTTGTGCGTTGAAATACTGCGCACCTTGTGTCAAATCGGCATTTCTATGGCAGTAAAAGCAAAAAAGTTATTCTAATTTGAAGAAATATCTTAACTAAAGAGTTACACATTTGTGGAAATAAGACTATCATCGTAACTTACAATTAGTTTTTACTTTTCCCTTCAAATTTATGTTTCGTAAGTAAGAGTTTACAAATGTTCTTTGTCAAATAAGTGTCAAAATTGTTTAACATAAACCTGTTTGTTTGTACATATGTAGTTACGATAGTAGTATCTAATGTCAAATTGTTTAACATAAACCTGTTTGTTTGTACATATGTAGTTACGATAGTAGTATCTAATGTCAAATTGTTTAACATAAACCTGTTTGTTTGTACATATGTAGTTACGATAGTAGTATCTAATGTCAAATTGTTTAACATAAACCTGTTTGTTTGTACATATGTAGTTACGATAGTAGTATCTAGTGTCAAATTGTTTAACATAAACCTGTTTGTTTGTACATATGTAGTTACGATAGTAGTATCTAATGTCAAATTGTTTAACATAAACCTGTTTGTTTGTACATATGTAGTTACGATAGTAGTATCTAATGTCAAATTGTTTAACATAAACCTGTTTGTTTGTACATATGTAGTTACGATAGTAGTATCTAATGTCAAATTGTTTAACATAAACCTGTTTGTTTGTACATATGTAGTTACGATAGTAGTATCTAGTGTCAAATTGTTTAACATAAACCTGTTTGTTTGTACATATGTAGTTACGATAGTAGTATCTAGTGTCAAATTGTTTAACATAAACCTGTTTGTTTGTACATATGTAGTTACGATAGTAGTATCTAGTGTCAAATTGTTTAACATAAACCTGTTTGTTTGTACATATGTAGTTACGATAGTAGTATCTAATGTCAAATTGTTTAACATAAAGCTGTTTGGTTGTTTGTTTGTTTGTTTTTTTCTTGGTTTATAGGCTGTAAACGATGTTTTGGATCATTAAATAGCACCCCTTTGCTCGCTTCTCGATGATAATCTCAACCCGTATAAAGTTATCAATCATATCTTATATTACATATCAATGCCTAATAAAATATTCATAGCTTTTATATTAAGACTTTAAACTATAAATTCTGCATAAATTCGTATCTCAGCAAAACATTTTAAATCTTCTGTGGATTAAATGAATGATTGAATGTTTAATGCATGAGGCTTTCCTAAAGAAGTAGTACTTCTGACAATCTGTGGTCCAATTAATTACGAATATGTTATAACTTCTTAGATTACTGTTCCGTTCAAATAACAAAATATTAGATCTTGGTCTATTTTCTAAAAAGATTCTGGTCTTATTCGTGTATTCATAAATACATTTGATCCGGGATGCAAGTTGTCGACACCTGACCTTGACCTACCATCCGCTGCTTGTATTTGAGTGATCTGCGATTCCTTGACGTTTTCGTCACAACCCTACTGTTTTATACAGTCTCCACTTACTTATCATTGGCCAGGACCACAGACTTTCGACAAGTGAGAGTGACAGACAGGCATTTTAGGAGACTATGATTTGGTGCAATTTAAGTTAAGATTGAATTAATTAACTTGTTCTTGGAAACAAGATTGTTGTAACTTAGACCAGAGATTTTTAATCTGGACAAATTAGAATCAAAGCGTTGGTAAGACGAGATAAACTGTTTGTTATTAGTTACGGTTCTTGAATCAAGTTCTAAAAGCCATACGGTTCAATAAGCCGGGGTTGGTCCTAGAATCTATAACTTGAGATGAACTAGTAACAATCATTATTCTTCCGTGTTACCCACTGTCTAAGACACAAGTTGAGATAAAAGGCACTTAATGCAAAACAATAAACGTTCAAAGTTACACATAGTTTTGTGTGTTGGTCCGTTATATTTCCGGATGACAATGATTTGAGTTTTTTAGCCAATCGCACAGCATCTATTCCCGTCACCACCATTCATTGATCTCTTCATCATCACCACAACTACATCATCATAATAGGAAACAAGTATGGTGTCAAAAGCTGGTTCCAATCTCAATGAAAGTGTAAAACTCACTCTTCCGGAGGAATGGATATGTGCAAAAGGATTTTCATTCATTATTACCAGAAAAGAAGTTTGTTTTGAAGACAATGAAAAAAGATTTCACAGAGTTCTGTCATCTGCATTTTTTGCCAAATTGGGACCTAAAATTTGCCAAAATTTGCCAAAACCCCCCAAAAATTTGCCAAAAAAGACCAAAATTTGCCCAAAAATTTGCTGAGGAGAACAAAGCGTTTCAGTAAAAATGAACACCCGATACAGAAAAAAAAATATATAAAAGACAATTCATTACATTTAAGGAGGCTACATTTATTAATTTACACAATGTAAAGCGATTTATGCGCCCAAACTTTTAGACAATCACACACACACACACACACACACTCACACACACACACACAAACGTACACTTTCAGTCAGACTCATCAAAAGCCTAGTTTTCTATTACTACTCAAAAAAAGAGGCATCGATAAACTTATTGTAGTAAAGGAAAACTAGTCCTATGATGTTGTTTTCTGTGAGTCTACGCCTTCTGGAAGACAAGACAAGATTGTAAAGAGAAAAACTTCAGTCAGCATCAGCTGACGTTAAAATAAAACCTCCCAAAGCGTTACGCATCAGTGAGCATGCGCGTTGGAGACCTTGATGAACAAGGTTGCCAGTTTGGCATTTCAACACCAAATTTGTTTTGTTTTCGCAGGTTTCAAAATTTTCATTTGTTTAATTGATTAACTTGCACAAATCTTACCTAAACCGACAAAATAGGATGGGATCAAGAGACTTCCCTGTGACTAGTATGGGACAGGAAATGCGGATTTCTTTGTCGCAGATAATATTATTTCAAAAAATTACATTTTTCCATAATTTTGGCATTTTGTTATGACTTTTTAAAATTCCTTTTCGCAATTATTTACCGTCAGCACAGGCCCCAGCGCCAGTGACTCGATTATTAGTACTGACCAATAGACGCCAACACGTATTGGTCAGTACATACTAACAGGTGCCAGCGCCGTGAATCAGTGCTGACCAATAGCCACTCCGAATCTAATTCAATCAGTTACGAGTATGCTCCCTTCAATCACAGCATTGCATCTCCTACGCATGGAATTGGTCAATCTTGTCACGTCACTGTAGAACGAGCTGAAGTCGCAATGGGAAATTAGCTTAAGACGACCATGAGTTGTTGTTTATTTTTCAAACGAATAACATCAGGTGGTAGTCAACCACATTATCTCATTCGTCTGGAGTGTTTCAGTCATCCTGCTTTGTTGATAAAGGGAAACCCGAAACAACTACCAATTATTTCATTCGTCTGTAGTGTTTCATTCATCCTGTTCTGTTGATAAAGGGAAACCCGAAACATCTACAAATTATCTCATTCGTCTGTAGTGTTTCATTCATCCTGTTTTGTTGATAAAGGGAAACCCGAAACATCTACCAATTATCTCATTCGTCTGTAGTGTTTCATTCATCCTGTTTTGTTGATAAAGGGAAGCCCGAAACATCTACAAATTATCTCATTCGTCTGTGGTGTTTCATTCATCCTGTTTTGTTGATAAAGGGAAACCCGAAACATCTACCAATTATCTCATTCGTCTTTAGTGTTTCTTCTTCTTCTTCTTCTTCTTCTTCTTCTTCTTCTTCTTCTTCTTCTTCTTCTTCTTCTTCTTCTTCTTCTTCTTCTTTATCTTCTTCGTTCCCGTCACGTCACATGGTCAGTCCGGTCTGGTGAATGAAGCCCACAGTGGTCCTGAGGTCGTCTTCACTGCCGTACAGCTTCTTTGAGTATGGGGTTGGGTCAGGCCAGAAGTTCCTTCTAAACTGGTTGTACCTTGGACATTCCATTAGGACATGATGTCCATTTTCATTTTCAAGTCCGCAGTCATATTGTCCAGAGGCACCTGCTCTGGACATCCTCCACATATTTTCCTTTAACTGGTTGTGTTCAGTTCTCAGTCTGAAGATGATGACCTGTTCTTTTCTGTCGAGCACCTTGATTGGGTCATTCATGTTGTATTCTGGGTGCTTCTCTCTCCATCTCTGAGACTGGATAAATTTGGCCATTTTGTTAATTTCTCCTGTTGAGTACGTTGGGGAAGGTTGCTGCATTCGACTGCCTGCCTTTGCCAGTTGGTCAGCGATCTGATTTCCAAGTATCCCACAGTGTCCTGGAATCCACTGCAGTACAATGTTGGTCATGGACAAAGACTGCATTCTAAACAGATGGTCAGAATATATTGAAGAACTTTTTTTTGATAATTGAGGAGAAGTGCCTATGATAAAAGAACTGGAAGGGCCCTCTATAATGAAAGATGAAGTTAGGAACGTCATGAAAAGCATGAAAAATGGAAAAGCTGCAGGACCTGATGCCATAACAATTGAAGCCTTGACTGGACCTGGGTGAATGGGGGATTGAATTCATCACAAACCTTCTAAATCAAGTGTATGACACAGGAAAAATGCCAACTGATATGAAACGATCCATTTTTATAGCACTACCAAAAAAGCCAGGGGCAGTTGATTGTGAACAACACAGAACTATTAGCCTAATGAGCCACCTCACAAAAATTCTTTTGAAGATAATTTTACTAAGAATAAGAAATAAAATACGACCTGAAATTGGGGAGATGCAATTTGGTTTTGTTGAGGACAAGGGTACCAGAAATGGAATATTCACATTATCAATGCTGATGGAAAGATGTATTGAAGTAAATAAAGATCTGTATATGTGTTTCATCGACTATTCAAAAGCCTTTGATAAAGTACAACACGAAAAACTATTCAAAATTCTATCATCCTTGGACATTGATGGTAAAGATTTAAGAATATTACGGAATTTGTACTGGGAACAAGAAGCAGCAATGCGTGTTGACAACGAGCTAAGCAGTTTTACACTATTAGAAGAGGAGTTAGGCAGGGGTGTGTTTTGTCTCCAGATTTATTCAACCTCTATAGTGAAATGATATTAAGAGATATCGAACATAAGAAGGGGGTGTGTAATGGAGGAAAGAATGTAACAAATCTGAGGTATGCAGATGATACGGTTCTACTGGCAGAATCTGAACATGAACTACAAGAATTACTGGATGTTGTAGTCAGGAGTAATGAAAATATGGGACTGGAACTGAATATATCTAAAACAGAATGTATGACGGTATCTAAAAATAATAACCCACCAGCCTGTGTAATAACAAGCAGAGGACAAACAATACAACAAGTTGAATGTTTCAAATATTTAGGCTTCAATGTAACATCCAATGGAAAATCAGATTGTGAAATAAAGAAAAGAATAGGTATGGCGAAGAATGCATTCAACCAGCTGCATACAATTATGAAAAACAGGAATATTAGTATGAAAACAAAAATCAAAGTCCTGGATTGCTATGTACTGTCTGTGCTGCTATATGGTTGTGAGAGCTGGACCATAAACAAGACCATGGTTAAAAGACTGGAGGCAGTGGAAATGTCGTTTTACAGAAGAATGATGAGGGTGTCATGGGTGGAAAGGAAAAGAAATGAAGAAATTTTAGAAATGGCAAACAGAAAAAGATCACTGATAACAAAAATCATCAAACGCCAAATGGAATTTTTAGGACACATTATCCGCCACCCTGGTTTGGAAGTACTCGCCTCGTCTTTATATATAAGACTACTAATCGAAACACAATATAACTGAATATATGGAAATAATAGGATGATACAATACGTCTAGAGGCTAAAAGTACATTTAGGCTTCACGATGCGCCCTGCTCTTGTTCGAACTCCATAGTTTTCCTGTCCAACACTAACTCCTACTTCTTTAGGAAGGTTCGAACCATCACTACTTTCTGGTCGCTGTGAATCAGCCTCGGTATCATCACTCATAGACCCTCTGCCTTCTAGTTCAAGAAGATGCAGTCTTTGTATTGGTCTAATAAACGACCCTTTCTTTGTTTTCACTTCTACTGTTCTTATAAGCTTGTCTTTACTGGGAATTAGCTTTGTCACTCTACCAAGTGGCCAATACAATTTTGAACAATTGTCTTCTCTGATGATAACAACATCGTTCAGTTTCAGACTCCCCTTAGCTTTTGCCATAGGAGCATGAGGTAACTCTCTGATATAACTCTGTCTCCAAATAGACCAAAATTTCTCTAACTCTTCTGATCTCGATGCTGCCATTTGGCGCAAGTCATTTGCCGTTACACTCTCAGGGCTAAGGTTCGAACCCATGGCGGCCATGTTTCCACTAAAAAGAAAGTGATTAGGAGTGAGAGCTTCCCAGCTATCTAGCGTGTCCCCGACAAATGTGAGTGGACGACTGTTGACACACATTTCTATTTCACATAACAGTGTGATAAGTTCTGATTTTGTAAGGCATCTGGTACTGATACTTTTCTTTAAACTGGACTTAACAGAACGGACAAGGCGTTCCCAAATTCCTCCAACCCATGGGCTTCTAGGTTTGATAAACTTCCATTTGGGACTTTTATCACCATATTCTTCTGCCAATTTTCTTGACGCTGACTGAAAAGTTTTAGCATTATCACTCATAACAGTCACTGGCAAACGTCTTCTTGACACAAATCGTTTGAATGCCATCATGAACTGTTCAACTGTTAAACTGTCCACAAGCTCCAAATGAATGGCCCTTGTTACACCACATGTAAACAAACAAATGTAGTGCTTTTTCCCAACAAAGTCTGCGGTAAATATAGGCCCGGCAAAGTCTACCCCTGTTACAGAAAAAGGTTCAGATCTGCTAATTCTCTCCTTGGGGAGAGGAGCAATTGGCTGTTGGCATGGTAAAGAGTCATATCTAGAGCACCTTACACACTGCCTTTTTACTTTTCTTGCTAATGTTCTCAACCCGATTATCCAGAACTCGTTCCGGATAGAAGATATCATGTGTGGAACACCTGCGTGCTTCGATTCTAAATGCTCACGACTTGTCAATAACTCTGAAACATGACATTTCGGCAAAATAATTGGGTGTTTGCACTCAAATGACGCTGAAGCAAACTGAAGTCGTCCTTGCAACCTCAAGAGACCATCTTCATCAATGAAAGGATTCAATTTACGCAACGGAGACCCCTTAGCCACCCTGTTCCCCAATTGAACTTGTCTCACTTCTTCAGAAAAATACTGAGCTTGAACTGTTCTCAAAAGCACCCTCTTCCCTTCAACTATCTCTTCAACCTTGAGACACTCTGAGTATTCTCTATCTGCGCGTGCTTTCTGACGGCAATTACTGATAAATCTTAGCACCCACGCTACTACTCTGACAGAGTTTGAGAAGCCTCCCCACCGTTCAAACGGTAGCAGAGGCACTGCACTAAGGGTGTTGCTTTGTAGTGTCATCTCTTGGCACTCTGAGGAACATATCATGTTGACTTCCGCTTCATCTTGGATTTTCTCTTCTTGACTTTCCTTCTCTAAAAAATCTGTTGGCCCATTTATCCACTCAGACGAATGCATCAAGGTATTTGCTGTCACTCCTCGTGTTCCCAAATCAGCAGGATTTTCTGATCCCTTGCAATGCTGCCAATTTGAGGGGGAAGTAAGTTGTTGGATTTCAGAAACTCTATTTGCAATGAAGGTTTTCCACTTTGAGGAATCACTGCGTATCCAGTGTAGAGCAACCATCGAGTCTGTCCAGCATCTGTAATTTGTTTCCTCTGGCAGTTGTAATGCTTTCATTACAAAACGAAGGAGACGGGCTCCCAACAGACAACCCAACAATTCTAAACGAGGCAAGGTGACCTGTTTTACTGGTGCCACTCGTGACTTGGCCATAACCAATGTCATCCTCTGTCGTCCATCTTCTTCCTTCACACTTGAATACACAGCAGTACAATACCCCTTTTCACTCGCATCACAAAAGCAATGCATTTCTAAACTCTTCTTGTTGATCCAGGTGCACAACACCAAACACCTTGGTACTGCCCATGTCGACAATATGGACAATTCATGCATCCATGCTGAAAACCGTTTTTCTAGGCTGTATGGGATTTCTTCGTCCCATTCCACTCCCAATTTCCAGAGTTCTTGGAAGACAATCTGTGCTGTTATAGTGAAAGGACTGAGGAAGCCCAGCGGATCAAAAATTCTGGACAGCAAACTCAAAACTAACCGTTTGGTTACCACAACATCTGTTGGAAAGGGATAACCCATAAATTCAAAAACATCAGCCGTCGGATTCCACTTCAATCCCAAAATTTTGGTTGTGTCACTCTGTGGCATGACTCCATCTCTGAAATCTTTTTGAACTCTTTCTTTTATTGCCAAACTGTTAGAATTCCATTTGCACAGCTGCATGTTTGCTTCTGACATGATTTTGGATGCTGTCTTCTGCATTTCACATGCCTGGTCAATGTCATCTGCTCCAGTGAGAAGATCATCCATGTAGAAGTTATCTTTCATCTCTTCCAGAATCCTTGACTTCTCATACTTGTTGAGATGGTGTCTGACTGTTGCAATCAACAAAAATGGTGATGAGGTACATCCAAAGATCACTCGTTCACAGCGCATCACTCTCATGTTTTGGCCTTCCTTCAAAAGAAACCTCTGTACGTCTTGGTCTTCTTTTTTCAATCTAATTTGAAGAAATGCCTTCTTGATATCTGCTGTCAGGGCTACCGGCCATCTTCGAAATCTAAGGAGGACATCGGCCAAATTGGGTAACAGATTGGGACAGGCATGAACGCAATCATTCAATGATATTCCATTCGATCCACGGCATGAGGCGTCAAACACAGGTCTGACCTTGGTCGTGACGCTCTCTTCTTTGATTACTGGAAAGTGAGGTATGTAATAAACTGGTCTGTTTTCTGGCTGCATTTCGTCCAAGGGAACCTCATGTATCACTCCTTCCTTTTCAAGAGCTTTGAATACATCAGCATATCTGGTGTCATCACCCAGCTTCCTGTCAAGCTTTTCAACTCTACTTTTTGCAGACTGAAAATTGTTCTGTAACTCTGACTTCATGACCCCGTCCTTCCATGGCAATGCAACTTCATACCTCTGATCTACAAACTTTACACTGTTCCTAAATTCTTCCCATACGGGGTTCCCTACTTCTGCATTGACCCCGTGGTTCGAATCATCCAAGATCCCAATTGCCTCAAGCTCCCCGAATTTCTTCACTGTACTATCACTTACACAACCCAGTGTCAAAAATTGTGAATGGGAGTTTTTGCCCTTTACTTCAGGGGAATGCCATGATCCAGAAAGGATCCACTTACCGAAAATGGTCTCTTGAGCCACAAGTCCAATCTCACTGTTTATTACCTTACCTGGTATTATTAACTCCCAATAATTATCAAGTCCAATCAAAACATCCACTCTCATTCTCTGACCCTTGTCATACTCATCTCCCCATTCCAAATCTGAGCCCACCTGAGACTTAAACTGAGCAAGACAATCAAGATTCACCCCGGCCTGTATAATGTGCCACAAATTTCACCAATTTCTGTCAAACAGACTTTCGACTGCTTTCCCTTCAGACCCTGAAAGGAAACTTCATAAACATTTCTTTCTCTTTTTTCTGATGGTCTGCCCCCACCAAAGGTGAAAAATGATGTCTTCTCCTTACCAATAAATTTGGGTTTTAAACTCTTCACACAGGAGGATGAGATGTAACTTTTATCAGCAGCGCTGTCAAACAAAACAAAAACGTCAACATAATTGACTTTCACTTTGCAGCTTTGCATGACAGTCTGTCTTCCTGTAAACTCAGACTTGGCGTAAATCACGCAGTTGCCTGTCCCCCCATTTTCATTTGCACTGTCTTCAGCTCTGTTTGTGTTTTGTTTGGCAGCACTCTGATTTTGGTAGCAAAACACCTTATGGTGACCTTTATGGCAAATCGAACATTTGAATCTACAATTCTTAGCCAAATGTGAAGGCCGGAAACACTTGAAACAAAGATTACTGTTCTTTGTTTTCTCTCTAATTTTTTCAGTGTCCATTTCCGCCAGCTGTGGACATTTATCACTGTAATGGCTGTCCCTTTTACCACAGAAAACACAAACACAAGCACGATTCTGATTGTCTCTTTTTTCACTTGTCATCAACGCAGACGCAGTGTTCTTCCTTTTCTCGTACGCCACTGCCACCCTTGCTTTTTCGTGTGTTGGTGGCAAATCGAAATGTTGGGAACGTTCCCGTCTTTGAATTTCGCCGTGGAGAAAATCCATCAAAAAGAGTAAGTCCGACTCTCGTTTGTCGCTCGTTCGGGCCCATTCCATACGAAAATCACTTGGCAGTCGACTCAATATCAGGGGTGTCAAAATGACCCCATACTGTCCCCCTGAAATTCCAAAGTTCTCTAAACTCAGAATGTGTGACTGAACTAGGTTGTAAAAAGTCCACATATTTTTCACATTCCTTACGTTGACCTCAGTTGCCAGAAGTTTTTGAATATGGTCGAAAACTATTTTTTCTTTTCTATCGTAACGTTGTCGAAGAATTTCAAGTGCGTGACGATAATTTTCTCCGGTCAAACTTAGTCCTTTGATACACGAAAGGGCTTCTCCCGACAACAGTGATTGCAGATACGAAAACTTGGTGATATCAGATAGCGTCGCTTCATCAATAAGCGCTCGAAACGAATCAAAGAACGAAGGCCACTCAGTGTAATCCCCCAAAAAACCTGCCAGTTGTATTTTTGGCAAGTTTGCTGCACTAGGATTAAAACGCCCTGATCCATTGTCCTGCGTTTCACTATTGTTAGCGTTCACACTGCGCTCCGGTTCCATGGAGGTCTGAATCTCAACTAGTTTCATTTCTGCAGCCGCCTTAGCCGATCTGCACTCAAGTAGGAATGAATGTTCATTTTCAATGTCACGCTGCAAGTCCTCTTCAGAAAGGAACAACAGTTCGAGTTCTTCTTGCACTGATGTTAACTTATCTTGTCGCCTTTTAAAATCTGCCAATGCGTCGGCCAATTCAGCTGAAGAAACGTCGAATCTGGCAACAAGCTGTTTTAGATTCAGAATCTCACGTGAAAGCCATCCTTTCGTTGCAGACCTGCGTTTTTTCGCTTCTTCCATACTAACTAGTGGTATCGAATACACTGGAGGACACTACGTCGCCTCTTCTAACAACAATGGAGGAAAATGAAACCAACGACTGTCAACTGAATATCTACTTGCCTGCTTCTTCTCAAACAAAACACACAGTCCAATTAACGAAAATCTAGAGGATCCCGGGTTTCGGCACCAAAATGTTAGTCAATAAATTGAACTGAGTCTCCAAAGATACTTTTAAACACTTTATTTACAGGCAAGGTTGTTTACAAATAAAACATGATGCTTCCTCTTTGACAGTCACCAAAGAAATCCCAACCTATCTCCGTAGTAATCGTTCTCTAGATTACTTCCGTTCAAAATACACAACAAATTGCGGGCTTTTTGGTATCTGTGAAAATTGCCCGATAATTCCTGCTCTTTGTTGCAATAAAGAAAATGGCGTAAGAAAATATACAACAGCTGTTTTGCACTTTGTCCAGTTTTTCCATTTGAGTTTTGGAGCAGTTTCCCCATGCAGATATCCCGTATTCTAGCGCTGGTCTCACATATCCTGTGTAAGTTTGTTTCAGTATATCGGAGCTAGCTCCCCAAGTTGTTCCAGCTAGTTTTTTCAAGAGTTGTGTTCGCTTTACCCCAACTTTCTGACTGTTGCTGATTTGATTTTTCCATGTTAGTCTTGGGTCAAAATGGACTCCTAGGTATTTTGGTGCGTCGTCTTTTTCCAATTCATGGTCTTCAATACGTAGCTTTGCTTTTTCATCTAAATATTGTGAACTTTGTCTTCACTGCATTTATTTTCATCGCCCAGTTGTCAGTCCATTCTTTGATATTATCCAGTATGATTTGCATCCTGTGTTGTGTCTTGATTAAGTTTTGGTCAGAGCTAATCAGAGCTAGGTCATCTGCGTACATCGACATTTTTACTCCTCGACATAGTGTTTCTCTTATATCATTTACATAGAGAAGAAATAGTTTAGGTGATAGTACTCCACCTTGTGGGACTCCATGTTTTAGTTTTGCTTCTCTACTTTTGTAACCTTGTGTTGTTACTCTTGCCTTTCTTGTTTTTAGGTAGTTTTGTATTCAGTTGAGCATGTTATGGGATACTTTTCATTTTTGTAGTTTATATACTAGACCTTTTTTCCGCACTTTGTCGAATGCTTTTTCAACGTCCACCCATACCACAATTTTTTTCTTTGCATCCTGAAACGAGTCCTCTATTTCTTGGGATATGTAGGTTACTTGACTTTCAGTACTGCTGTGTCTTCTGAAACCAGCTTGTTCATTTATAAGCACATTGTAGTTTTCAAGATACCACATCAGTCTGGAGTTGATAATTCTTTCTACCAGCTTGCACATGCTGCTTGTAAGACTTATAGGTCGGTAATTTGCGGCTTCATTTGCTTGTTTTCCTTCTTTCTTGATTGGGACAATAAAAGCCTTTTTCCATATATCTGGTATTTTACCAGTTTTCCAAGTGCTGTTGTAGAGTTGTAATAGCTTTCGCTGTCTTTCAAAGATGGATAAGCATCTCATTTGTTACTTCGTCTGGGCCTGGCGATTTCTTTGTTTTTAACACTTTGAGAGAGCTTTCTAGTTCTTCCATAGTTAGCTTCTTTGTCATTACTTCATCTATGGCTTCCTTGAGTTCCTTTTTTTGTTTTCTGCATTCTTTTTTAACTCTTTTCTTCAGTTCTTTATCTATTGTGTTGTCACTAATTTTTTTGAACTGCTCCATGAAAAGGTCTGCAACTTGTTGTGGACTGACAAGTTCTCCTTCTTTTTCCAAAGCGGGAGAGGCGTAGTGATTCGGTTCTCTATTTAGGGCTTTTGTAAGTTTCCAAAGTTTATTTCCATCTTTTTCGAAGTTAAGGCTATGCGTTTTTTCTTTCCATGCCATTTTGGATGTCGTTGCCATTTCTTTTTTAAAGGTAGCTTCTGCCTCTTTATACGCTGCAATATTGTCATCACAGGGTCTGCTTCAGCCATTTCTCTTGTTTCCGATACTTTATTACTTAACTGATTAAGATCGTCTGTCCAGAGTGGTATATAATTTTTTCTTGCTCCCCTTGGGATACCTTCTTTTGCTGCTTTTCGATTGGCCTTTGTCAGTTCTTTTGCACTTTTGTTGACATTCTTGGTTTTACAGTTTATGTTTTTGCAGTGGCTATCTGTAAGTTGTTCAAAGCTTTCCCATTTTGCTCTTTGGTAGTTCCATCTTGGGATAGTTTGTGTTTTGTTTTCATTTTGATGATAGAGGTTTGTGATGATTGGCCTATGGTCGCTACCACCCAGTTGGGGCTGTACTGTTCTATTTATCGTCTTTGCTATATCATCTGTGGCAAACGTAAGATCTGGGGTAGATGTGGTTTTCCACGCTCTTGAGAAATATGTATCCTCATCTTCATCGTCATACAATAGTTGAAGTTTTGTTTCAATTTGCCAGTTTTCTACTGTTTCACCACGTTTGTCCATATCTCCATATCCCCAGCTTTGAGAGTGACTGTTAAAGTCCCCTAGTACCAGACATCTTTCTTCCTTGATTTTTATCTTGTCTAAATGAAGCTCTTTGTTTGGTGGGCAATAGCAATTAAAAATCGGGAGTTTTTTCTTTCCGATACATACTTTAATTTGCTGTATTTCTGATTGCTCTTGTTTATCAATTTTTATGCCTGCGGTTGGGTAGTCGTTTTTTACTAATGTCATCACGCCTCCTTTGTGATCCTTTCTATCATGCCTTATTACCTGGTACCCTCTAATGGCAAATCTCATGTTGTCCGTGAGGTGAGTTTCTTGAATGCAGGCAATTTTGATGTCCTGCTCTTTGAGTCTCTTTTCAAGAGCTATTTTCTTCTTTGCAACGCCCTCAGTATTTCATTGGAGGATTTTAATTGTGTTTGGTGTTCCAGTCGCATGTAACCTTGATTCTCCTCCC
>NC_088369.1:17540652-17543152 GCF_034508935.2 Berghia stephanieae
GCTGTATGGTCTAGTGGTATGACACTCGCTGTCGGATCGAAGGATCCTGGGTTCGAGCTTAGCTCGCTCGCGCATAGTTGAGTCCTTGGAAAAAAAAAAGCTCTTTACTCACATTCTCTCATCGTACTCAGGTGTAAAATGAGTACCTGGTCGTTAACAGCGTTGTCTCTGTCCGAAAAAAATTGTAATATCGCCTATCAGGAGTCATGTCTTGTCCTACATGTTAAGTGTTGCTGTTAACCAGGGATCCCTGTAAAGCGCTTTGAGCACATTCAGTGGATATTGCGCTATATAAAACCTCAATTTAAAAAAAAAAAATTAAAAATTAAAATATTTATCGGTCAAATTCATCCCGATAATAATACATAACGTTGAGAGACGACAGGTCACCGCTACAAAGTCCCACATCCCCTAGAATTCACTCAAATATCCTGTCCAGGTTGAAATTCACTGTCCCTAATTCCTCGAGCATCCTCGTGCCTGCTTTGTACGTTCTTCAGCCGATGGTGAATATCCTAGGGAAGGGAACAGGTAGACAAAACTCTAAAATCAGACAAAACAGCAAGGTCAAGGTCACTGAACATGACTTATTTTAGAACCATTTCTGGGGCTGTGTCTAGTGTATTCTATTTTCGTATTACGAGTAGTTTTGATCCAAAAATAAACCATCATCAATTTTAAGTTATTTAAGAAAACCTATTTTTAATAAATATTTTTTAAGCTGAGCTTTTATATAGCGCAACATCCACCAAAACGTGCTCAGAGCGCTTTACAGCTCAAACGAAGTCAACAGCACCACTTAAGACGAAACATTATCCTTTGTAAAATTAACACAAAGACAACCCCCCCCCCCCAAAAAAAAACAAACAAAAAAAAAAAAAAAAAAAAAAAAAAAAAAACAAAAAACAAAACAAAACAATCTGTAGGAGTTCAGGAAATAGTCATAATTGCAAGCATCCGGTATTTGATTGTTTTGGTTTGTTTTTTTTGTTTGGGTTTTTTAACTATTTTTTTTAAACCAATCTTTAGGCCCGTCAGGAAATCTGTCCCACAATGAATTCCATAGTGTTAAGTTCCTGACGTTAAACTTAATTTGAATTTAAATTCCCACCCAGTTCTGTAAAACAAAAAGAGATAATTTATGATAAGAATTAACAGCGCATCACTTCCACAACTGATGGTTTTGTGGGACAGAGACACCGCTGGTACTCTTTTTACACCTGAGTGCAGTGAGAGAAAATGTGGTAAAGGGATTTCTCCAAGGACTTTTCCATAGACATGCGCCGCTCTGTCAGACCGGGACTCGAACCTTGGACCGTGCCATCCGAAGGAGAGTGTCCCTCATACCACTTAGACCACAAAGCTGTACTGTACATTTTACAGATTCTCACATAGTCGGACAAAACTCGGACAAACGGAGATTTTTTCGACGCTTAAAAAAGAAAAAATTCTACTTAAATATTGTGCGGCTATGTGGACGAGTGGTATGTCACTCGCTTTGGGATCGTAAGGCCCAGGATTCGAGCCTCGCTCGGCGCTTATTTGAGCCTTTGGTAAAAGCTCTTTACTCATATTCTCTCCCCGTACGCAGGTGTAAAATGAGTACATGGCCGTTAACAGCATTGTCTTTGTCCGAAAAATTGTAATATCGCATAATAGGCATCATGTCCCGTCCTACATGTTAAATATTGCTGTTGACCAGGAACCTATTGGAAAGCGCTTCGAGCACATTTATTGGATATTGCGCTATATAAAAGCTCAATTTTTTTTTCAAAATCGTCCGGGGTTTAAAAATTAACTTTTTATTATTTAACAAAGAAGATTTGTGAAAAGGAAATCCTTTACTATTAATAGATTTTTCAAAACAACTTCAAATTGATGTCTTTTTGTCAACGTGTATATATATGCAGGTCTGACATCCCGAAACCGCTTATGGACAATATTTTTCGTCATTTTTCAAAGATTTCCATTTATTATTATTATAATGGGGCCATCAGGAATTGGGTTATCAGACCTTCAAATAAGTGCACGTCGCTTGCGTGCATTGCCTTGCTTCGTCTGTTAAAGAATTTACTTCTAGTTCAAGACACAGTCTCAGCTAATGTTTTGTTCTTTGTTTTTCAAGGATTTTACGGCGCTTGCAACACATTTAGGTTATATCAGCGCCAGTAAAAAGGAAGAAAATGGGAGAGCAAAAGTTCTAGAATTGCAATCAAAGTACCCAAAAATAAGTAAGACAAAGGAAAATTGGTTCAAATAGGAAACAGGTGTAGATTCCAAGAGCACACTATCAGTGTACTTATTTTGAGATTACCTAAAAGTCTCATCCAGACACAAGCACAGGTCCCCACTAAGAGGAATACACTCAAATGTTTACAAATAAGAAATAAAATCTAACTAAATACATCACTTAAAATGAAGTAAATAATAACGTGAAGTTGAATGTAAGCTTCCATTTAATTACAAAAACAGATCAAACGACAGTCTACGCGTTTTTATA